>NC_080540.1:260027957-260345457 GCF_028640845.1 Ahaetulla prasina
TCTGCTTTTTTTTTTTTAGGTTGTAGTATCAAAATTCAAAGGACTTCACAAATCACACAATTTGAAAACTCAATTAGATTATCCAATATTTTAAGTAACTGAGAAAAAGAGAACATGGGCTAAGTTCAGAATGTTCAGAGGTATGAAGAGTACCTGCCAGTGGGGATGGAATGGAAAAGAAAGACAAAAGGTATGCAGGAACAATATTAAGAGAAGACACAGAAAAGACCATGGGAATAACGAAAAGACATAATGTAGTTTGACATAATGAATATTCAGAAGTTTTACAACATGAATATCATGGACAGTATACACTTCTCAATACACATTCTGAACCTAACAAATTATCCATTATGAAATATTAGTGTTGAAATTCCTAGATTTTTACACATGCAAGATATTGCTCAACCAGTGACAGATATTCCTAGATATTGTCTCTCTATTTCAAAGATTCAGAGATCCTTATTCACATACAGGCAAAAATTGTGGGGTGGGACGAGAATCATTAGAAAATAGCAAACATTCCATCTGAGTACAAATTAACATGGTAAATACCACAAGCGATGTCTGCTTTATATGTATGTAGAACACTTTACAAACTGCTGCAAAATAATGACCTCCATAAAAAGTTAATCTCAGATGCAGTTTATTTCTGAAGTCTTATGTAAGACATATGTAAGTAGTGGTTGAAATGTACTTTTGAGACAAAAATACAGGATCACCAGGATCAATAATCTTCAATTATCTGTGTTTGCATGTAAATGTATGAATTTAAAGTTAGTATGTAAACTTAGGGCATGTTTTCATAATTACTTGGCCCCGACAATACCTTCAAATGTGCCCCAATTACTCTTCTGACCCATTAGAAGTCTTGAGCACTAAATAGATTTTTCCCCAAAGTTATCTATGCATATTTCATGTACAACACATTCCATGGAGCTGAGTATCGATCCAGTAAATATAGATCCTAGATCTCATCATCAGAATAAATTAGGAAAAAGTGGCTTTGAGCATGACTCTTCAAGCAAAAATATTTTAACTAATTCTTTGTATTAATTAGCTATTAAATCTGTCCCATCTCCAGACAGAAAATCCTAATCCTAAATGAAATTTCTATAAAAGAGATCCTTTTGGCTCAGATAGCTGCAGTGGTTATAATACTGTAGTGTTATATAATTCTATTCAATAATGTCAGTGACAACAGCGTGAAAAACAACACTGTGGTGAGAATAATAACTGTCTCATTACCTATCCCTCTTGTTTAACTTACTTTCTTAGTTTTCCTGACCACCCTGCAGATAGTGATTACTTCTGCTGTGCTGTCCTGGTATTCTAAAAATACATTCACCCTAATATTCCTCTTAACCTCTTTATGTCACAGATTGGAAGCATATCATTTACATTATAAAGGATTATTTTATCATTTAAAATTAAAACTCTAGAAATATTGTCCACAACTATTAGATAGTTTCAGGGGATGGTTCCTATTAAAAATATGTTATCTATCAACAATAGCTAAGATAAGCAGCATTTCACTTGTAAACATTATATTACCAATATCATCTGATAATATTGATAGACTTTCATAGAAATGTAGGTCTCTGCTATTTCAGATACGGGATTTATTTCTTGTATTTAAAATTTAAACTACAAGCTATTTATTCACATCCATATAAATCACTCAAAATCTCACATAAAGATATGAATCCAGGTAGTTGCTTATAAGAATTCTAATACTAACATCAGAAACATAACTAAAAGCTATTTTTTGCATGATTAAGAAAAATAAGTGTCAATTTTTACAAGTTTACATTCATGCAGTATAAATAATATTCTAAGCTGAAAGTTAAACAATTTGCTTTTAGAAAAAGATCCGAATTAAAATTTAACATTGAAAAACCATATTATATTCTATTGGTTTCAGTAAAAAGAGTTTTATTCTATGACAAAAAAACTGTTTCAATATAGGAATAAAAATACTTTTTATATTTTAAGCTTATCAGATATCCCAAAATGTATTCAATTGGGAGCAATCAGTAAAAGATTCAACTCTCTTTTTTATCCAATTCAACATATTAAGGGGTGAATACTATTTTAGCACTTGGCCCAGATTATAGTAAAACTACAATTCTACATGTGATTGCAGTGAAATAAGCCCAATGGAATACTTTGCGATTTAGGTACTTCAGAATAGACATGTTTAAAACTAATCTATAACTTTTTTTACTACATTCTCTTACCCAGAGAGGACAGTCATGTACCACCAATCTGACATTTCCAAACACACAAGCTTGATACTCGGTGAATGCAGGATTTCTAAGGTAACTGGCAGAGTTCAGTAACAAATTACTGTCAGTCTCTGAAACTAAAGCACTTCTCCCAAGATAGGTCCAGATCAAACTTTTCTGCTGATCATCCTCGGAAAATCCATCTCTTTCATTCCCAAAGGCTACAATGTGAACAGACCTACAAATAAATAACATTTCAATGTGTTGAATTAAACATTTACTAAAACAAAATTAAGAAAATATAGGCGGGGAAAAGAGGAAAACCAAATTATATATGTTTTAAAAAATAGACACACAGACCGGGTGTACACTGATATAAACACAGACGGACGGATATGTTTGATTTTAGCGGATTCCTAAAGCTAAAGGAACAAACAATAATCAACATACATGATTTTAAATCCAGAAGCACGAAAGCAAATTTCCTTGGAACTCCACAAAGCTGCTTGCATTACAAATCCAAAGCCGTTTGAATTTATTCTTCCTCCATTTCCTGAGGCTCTTTCATTCACCTAGTCGCAATCGCGGTAGCTCTGGGGAGTTTCCGTTCATGTCTTGTGGAGCAATCTTGTCTCTGTAAACCAGAAAGAGGGTTAGCTCCGTGACAATAGCTTGCTTGCTTGCTTGCTTGCTGTGGTGAAGATGAAATTAGCACATAAACTCAGCAACTACACGGCTCAAGCTCAGCCATTGCCTCGTGACGTCAGTATACGCTACCAACAAAGAATATTAACATCCGCAAGAGGAATAGCGCTGTATATTTCTGCAAAGCCTGATACAATCAGGTGAAACCCACGCACATATACTACAGCTTTGGGAAGGATAGCATCTCACTGAACAGAAGGAGACTACGTGATATATTGCTGCTGCTGAAAAAAGATGCATAATAAATCCATGAGCTCACTGGCAGCCAATCCACTTCCAGAGTTGCCATATGCAAGAAGTCAGGCAGATCAAGTTAAGAGACATGTCAACATTATAGAAAAGAAATGTCCCCAATTTAAAATACCTTCCACTTGCACAAGACAGTAGCAGTTTTTAAAACCACAGGAATACAGAACCTTTCAGATTTCACATTGTGCTGTTTATTATCAGCTAGCAGGCTAACATTATTTTTTTTACTTAATCTTAAAATAATCTGTTCGGATGTATTTTTCAAAAAGTTTGCAATGATTTTCTCATTTCCTCATTGTCTATATTCAGATGAAATAAATGTCATTTTGAAAAAGAAAAAATGAGCATTTTAATTTCAGCATTTGCCCTAACCTGGGCACTTCTATAAATTAATAATATTATAGAAATATTATTGTCAATAAAACTCCTGAGGGAATATTTCAATTACAAACTCTGGTGTTTACATGAAATACAGAGGAAAAGACCTTTCCTATATTTTGAATATAGTAGTTAAATCTGTACTGCTAAAATGGAGGGAAAATATGCAACATTTTTTTAATTTTTCCAAAATTGCTAAAGTACAGTTATTCAGCCTTGAATTGTAAAACAAGTTAGGTTTACAATAACTTTAATAGACAATAAAATGTATTTTTCAACTGATTTATTTTCCAAAATTTCAAATATAATGTTATTCAGAAAACAACTTGCTTAATTTAATGAATTTAGAATAATATACATAGCAAATATATTATTTAACCTACTGTCATTGTGCAACCAAAGAGGCATTCTCTAGCCCAAGAGGTAAATACTGGCAAACTTGGGGTTGCAAAGTACAAAAACAAATGTAGAGGAGAAAATCTGATAACTCAAAACAGACCAATAAGTACAAAGAATATGCAATGTATACTGACTGTTGCAGGGCAGAAACATAACATGAGGAATTAAGGGAGGAATTGTATTTTTGATGAAAGGACCTAGAATTCTAATAAAATAAATGTTAATAATAAAACAACTCCCATTAAAGATGATCCACAGTAGTTTATTTTTTTGTCCCAATTTTGTAAAAACAAATTCTGGAAAATTTGGGCACACATACAAATATCCTCAAATGGAGCCAAAAACCTGCAGGAGAGCTATCATTATTATACTTCATATCCCCTGTCAATTAAGACAGCCAAAGAAATATATCTTTATTTGCTATTTCAGTATTTAGGTCCTTTTATTTTTTCTTTCTGTTTAACCCAATTGGAGTTGGGAATTAACTGTGCCAATTCCAGGCTGATAAATTTTGTCAGCTGCTATTGGGCAACTGTCAAAGCTCTAAGGAGGCTTAGGCTCCCAACGGTCTCCTGCTAACAATGTGACATGCCCGTTCTAGTTGATGTTGCAGGCAGGGAATGTTATATAAGTAAACTTGGTCATCTTTGTTCACCATAATGGGATCTGTAATTTCTTAGACAAGAAAATGCTCCGCAAAGTTAAAAAAAAAACCCACAGCCTTAAGCTTCATGCTTGTTTGTATGTATTGTACAGACAGAACCAACAAAGATATGCAGTTAGAATTTAGCACTAAAAAACACACTGCATAGTGTCCCAAAATATTATAAACTCTTATTAGTCTTCTAAAAGACATTAAAATCAATAAAATTAAGATTTTTTGTTGCAAGCCAGTATGTTTTATTAAAATATTAATATGCATGTCTCCTCAAAACTATATGAATTTCTAATATAAATCAATGCAAATTATTTAAATTGTTTTTTCTTAGTAATGTATATTAACTGCTATATATCTGTCTAACCTGATATCCTTTATTGTTGTATAAGTAGTTTAACAACTATAATTAACCAGATGTTGAACTAAGTGGTCGGTAAGTAAAAGTGTGACGATACTTATCTTATTTCAAGCTTGCTTTACAAACCAAGTTGTAAATGCAAGAACTGGTTGTAAAGTTACTTTTTCATCACTGTTAAGCTGTGAACAGTTGCTAAATGAATTAGTTGCTAAACATGGACTACCTATAGCTTAGTCTTTATTATAAATGTTTAACCATCCACTGTAGCTTATTCCCAGATCTCTTGAATAAGGGAGTCAAGCTATAGTCAAAAACAGCACATAAAATGAAAGCCTAACATGCACATTAATTTTATTCTGATAATTCAGTTATAAAAATAAGTGTCATAGCAATACCTATTACCTTAACCACCCACTGTAGCCTGATAACAAATTTGAGATAATATTCCAGCCTGGAATATAGATTTATGAGCTAAACAAACACCATTGTGATCTCTTTCATATTACATTGATAAAGCAAGATGTTAAAATGGAACTCAAGGTTTCTCTCGTCACAGCAAAATTAGTAGACAGAACTTTAAGGACCACAAAGCATTTTTAAAAGAAATTTATTTCAGATTTTATATGATAAAAATCAAACTTATGGAGGAAATAGCAATCTTTTATTTTCTTTGTTTGAATGTAAAAATAACTTGAGAGCTCTTACAAAGAACAGAGTTGTACATAATTCTAAAACAAATCTACTAGCAGCATGTTTATTAACTATGAAATAAAGAAAAATCATTTTGAAACATAAAATATCATGGAAAGGCACAAAATATCAAAGTTTGAATCACAGGCACTGCTGCTTCATTTTATTTTAAATCTCATTCAAAATCTGATACCTCTGACAATGCAATTACTTATTGCAGAATGGTGTACATAATTTGTTGCAGATGACCTGAAGAATGACTTGTATAAATGAATATTACTGATGGAAAGCTAGGGAAGTTATATTGGGCAAGATGCTTTTCATTAATTAGATTTTAATGGGAAAGTGATTGCTAGGCTCTATCCCTCCACACCAGAAAATAATCACAGTGCCAGTGGCTTTTAAGATTGACTACACTACACAGTAATCCCATCAGATAAATTAGAATAATAGAAACAACTTTTTGCTGTGACTTTACTTAGGAAGATGAAGCATTAAAAATCTGCCTGATTATTATTAATAGTAATAATAATAATTCATGGTGCCTGACTTCCAGCAACATTTTTCTTCATGGCAGGTGAAATACTTTAGATAGAAAAGAGTCACTGTCCCACTTCCATTGTTTCAAAAGGAAGAAAAATTGAATTGGATTTTTTTCCAAATACAGCATATTTCTGTAGTGTTTAGATTCATGTGTATTTAAGAAGATAAGTCTTAAAATAAATTGATACCGGTAGTCTACCGAAAAGAGAAAAACAGCCTTAGGAAATTCTATCGGGATTTTTTTTTAAAAAAAGAATACATATGCAAAACTTTATTTTCTTGTTATTTTTAATTTACAGATCGTGTTTTAATATATTTAAAACTCCATCCCATACATGTTCCCTTTTAGGGGAGAGATAGGAAGATGCTGGCTGTCTCAGTAAATGGGACGGCGACAATGTGGATTCTCAGCTATTCCCACGACACGGAGAGGAGGGAAAAACGTCCGATGCTTCTTCCCACGTCAGTCAGGTACCCTATAAATAATTTAGCAATAAAGCTCGGCCAGCCAGCGTTTCTTCAAAGGCATGAGGTGCAGGGGTCAAACGCGGCGGTCAGCTAGAAAGGCAGACACCGCAGCCTCGCTCGTCGCCTGCGCTGCCCCCTCAGAAACGAAAACGGCTCCTCGCGTTCTCCGGTTGCCTTGGATACCAGGCGGAGGCCTTCTTTCTCTGCAGCCTTCGGCCGTTTGCCGCCATTCGGAGGAACGCGTGCCGCCGAAGGCCGGTTGCGTCGGGGTAGCATTTCGCCCTTTCTCTTCCCCCTCCGGCCCGAGTAGCCCTGACATGCGCCGAGCGAAGGCCCCGTGGGGCGCCTCGGTGCTGCGGTACGCGGTTAGCTGCCGCCAGTACTGGAGGACCGTGGGCCAGCCGGAGGGGATCGTGTCGGAGCAGGACAAGGACCATCATTTCGTGCATCGAAGCACCATTCCTACTATGCATTTCCAGCCCAGCTTGCCCAGGTTCCTCTGCCGTTCACCAGCTTTCATGGAAATTGCGTGGGGGTGGTGTGGTGTAAGCGGACTTCGAGTACATCGAAAACATCCTTCCTTCTCCCTTTCCCGCCATTCTTGCAGTCTAGCTGGATCACTCGGTTATAGGGGAAACCACTTGGATGCCGCATTTCTCACACACTCTTTGTGAATGTAACCCAAACAGTACTATTTAAGCCGTTGGGCCTCTTTCAAAAACAGCGTCCGGTTGCCGTTGGAGCAGAGCAGCTGAGCTCGGGGTTTGACAGAGGCCTGCCATAGCTTCTCCTTTTTCTAATGTAGCTCTCCTATGAAGATCCCCATACAAAGCCCAATCTCTTTCTGCCCTGTCATATTGTTGAAGCAAAAATGCCCATGTTCAGGTGCCCTCGTCAAATCTTTCATAAATCCAGACAAAAATATTCTTCAAGGAAGTTCCCTGAAGAGTCCAATGAGGCAAGCATTTATTGGGAGGAGGAATTACTCAGTACTACTTGGTCTGCTGTTTTTTGAGGAGAAACAGGGTGAGAAAAATGACCTGAGAATGCCAGGTGCTGATATGTTGCCTGAGGTGTGTGTACCTACCTATGCAGATAGGTTACCTGAGCTAATAGGCATTGTAGTGACCAAGCAAGAAAGTTCTATTTTACCAATTAATTTCAATGCAGCCTGTTACATATTGTATGCCTGGTGAAATACAGACTGCTGGAAAATGTGATGGTTTGCTTTGCTTGTCACCATTTCACTGATAGGGATGGAAGTAGCAGTGAATATGCTTTTACCCACAAAGAATACAGGACCTAGGAAAAGGCTGCTGAAAATGGTTTTAGGTTTGAGACTGCATACTTGCAACCCATGACTGCATGCTGAGTTGGAAAAATTACAAATACAGGAAAAGGAAGCTCAGATTTAGCCCAAAAGCATTGTCCATAAAGAACTCAGAAGAAAACAGCCATTAGATTAGATTAGATTAGATTAGATTAGATTAGATTAGATTTGAATTGAATTGAATTGAATTGAATTTTATTGGCCAAGTGTGATTGGACGCACAAGGAATTTGTTTTGGTGCATATGCTCTCAGTGTACATAAAAAGAAAAAAGAAAAGGAAAAAAATACATCAAAGATACAATATTTACAACACAAATGATGGTCATAGGTTGCAATTTAACCCTTAATGATAGCAACAAAAAGTTACAGTCATACAGTCATAAGGGGAAAGAAATTGGTGCTGAAAACGATGAGAAGATTAATAGTAGTGTAGATTTAGTAAATAGTTTGACAGTGTTGAGGGAATTATTTGTTTAGCAGAGTGATGGCCTTTGGAAAAAATTGTTCTTGTGTCTAGTTGTTCTGGTGTGCAATGCTCTGTAGTGTCGTTTTGAGGGTAGGAGTTGAAACATTTTATGTCCAGGATGTGAGGGATCTGTAAATATTTTCACGGCTCTCTTCTTGATTCGGACAGTATATAGGTCCTCAATGGAAGGCAGGTTGGTAGTAATTATTTTTTCTGCAGTTCTAATTATCCTCTGAAGTCTGTGTCTTTCTTGTTGGGTTGCAGAACCGAACCAGACCGTTATAGAGGTGCAAATGACAGACCCAATAATTCCTCTGTAGAACTGGATCAGTAGCTCCTTGGGTAGTTTGAGCTTTCTGAGTTGGCGCAGAAAGAACAGTCTTTGTTGTCCTTTTTTGATTATGTTTTTGATGTTAACTGTCCATTTTAGATCTTGCAATATGATAGAACCTAGAAATTTGAAGGTTTCTACTGTTGATACTGTATTGTCAAGTATCGTGAGAGGTGGAAGTATGGAAGGGTTTCTCCTAAAGTCTACCACCATTTCTACAGTTTTTAGTGTGTTCAGTTCCAGATTGTTATGGTCACACCACAGGGCTAGTCGTTCGACCTCACGTCTATATGCGGATTCGTCATTGTCTCAAATGAAACCGATCACTGTTGTGTCATCTGCGAACTTCAGTAGTTTAACAGATGGATCGTTGGAGATGCAGTCATTGGTATACAGAGAGAAGAGAAGTGGGGAGAGCACATAGCCTTGGAGGGCCCTTGTGCTAATTGTACAGGTATCTGAAGTGATCCCGCTTAGCTTTACCTGCTGCTTCCTGTTTGTTAGGAAGCTTGTGATCCACTTACAAGTCTGTTCAGGTACTTGTAGTTGGTTTAGCTTAGTTAGAAGAGTGTCTGGAATGATGGTATTGAATGCTGAACTAAAGTCTATAAAGAGCACCCTTACATAGGTCTTTGGAGATTCAAGATGTTGTAAGATGTAGTGCAGAGCCATATTAACAGCATCATCTGTTGATCTATTTGCTCGGTATGCAAATTGCAATATATATGTGATTATATGGGCAGAATTTCTTTTGTTCATCTCTAAATAAGAAATTACCGAGAAAACACTGGGAAAGTGGGGAGTGACAGTAGATTTTATTTACTATTTACATTTAAAATAAGTTTTTTTATAAAGTGACATTTTTTAAAATGTCATTTTTTTAAAGTGACAAAAATGACTAATTAATAACAAAATGCAAAATCAAGTTAAAAATTAGTAATAAAAAAAATTGATACCTGATTAACCTAATAATATCAAGCAAAATTTAAACACATTAAAAAATCAGAATACTTTGGTAAAATAGTTAATCTGCTATTATTTATTTTATGGAATTAAATATTTTAAACATTTAAAATTTTTCATATTTTCTATGAAGAACTTCCTATTTTTCCTAAAAGTAGAATAGTTAAATTCCATCCTATAAAAGTGGAATAGTCCAAGTGGGTTCAAACATGAATTATCTGAAAGGGATCAAAATAATAAATGTTAGGAAAGCTTGATCTTTTTGCTTGATTTTTTAATTATAAAAAGTTGAATTTATATAGAAAATTCTTCAAATCATTAAAAGTTACTTCTGAAATAATTTTTATAAATGTTTGAAACAGTTTTAGAAGACAGTCATTTAAGAACAAATTATTAAATATGGAAATTTTTAATTTAATAGAAGAGAACATATGTAGTGCAGGGTTGAACTATGAAGTTCTTGTACTCTCTGAGCCTTGCTGTTTGCTTACAGACATTTCATTACTCAAATAGGCAATATCATCAGTGTGATTAAGTATAGAATTTGCTTGCTGTTATAGAGTAGTTTGCCTTGCCAGTTTTGTAGGGGTATGCTTTTCTCCTTAGTTCCTCGATTAGGGTATTGTTTCCTGTTTTTCATCTATCATTGTTCTTTTGTGATTTGACCCTTCTTGGTTAGGTCAGAAAACAGAATAAGTTGGAAGGGACTGTGGAGGTCTTCTAGTCCAACCCCCTGCTTAGGCAGGAAACCCTGCACGACTTCAGACAAATGGTTATCCAATATCTTCTTAAAACTTCCAGTGTTGGAGCATTTACAATTTCTGGAGGCAAGTTGTTCTGATGATTAATTGTTCTAATTATCAGGAAATTTCTCCTTAGTTCTAGGTTGCTTCTGTCCTTCATTAGTTTCCACCCATTGCTTCTTGTCCTGCCCTCACGTGCTTTGGAGAGTAGCTTGACTCCCTCTTCTTGTGGCAACCCCTGAGATATTGGAACACTGCTATCACATCACCCCTAGTCCTTCTTTTCGTTAAATTAGACATACCCAGTTCCTGCAACCGTTCTTCATATGTTTTAGCCTCCAGTCCCCTAATCATCTTTGCTGCTCTTCTCTGCACTCTTTCTTATAGTTTCCACATCTTTTTTAAATCGTGGCAACCAAAACTGGATACAGTATTCCAAGTGTGGCCTTACCAACGCATTATAAAGTGGCATTAACACTTTGATGATCTTGATTCTATCGTTTATGCAGCCTAGAATTGTGTTGGCTTTTTTGGCAGCTGCTGCACACTGCTGGCACATATTTAAATGGTTGTCCAGTTTCTGCAACATAGTTTTTATGGGGATGTAGGTTTCTTTGTCCTCCAGTAATTCTTTGGCTATCTGTACGTATTGTGTTCTGTCCATGATAACCATGGTTCATCCTTTGTCTGCTGAGAGCTGTGTAAGAACATTTTTCAGATGAGCATAAGTACACTGCAGCAACCTAGAATATCAAAAAAAAGGAAACAGGCCACATCTATCAACAAAATGGATACCTATGGAACTTTATCAAAAAGTGCCTGACCACTCAACCCACTACAGCACAACTAGCACAAGATCAAAAAGATCTCAGAAACATCCAACAGATTATTATAATTACACAGCATACCCACAGCACACAAACCAACTAAAGCCCTCCAAAATATCTTAAGCAAACCAAAAGATCCAGTTGCCCAAGGGGAAAATAAACAACAGGAGACGTCTACATTATACAATGTAAGAACAGCCACTATGTAAGATGAATGGGCAGACTAGCAGACTGCATTCATGAATGACAGAAGACACAGTGAAAACTCTTCAGTCTCACAACACATGGAGAGATTCAACCACTGTTTGAACTGAGAAACTGTTAGCATCTTAGATCAAGCCAAATTTAAAAAATGCTAATGAATTAAGTTATCAGTAGACACATAGAGACAACCATATTTTCACAGTATTCAAACAAGATAATTAAAGCTAAGAAGGAAACAAAAAGACCAGAACACAAGTCTCCAGCAGTCCACATTCAGATAAGCAGGGATTAACACCAGACAAACATCAAGCAGAAAAAAATATCCTAGTCAAGGAACTACCAAAGGGGGAAAAACACACACCTAAAAATGGCAGGCTAGTTTTGTATATAAACAGTATATAAACAGGGAATAAACCTCCTGCTTACTTTCACCAATGATGTTACCTAGTTGGGTAATAAAATATCTATAAGCAAACAACTAAGATCAAAGTGCAGTAAGGATTCCATAGGTAATTTTATCTAAGATCTATTCTGTTTAAATATAAACCTGGATATTGATTTTATACTAACATTTATTAAGTTAGATTTTATGAAATAACAATTCTGTACTGTTTCAAAGATCTATTACAACACAAATATTAAGTTAATTGTAAGACTCATGTTATTAAATACTGCTTCAGTTTTGGAATCATTGGTAGAAAAAAACAGCTACTCTTTCATATGGTTGTACTGAATGGATTACTCTGCTACATCTAGTCTATATCTCTCTATCCTAGTTAGTGAAAACATCTAGATAGGTGACAGGAGGCTAGGTTAAGGTAATCATCTGTGAGTGAGGGATTGCTGCCATTCTCCTTGATGGAAATAATATTATGCCCTTGAAAAAAAAACTGTAAATAACTAACAGCTAAATTCATATATGGAATGAGAGAACTGAAATAAAATGCCAATTTATAATTTGTTAATGATATCTATTTTCAGATTGCCTATTCCTAAACTGGAGGACACTATCAATAGATACTTAGCTGCTCAGAAGCCACTATTGAATGATAAACAATACAGGTATAAGAAAAGACATTATAAAATAAAAGAACAGATATAACAATTATATTTTTAAAAATATAAATAGATCAAAATATACAAAATACTTGTTTCTCTGTGAATGATTGTATTTGGTACTCTAAATAGTCAACTCGTTGTTTTGTTAGTGAATTTTTTCTTGCTGATTATGCCCGGAGGAAGAATTATAGGGCAATGCTGAATTATTGTTTTGCACCCACCATACACCTCCCCCCAAAAATCCCAGATTCAGCCTTCAATATCTGATTTATTGATCAAAGTTATTGTCTGGAATTCTAGAAAATTGTTGATTAGATCAGTGGACTAAATAGCCATATTCATACATACTTAGCACTAGGTCAAAGTTCTATAGAACTCTGACTTATCATTTATGATCAACAAGAATGTATTGTTGCATCTTTCCCAATTGCTCCGACTTGGTTTTTTTCACTAGCTAGCAGGAGAGACAACATAATGATAAACTAATTGGTCTCCTCAGCAATCTTAGCAACTAACTGTTGATACTGTTTCTATATTCTAGTTTCTAGGGAGAGTGGAAGACCAGAAATTCCAATTTACAGCCTTTCTTTCTTTTTAGCCCTGTTTACTTTAGCTTCTTTGACTAATGGGGGGGGAGCCAATCAAAGTGATCAGGTAACACTCTGCACATGAACATAAACCAAGTTCCTTTGAGCTATTATTACATTGTTACATATAAAATACAGGCAGTATTAGTTAATTTTTCCACTGTGCCACTTTTTTAATTTTATAAGCTACCCTTTCAGTGAAATCTTTGTCATGAGTGTATGTATATTAATCCACAGCAATACCATATATCCTAAAGTGTGTAAATGTGGTTTTTTCCTTCTTCTATTTAATTGTATCTAATTCTTGGAAGCTGCCTGGACAAATTCATGAAGTTTTTTTTAGCAGTGGTTTGCCATTGTCTCTTTCTTAGGTCAGAGAGTGACTGACAGGCCCAAGGTTAAGCGGCTGGCTTTGTGCCTAAGACAGGGCTACAATTCAAAGCCTCCCAATTTCTAGCCTGATGCCTTTAAACAGTGGTCCCCAATCTTTTTTTGGCACCAGGGACTGGTTTTGTGGAAGACAATTTTTCCAAAATCTTCTGAGGTTAGCTAGAAACACTGAAATCTCACAAAACTGGGCAATTTCATGGTATATGTTTGTTCCTACATGATTGTGCACAGCATCTGGAAAAGTTCCTCACCACTAACATATATGTATCAAGAATATTTTATTATAATTAAATAATAAATTATAAATGTAGTTCTAATAATATCAGTTATAATATAAATGACTAATGAAGTGCAATAATACCATAATTAATTCATTTGCAATTTCTAGACATACTGTAAAAATTGCTACAGAGTTTGGAAAAGGAGAGGGGAAGCTCATACATCATGATCTTCTTGAACATGATCGGATTAATAGTCATACAAGTTATATATCAGGTTTGTTTTTAATATTCTTGATTATTCTTGAGTCAGACTTAACATTATTTAAGCTTGTTTTATTTGCTATTTATTTTTATTGAGCAAATATATTTTGTTTTTGATGATCTGGCTTTATAAGAATAGTATCTGTTTTGAAACTAGTTTTTTATCCAAAGCTTAAAAAGTAAGTTATGCAATGGCATGTTCATTCATGATGAAGGAAACAAGATGGTAATCAGTTTCATTGGAGTTCCATGGCCCACACTAATTTGATTGTTTCCTAGAGTAATTTAAAGGTCATCTCCAATCAAGTAATTTGGACCTTGATTGGGCTCCTAAATGATTTAATTAACCTCGATGATCATGAGAAAGAGATCACAGAAAAAGAATGGACTATTTTTTATCATTATCCTACCTACTACAGTACTAAGGAGGCAATTCCTACAGACTATCTCTGAAAAATATTATCTTGAATGGGATATAATCACATCTGAATTGGGGATTCACTGAAATCATACATGTTTTCATGTATGAACTCAGGAAATTTAAGTTCTTATTCAAACAAATATGAAATAACATGATAAAAATATGCCTCTGTTAATATGTTATATGAGGTAGACTACTTTTGAAGTTCTGTTCATAAGCTATGATGTTCATCTTATTTTCTATATCTCATTTACAAACTAAGAAGAATCATGTATGAAATTTTATAGAAATGAAAAACAGCTGAAAATCCCTAATTTTCAAATTGTTGTTTTACAAAAGCAAATTAAATTATTTACTGTTTACCTTATAAGAATTTCTAGGCTAATACCTGGGTGCAGTGTTGTTTAGAAATCTCATTTAATTAGTTTGAAAAATTTGCAAAACAAAAATCAAATACAAAGATATGAAATGAATAAAAATTAAAATGGTTAAAACATAAAAATTTTAATCAATTGTTTTTACTTAAAGTATCTCAGCAAGTAGTAATACTTAACTAGCCTTTTCTGGGATCAGAAGTTAAACAGGACTGGGGTGGTTAATATTTGGATGAGACTAGCAGAGAGTACAATTGCCATATCCCTATGAAATAATTTGTCCCATTCAACTGGGTATTGGAGAAGGAAATCATGTTTAGGATTTGTTTTTATTTTTGTATTATTTTTAATTAGTATTTTTTAATTGTGGAGAACAAATTAAGTTCAGTTAAACTGCATTGTTGTATGTTTGGTTTGCACAATAAAATCCTATAAAATAAGGTACATTGGGGTTGGCAGTGCATTGCTTTGATATTCCATGGAATATCTGACCATAAATCAACACTTGTGTGAAATGGTATATTTGAGATTGTGTGTGTATGTGTGTGTGTGTGTGTATCTATCTGTGTGTATCTGTTTTGATCCCTGTAATTGTTTGGATTAGTTCCCGCAGTTATCTTGATGAGATTTCAGAAAAGGTTTGCCACTGCCTTCTTCCTAGAACTGAGAGAGAAATTATTAGCCCAAGATCACCCACCTGGTTTACTGCCTAGAACAGGTGTAGATGTCAGATTCACACAATTTCTAACCTGGTGCCTTAACCACTATATCAAATTGACTTTTTAAAAATAATATAGTTAATATATTTAAGGTTTCATCACATAGTAATAGCAATAAGACTTATATACTGCTTCGTGGTGCTTTATAGCCCTCTCTAAGCAGTTTACAGAGTCAGCATATTGCCCCCAACACTCCAGATCCTCATTTTACAGACCTCGGAAAGATGGAAGACTGAGTCAACCTTGAGCCAGTGAGGATCAAACTCCTGCAAGTGAAGTGAATTAGCCTGCAATACTGCATTCTAACCAATGCGCCACCACGGTTTTAATAAGTAATTCTCTAACACATAACAGGTAGGCCTCAAAATATGACCGTTCATTCAGTGACACTTTAAAATTACAACATCTAAAAATGGATTTAAGATCCATGCCTGAAGTTATAACCATTGCAATGCCCTACAGTCATCTTATCAAATTTTGGGTGTTTGACAGCACACCAGTATTTGTGACTCCAGGGACACTGTAGTTCCTTCCACCTACCTATCAGCTGCCCATCTATGCTCCTTTGGGCAACCTGCACATCAGCACTTCTTGACGGCAGCATTGGAGCTGGGATTGAAGTGTAGACCGGGCTTCACCAGAATCAACCAGCTGTCCCTCCCCCCTACCCTCTTAGCCCAAGTGCTGCCACTGCCAGTGAGAAATGGTGCTTCAAGCTCCACATCACAGTCAGCCACCCCACCACCATTGTGCAAATCCATAGTTCCCCCACAACCCTGCATTTCACAAACTCACTTACACCCAGCTAACCTTCGTTAATGATGTCTGACTGTACTATATGTGAGGCAACTGCTGATCATACCAGGCCTTCTTCCCATGACCCATACTTAACTATCTTTTGGAAACCTTCACCAGGACTTTCAAGAACAGGCATCCTATTTGGAGACCAGCACAAACCCCATTCTCACAGGGCTTTGGAAGACTTCATTCTCCAAATCATGGGTCCCATTTCTTTTCCAAATAGTGCACTTGATTTTGTGAGACCTGGGGAAGACTAGAAGATTTCTGAAAAATTGTGAAAATAGGGCATGCAGTTTGGAGAAAGAATGGTGCAGACAACCTTGAGAAGAAGGTCTGGCATGGCCAGCAGCTACTTGCAAACAATATAGTCAGGCCAAGCACACCGAGGTTAACAGCAGGAGTAAACTGGCAAAGGTCAACTAGTGCCAGTTGGCAATGGCAGCATCAGGACTGAAGTAGAGGCCCATAACCTCCATTGGGCTCAGCCAGCTGTTACCACCCCCAGGGGTTACTTCAGCTCCAGCACTGCCCTGTCCCTGAGAAATATTGCCTCAAGCATTCATACTGTGGCCGGCCAGCCCAGCACCATTGTGCAAAGCTAGAAGATTGTGATAGAGACATGTAGAACTGTTTGGGTAGAACTAACTAGAGTAACAAATTATGTTAATTTAAATGCCAGATTAAGGAAACTTGTACAAATATGAAGTTGTGCCATTTTTATTTAATTGATTAAAAGTGACATTACTTTGAAATTAATCCATTTTTTACAAGATGTTTAAATACAATTAAAGAAAAATAATATATCAATTTAATCGAAGGTGTTTCCAGTGTGGAGAGTTCTTATGCAGTTATGTCAGAGAAATCGAGGACGTTAGAATATTAATTGTTTATAAGAATAAATGAACTTATTTAATCCAGTGAAAGTAATGGAAATAGAGTGCTGTATTGGCACTATGATTAACAAGCTATGTTATGTATATTCAGGAGATGCTGGAGGGTCATATGCTATACATCAATTAAATGCTATAAAAAATCAAACTGAAGGGCTCAACAAAAAACCTAAATATTATATATTCACTAGATTCCTAACTTCTTTATTTCTGATTTCACAGATCATAACTAAGAGCATATTCAGACACATATATTGGAGATTTTTTTTAAATTGTATATTAAAAAAGGAAGTACATTTTACAGAAAGTTACAAAAATAAATGCAGCTTTTCTGGTATTTAAAGAAAATGTAGAACGAAGCAGATTTGAAGGGACCTGTTTGATTTTCCAGAATACATCTATACAAACTGCAGTCTTTCAAGTTTATATATTTAACATTTAAATGTATTTTGTTAACTGAATTATTTTTATTTTTGTAGGACCCTGGTATGACATGTATCTTTCTTCGAGAGAGTCAGTTGTTTTCAACTACAACCCTTTCATTTCTTTAAATCCTGATCCCAAACCTGGATACAATAATCAAGTAGTTAGAGCAACCAATCTTGTTGTTTCAGCGTTAAAGTTTCTTAACACCTTGAAGAATGACTATTTACGACCAGATATATATTATGTAAACCGCAAATGGGGTCAAAGCAAAATATTCAAACACTTCATCCGTGCTCTTCCATCTACTCTATCCTGGTATGGAGCATATTTAGTGAATGCTTATCCTTTAGATATGTCACAGTATAAATCTCTCTTCAATAGTACCAGGATACCTAATTTAAGTAAGGATACATTATTTACCAGTGAATTTGCAAGACATTTGTTGGTGATGAGAAATGGTCATCTTTACGTTTTTGAAGTACTGGATCCTTTTGGTAACATTCTACATCCATCTGAAATTCAAGCTAATTTAGCACAAATAATATTTGATGCTGATCGCTTGCCTAGATTTGAACTTCCATGCCTCACAACTGAAGAAAGAAATACTTGGGCAAATGTAAGGCAGCAACTTGTCCAAACCGGTAATGAAGAAAACTTGAAGAAGATTGACAGTTCGGTCTTCTGTCTTTGTTTAGATAATGCTTCCCCACAAGATGAAATTGAACTCACTCATTGTTTTCTTCATGGATATGGTTTTAATCGCTGGTTTGACAAATCCTTTAGTCTGATTGTCACTAGTGATGGAAATGCGGGAATAAATTTTGAACACTCTTGGGGAGATGGTGTTGCAGTTCTGCGTTTCATTAATGAAGTCTATAGAGACAGTACAGAGCATCCAGCTCTTCTGCCAGAATCCAGTCCAGCTTTATTTGTTACATCTTCTGACAAGCTTGAATTTAACCTGAATCATTCAATAACAACTGCAATAAATGCTGCACGTACGAAATTTGATGAAGCATTGAAAAAGTTTAACGTAAAATCATTTAGGTATGAAAAATATGGGAAAGAGTATATAATGAATAAAAACTTGAGTCCAGATGCTGTGTTTCAACTTGCTTGTCAAATGGCTGTCTATCATCAGTATGGAAAGTTTCTTCCTTCTTATGAAGCATGTAGTACTGCAGCTTTTAAACATGGTCGCACTGAAACAATTCGACCAACATCTGTGTACACTAAAAAGTGTACAGATGCATTTATTGCTGAAAGAGGAAAGCATAGCATTCAAGATATGAGACATATGATTGAAGAATGTTCGACGTACCATAGACGCTTGCAGTTGGAAGCTACATTAGGTTAGGTCTTTTCAATACTTTGCTATTTTATTTTAGCTAAGTCTTGTGATAAAGTCTAGGAATGATGCTTATGTAGACTGTCAAATAACATGTGTCATTTAACTTTATAGAATATGAAAAGAATGGGGTTTTATGGAAAGGATAGTTAGAAATTTTCACATAATTTTACTAGTTCTTTGTTATAATTATAGCTTTGGTATGAAGTTATAGAGAAATATAGAATGTAGCAACATTTTTAAACTTTAATTCTTTCATTTATATCTGTCTGTCTTCTAAGTAACTCAAGTCTATTTAAATGGGGATTTGAATCCTACTCTCCCCATCTCTAATCCAATACCACTGCTACACTATATAGGGTTTTTTAATTATTGGAAGAAAAATGCTATTTTTGCAAGCTGTTAAAGGATACATATTTTTGTTTCCTTCTGGGCACTATGAAAATGGATTGCTAGATATTGCCTTATTCAGTTTTTTTTTCAACTTCTACCATGCTGGGATTTCCTGGTGATCCTAATCCAAGCACTAATTAAATATGACTGTGAATATTTTTTCCATATCAGTCAAGAAACTGCCATAGTGTCATCAAAAATTGAGCTTGACTTGAGGGCTATTTTGCTTTTTAATTGTATTAACTAATATCTACTAAAGATAGTTCTTGTTTAGCAACTCTTTGTAGCTACAACAGTGATGAAGAAATGACTTTACAACCAGTTCTTGCATTTACAACCTTCAAAGGTCTGTAAAGTAAAAGCCAAAATAAAATAATAAGTACAGTTATGGTATCACTTAACAGCTGCTTCACTTAACAATCGAGTGGTTGTTAAACTGAGACTACCAATAGCATCTATTTAAATGAGAGAATATCATCTGTCCAAGTGGAGGATAGTTAGGGCACAAAATATTTTGAAAAGGGATGTGTGATTATTATTTTTTATTAAAAATTGTTTATATTAGAGAAAGACTTTGTGGGGGGAAAACAGCAATAAGCAATCACTGGATTACAGTTCTATCTGGGAATTCTACAATAGAAGGAAGGAAGTCACTTACAAGCACCATATAAGCTCAGTAATATCTAGATGATCCCAAATTCTCCAGAATTATATATTTATATACATTCTTTATCTTCCAAAATTCTGTGAAATTTTGGCTTATGATTGTTATAATTTATTTTTTTTACAAGCAGGTATTTCTAATTAACATCATCTTAGAAAAACAGACTTGGATTTTTAAAATGTATTTTTTTAAACTGAAGGAGAATTATTTGAGAACCAGTTTTTAATCAACTGTACAGAAATTTTTCTTGGGTTCAGCTTAGTTATTAGGACTAGCCATGAAAGTTCAGTATAAATATTATTGAAGACAAATATATATAATGTGATCAAATATACCACAAAATTCAAGCTCCTAAACAGTGTGAATGAGAAATGTCTTCACTTTGGGGAGTAAATTATAAGCCATTGCTTAATGAAGTCCATTTTCACAAACTATATTTTAGTAGGATTTCAAATTTAACAAAACAAATTTGGGTTGGAAAAAACCTTGCCTTGGCAATTATTATATTTATTTTTTCATTCTATTTTCTATCATGCAATAGCAGTATCCAGACATAATGTATTCTCAGCATTGTTAAAGCCTTCTGCATGTTACTAATAGAGTAAATGAAGTCACTCTGCTGTAACATTCAATGCTAAATCTGTAAGATCCATTGGTATTTTAGTTTGGAAAAGATTTGTGACTATTTTATACATTACATCTGACATGCACAATAGTAATTCAGTTTTACAGAGACCTTAACCACCCATTTAGTGATCGTTCAAACTTACGACAGTGCAGAACAAGTGGCACTTACAAGATCCTAACAATTCCAGCCATTATGGCATCCCTACACAATGATGACACACAATGAGACTCTAGAAAGAGTGCAGAGAAGAGCAACAAAGATGATTAGGGGACTGGAGGCTAAAACATATGAAGAACGGTTGCAGGAACTCGGTATGCCTAGTTTAATGAAAAGAAGGACTAGGGGAGACATGATAGTGTTCCAATATCTCAGGGGTTGCCACAAAGAAGAGGGAGTCAAACTATTCTCCAAAGCACCTAAGGGTAGAACAAGAAGCAATGGGTGGAAACTAATCAAGAAGAGAAGCAACCTAAAACTAAGGAGAAATTTCCTGACAGTTAGAACAATTAATCAGTGGAACAACTTGCCTGCAGAAGTTATAAATGCCTGGGCAGGGGGTTGGACTAGAAGACCTCCAAGGTCCCTTCCAACTCTGATATTATTATTATTATTATTATTATTATTATTATTATTATTATTATTATTATTATTATTATTATTATTATTATTATTACAATGTCACATGATCACAATTCAGATACTTGGTAAGTAGTCTACAATTCCGACTATTGTAGCTTCCCAGAATCACACAATTGCAATTTGCAGCAAAGTTAATGGGAAAGTGGACAGGAAATTGAAGTTGCAATCACATGAGATCCTCACTTAAATGACCCACAGTGATTCACTTAATAAGGGCAACTAGGGATTCCTGGAACTACCATAACTAAGCAGCATAGTCATGTAACAAATGAAACAAAATGTTAAAAAGTTATGATACTTATGTAGTTACTTACCAAGCACCTCCAAATTATATTAAAGTAACTAAAATATCTTTACAATCCCCAAGGCATGTCACAATTTTGAGCACCCCTAATGTTTGGAAATTGAAAGTTGACAAATTTGACATTCCCCAAAATTGTAACATAACACTTTACAGTTATTTAGTGACAGAAATTCCAGTTCCAATTACCATTGTTGAACCAGAAATACCTCTAATTCTTAAACAATATATTATTTACTGACTAATTAATTAAACTTGAAAACCTAATTCAATATTCCTTTTTCATTTATATCTTTTCTGTCCTGTATATATCATGTCACAATAATACTAATTCTTCATTATTGTGGTCTCTGCAAAAGGCATAGGTGTTCTGCGTTTGCACTGAAACTCCATCTGGAACCTTCTTTAACTGAGATTTTAGCAAGAAGTGAATCCATACAGTTCATGCTCCTAGGCCAAAGGTAAATAAAAATTGGTCCACCAATACCCTTTTGGGGGCCCAAAGCATTCTTAATTGGGTAAACATAACCAGAACTAAGAAATTTTGCCTCCTCACCTTCCCTTTTGGAATTTGGGGGGAAAAAGAGCAAATGGAAAGAACATCATTATTTAAATGAAGTAATAAGCTGTACTGATACAAACCATTTCTTTTCAGAGAGAAGCAAATCAAATGTTACTGTTTCTGTGCTTTTTCCTTTCTATCTTGACATAAGTAAATCAATCCAACTGCTAGTGTCTAAGCTGACAAAAAATACCTTTGCTAAGGGATAAAACAGGCCCAAGTACCTCAGTATTGGCTGATCCTTTTTACCAGTTCCACTTGCCACTGTAGATCATTCCAACGGTACAGAACCTCGCTAGGATTGAAGTAGCCCTTTTGGATAAACTGATGTGGTCATCTGAACAAATCACCCAGTATAAACCTAACAATCTTTGCCCTAACACAGCCATCTGTTCAAGATAGCTATCAGTTGCATTCAGAGAGCCTAATCCCCAGAATCCCATCTGTCTTATTTTGTGGTACCAGCTGAATTAAATTTATTTCATAGAATCTCCATTGATTATTACTTTGGTATGTTGCCTATGCTCAAAGCCCTTGGTCACACAGCCAGATTTTCAGGCTGACACTCTGAAATGTTTGTTCATCTGAAGCTGACATACTGTACATAGGACAATACCAGTTCTATCAGACTTTTTCTATTTAGCTAAGGATTTGCAGCAAATCCAGCTTCCAAAGAAATAGAATTGGATTCCAAGCAATCAAGCATGTTGAGTTTTCTCGGAGAAAATAGCTTCTTTTCTCTCTTATTTAAAATGCATATCACAAAAAGGAGCTAGGTATCGTTTTACTCTAAGAGGCTTTGCAGCTTTCCGAACAACAAAGAAGTATTGATAAGTACTGCACGTCTTGACTGCACCGCTACATTCCTGATAAAGATCATTCAACTTTGAACCTGTACTTGGCTATCGCAGAATTTTCACAGGAGGTTCAAAACTGACTAGAAGGCCTACTCTGCCAGGACACAGACAGTTAGCAGATTACAAAGGATTTTTTAAAATTGCTAGTGGATAGGTATAGATCCAATTAACTCTTCATCCATTTCTCAGTTTCACACTTGGTACTCTGTGCTACAAAGTAGGGTCACTCAGACTTTGGTGGCATATTGTGAGAGCAATATAGAAGCACTGGGGTGCCCCAAGATGTATCTTTTAACACAATGATTATATCAGATGACCCTCTCTTTCATTTCAGGCTCCCTCACTTTCTAAAGCCTTACAGGATATTACATTGGATATTTCACTATTGACTAGAGTGACTGTAATTATCCAACAGCAGGGACCACACAAAGATGTCTGTCACACTTTCCTGCCAGTACAACGATGCTGATTGTTCTCTTGTAGGAAAAACTCCAGTTCCAATCAAGCCTGTTCTACCATCCCATCTAAGACTAATTTTTATTACTGAATAGCAAAACCAGAGAGAAACAATTAATACTACATCTTTATTGTATCCAGATAAATGCAAGGTTTGAAATTTAGGCAAATGAGTTTGTAAAACAACTTTCTCCTTTCCTGTCAATTCTTAATTTGCATTGTAGATCATGGATATAATAAGGATGTTTGCTTCCATCTAGTCTTTCACTCATACTGCTAGAAGTATTTGCTTTACACTGCAGAGCACATCTCTCCAATTTCAGATGCTCTCCAGCAAATGCAGATTGATGGCACACCTCTTGGGAATTCAAATTTACATTGATCTCTGGCTTATAGCTTCATCATCTCATCTATTGTTAAACAAACAAACAGGTCCAATGTACTCAGTGAAAATAGACTGCGACTCATGGTTTAAACAGCAAAGCTTTTCTGATCCCGTATTCAATTTGACTGTATATTGGCATCCAGTTGGATTTTCAGGTAGTATAAACTCTCTAGACTTATCACTAAGCCATTTTTCTTTTATCTTTCACCCATAGTCAACATTCTCAGATTTGGCTTCTGCCATTCAGTGCTTACTTTGATTCATGGTATCAACCATATTGGTTGTATAGCATACTAGTCTTTGGAAGCAAACATTGAGAAGGTTTGTGCATTGTTTTTTAAAGCGAAGTATCTCTTCTATAGTGATGAAAGCCCCCTCCCAAATGTCATTAGTTTTCAGCCAACTGCCTCCATCCTACTCCAGTGCACAAAGTTCAGTTGATAAGGAAACATCTGCAATAAAATTATTTACAATAGCTCTGAATGTTCACTGTGATTGCTGTTGTAGTCAAGAGAAAATGTCTTTTTCTAGAGATGGAATGAAATCCTACCCTTATTGAATTCTAAATATCATCACTGTTATCTTTTGATGTACTTCACCAAAATGCTTTCAGATTCTAGCAACAAAAAGATACTCTGGCTTTTGTTTCTTTCTTGATTGAATTTATTTCAGGGTCTCTATCTTCAACTCCTACAGTTGCATATTCTCTTAATTTTGAATATAGGAAGATGCATGATCCCTGTGTTATCTTATTTTTGAGAGTCTTCCGTAAACAAGATTTCTTAAAAGGATGTGATGGAATTTCTTGTAAACATATTATGACTTTTTAAACACTTCTTACATGTCTGAAACAGCCTAATATTTCATCTTATGCCTTCCTGACAGTCAGTGTCATGATGGAATCTTTTCATCATGCACTCCTAACTCACAAGGAAGCCGTTCAGCCATTGGCCACCATAAATCCATATATCCTTAAATTAGGTTTTTTTGTAATGCTTATGGTAGCTTACTCATGAGTTGTATGTTCTTAAAGCAGATTCCTTCCATTTCTGTAATTACATCTTGATCAGATGATACTACAAATGGACTGAATTTTCTTTTCCAAAGGTGAGTTGGAATTACCTTTTAAATAAGCTATTAATGCACTCTTATTGCAATCTTCTCTCCATCCCAAGACCATTCTTCTTTCACAGGATGTGCAGTGATCTGTGACATTTTGTTTAGGCAACATCAAGGAGTTCCATTCTTTTCTGCCTTTAAATTTTTCTTTACAATATTATGCAATCTGGTATAAACCCATCATCGCTTTATATTATTGGTTGGCTTATCTCATCCCATCTGCTGGTTCTCTATGGTATGAGAAATGCCAATATCAATTTATAGAGTTCTTTTTTGTGGGATTTGGTTGGACCTCTATAAAGAGATTATTTGGTCCAACCAGTTGACATTTGTAAGATGCTACCAAGTAGGCTTTTGGCAAGAGTAAATGCTAGTTGTGGCAGAGCAGCATTATCCTCTGTACTTTCTTAACTTAGAACTTGACCCACAGCCTTCAAGATTCTCTTACTTATTATCCATATATGTGGTGCCCGGAGACCATAATGAAGAATAGATTGCTTAACTGTAACTATAGTTCTTTGTCTTGTCATCCATGCCACAATTTACTGAGCCACAATTTTCCTTGCTACAGGTACCTGCCTTGGTAGGTATTCCTGATTTCTGAACTGAAATGACAATCTCTTGAGAACTGAGGGGAATGCAGGAGTTTCTTCTAGGAGCATGCACAATAGGGATACACTTTCTGCCAGAAATCCCACCTACAGAAGATTTCTGGTTGAGCTTGGTGCAGGCACAGAACCCATTTATTTGTTGGACAGATGATCACTCAAAGAACCATAGTTACAGGTAAGCAGCTAAAATTCATGTTGCCATTCGTTTTTATAGTTGGTTTTTGAATGTTTGGTCAAAAATGGACAAAAAGATATTTGCATAAGCATCCTGTATTCCTTTTGCCAAAATTCACACTAGTGTTTGTATATGTGTCTGTGTGTGTGTCACTGCTAGTTAGGATCCCATGAAAAATTATGAAGTTTTCAGATTGTTTTTATTGTCATTTATAAAATAGTTATTTAATATTTTAAATATATGAAAATAATATATAACAGGGAAGATGAAAAAGTAAATAGAGAACAGAATGAGGAAGAAGTTTGGGAGAAAAAATAGATAAAATAATAACATAAGATGCTAAAAACAGAAAGAGTCGCTGTACTGATGATATAGTGCTTAACTGCAATTTATTGTATAAGCTACAAATATTTGGATTTATATACCACGCATTAAATCATACCCCAAATTATATAAAGTTCAATGGATGGAATTCATGCAACAATTTAAACAAAAGCATACAAACTATTCAATCTTTTTTTGGAGAGTTATAATATTTATATTTTAATATTATAAATTAGGAGTTGTTTTTTGCACAACTACTGGAAATCAGAAATTACAGAAAGGAGAAAACTTAATCAGATTCCACAGTCAAATAAACATGAAACACTCTGACTTTAATGCAAGAAATGTTGGTTCTGTCCAGAGTTTGTTGGTATTGATGAGTTTTTAGAGTGAATATATATATGGTTAGATGGTGCTTGATTTTATCATGATCTGAATATACCTATAATGTGTTCATAGTATAAATATCCTACTCACTCTTTATATTCAATGAATCTGCCTCTTTTTTTATCCAGGTCAAGGATTTGATCGCCACTTGTTTGCTTTGAAGTACCTTGTCCAGCGCAGAGGTGGAACTATTCCTGATATTTATAAAGATCCAGCCTATAAAACCATAAACCACATTAACATTTCAACCAGTACACTAAGCACTCCAGCAGTTAATCATGGTGGATTTGGACCAGTAGTGCCAGATGGTTTTGGGATTGGATATAATGTGTTTGATACCTGGATAGGATGCCTCATTACTAGCTATTTGGAACAGGAATTAGATGACCATCTGACATGTCTTCGGTGCACATTAGATGATATATTTGAAGTCTTAGAAGAAAGACAACTTAAATAGTATTAAAATATTTTGAATTGACTACATAACGATTCAAAAACAGCTTATATTTAAATAATGCATATATTACTATGAAGGGTAATAGTAGATTAAGTAGCACAACTAAGCTGTTCAAAATGTATACTTTAAATCTTAAAGCAGTTTTAATGACATAATAATACTTAAATCTTTGTTCTCCATTATATTCTGTAACTTCTCTCTTTTTTAAAAAAATTAAAAATATACCAATATTTTCAATTAATTTTATTGATTTTCTGGAGCGCTACGTGCCTAATAAATCAACATTTGCTGAAGAGTATAAAATGTTGAAATTCCAAAACTGGCAAAAGTAAACTGCTATGTAAATTATTTATTAGATGTATTTTTATTTGATAAAGCCAATGCACAATGGATTTTAAAAAATAAAATGTTGAGGTGGTATTTCATGACATGGAAAGCTGTACAAATATATTTTGTCATGTGAAAAGATGATATTATTAAAATAAAGTGATTTTTCCCTTTTATTTGCTTGCTGAAATTACTTCATCTAAATGAGAATAATCAGATATAGTATTGGTGTATTGTATAATGCAGTGTGCTATACCAGTCATTAATAATGAGTGTTTTTATTTTTGTAACATTGAGAATCTCCATAGATATTGCTTTTTTTATTTGCCCTTCAGATGTAAGATGTTTAGTCTATAACTCTGAATCATGAGCTTTTCAACTATATATTTCTCTGAAACTAACATATATTTCAAACTTTTATTACAATATTATTACTTATTACAATAACTAATCTGCACATAATGTAATACTTGAGAGTCTGTAATCTCATGTGAAGACAATCACAATTAGAGGATACAAGGGAGAAATTTAGGAAAGAGAATTAATTATGAAAAATATTTTGGGGGATTTTAAAATCGAAATACTTTTATACGAAATGAGATGGAAATCAGGAAATCTTGAGTCCTGATCTTGAGAAATCTTGAGAAATGGAGGCTTGCATTTTAAAATTCAAGAATATGAAATGTGGAACATTTTATTTGTTCTGAATTATGTATAACCCAGAAATCTTGTGGGGCCCACCCCATCCCCATTGGTTTTAAATTTTGGGTTTGAGTCTGCTAATGATTATAAATCTGCTGAGATTGTCCCAGTTTTCAGCTTATCTCGTACATTCCTTCATTCCAGTATATTGGAACTATTTGAAAGTCCTATCTGTTAAAATGAGGCTATTTTGGTATACATGAGACACACTGATTGCCCCAGGCTGTATATGTTTGAGAGGTACATTATGTTCTCATAAAGGTCTCCTGCCTTGAAGGTAGAGATATGCATATGTATGGGATGCTGTCATTTGTGGCTTCAACCATCCGTTTGATTGGAAGACACCATCCTTTAACTTAAGTAGTGGTAGCAAGCATCAAAAAAATGGCTCTTAGGCCAATTGGCTGGATATGTGGGGAGATTGTCAGGAAATTTGCTGGACAAGGTATGAAGTCTAAGAATATTTTCATCTTAAATTTTCAAACATTTAAAAGAAATCCAGCTTCTACCAAATACACGCATTCACATATACATAACTTTGTTGAATTTGGCTAAGATAACCAAACTTGAAGAGAAATGTCATTGAACGAGAAGTTTCAGTAAACTGCCTATGCATTTCGAAATATGTGAGAGATGGGCTAAGTTCCCATATTTTTCCTCACAGAAATTTCTGAAATCTCCAGTTGCCCCCGCAATTTCAGTTAATAGTAAAGGAAGCTAGTAATGAAGGTCCATAGTCCTGCCAAATTATTAACCTTTTGGAAACGAGGCAGATCTGATCAAGCTGGCTAAAAATTGACTATAAATAAAGTTTATACATATAAGCAGTTGCCCTTAAGCCTTAAGGCATACCATCATTTAGCTTATTCTTGATGGCAACAGGTTTTTGATTTCTCCAAATTACTGCTAGTCAAGATTCTTAAGAGAGATCTAGAGAATCATAGAATCATAAAGTTGGAGGGGTCCTTCTAATCCAACCCCACAACATGGGAATAGATTTTCCTGTAACTGAGCCACTGTACAATGCAGAAAAAAAGGGAAGGAATATTGACACTGGGCATAGTCACCACATAGTGTTCAGAATATGGTTCAAATTTGGTAGGGTCCTGTGTTCATGAATGGGGACTAAAAATATGAAGGGCATGTTAGTTTCCAATGCTAGTGTAGCAAAATAACATGGGTTCCCCACTATAGTAGTCAAATACTGATTGATTCCAACTTAGTCCTTAGCCTGCTATTATACGTTATTTAACCCATTTTTAACACAAACATGCAACACTTCATATCTGAAATCTAATTTTGAAGATCAGGATTTTATTTTAATTATTGTATTTCAATTCAGCTGGGGTTATACAGAGAGCCATCTTGGAAATTGTAGATGAGATTAGGGACGAATTTCCAAATCTATTGAGGCTGACACGTTCAAACCAGGTAATATTTCTTAATTACTGCGTTTCCTCACTATCTGAATGTTCAAAAATTTCCATAAGGTGCTTTGTTACATTGTATATACTTTCCATTTTGCAAAGTCTCAGCTTACATTATAATGAAAAATTGACCATATGACAGTAAAGATATTCAGTTCACTAAATACATTTACAATACTGCATACTTATGTATGACATATTTAGTTTAATTTTCTTTAGTATGAGTAACCATAAGTTACAGTATCATATAAGAAATAAGTATGATTAAAAGCAACAAAAAGAATATTTTAATTATTCAGTGATGCAGGTATTTATGTTGTACCTTTATGTCATACTAAAAATGTACATATACTAATTTATACTAGAATAAAGGTGTTCTTGAATTTATTGCAATAGCTTGCAGAAAAGATAGAAAGGAAGGAAGTAGATAATTGTCTCCTTACTCTCCCCTATCTCCTTGCAACATTTTTTATCAGTCATGTTGGTTTGGATGGTTGCTGCAACTATTTTGTTTTAACAGAACAGAATAGATGTGGGGTTTTTTATTGTGAACCTTTTATTATGAGTCTTGGCAATTGTTGACCAATTTTCACTAAGCAATGATCATGCTGGCTCAAGATGAGAAGATCTATGCAAAAGTATGTGGCAGGGAATCAAGTTGGAGAATGATGTTTTAGCAAATGACAGTATTTATTCTTAGTGTGCAACACAGTTGTGAAATTGCTTTCATTTTCATAAAACAATATGATAATGTTTGATCAGCATACAATAGTGAGTATAACAGGCATATTGTATTGATCCACCAACATTGGGCCACCAGCTAGCCAACCTGACTTTAGACTTAAACTTCTGCAAATTCTGTGATCAATTTATGGTTCAGTATGTTGTTCAAACCAAGAAACTGACTTGGACAACCCACAGTTAGCTATAGTTAGGCAGGTAACAAGAAGGGAGTTGCTCAATTGCAAGGGTGACAGCTATTGTTACAAGTAGATAACATTTTAGTCAAAATATCTATTTTAACTTGTAAAGTTTATCTAATGTTGATGTTAGTCATACAATGGAAGGACATAGATCTATTTATTCCCATATAAAGAATATCATAACAATGTTTATCCATCATAAAAGCATTGCCAAAACCCAAATGCAGGAGACCTTGTAAATTTGGAGCTACCAGATCTGGGCTGCAAAGATCCACAGGATCACTAAATGTCAATAAAAATAAAGTTGTTTAGGTGGGTAATGAAATGTCTGCAAGCAAACAACCAAGCTTAGATAGTATCAGGAATTGCACAAACTCATAACCTTCTGCTGCTATCTACCTTTTCGCACCTCCAGTCCTGTCTGGTATACCTACCCAATGACTTCTAAAATAAAATTGAAGTAATGCAATCAGATAAACATGTCAACATTTGAAGAAAGATTGTGTTAGTTTTCTTGAAAATAGGAGATTCAACTGAAGACTACAAATCTTTTGTTTTGGATATACCATATACATATGACTTTTGCAAAAACTTCCTCTTACAGATTCCTTTGATTCCTCAGACATCTGTCTGCAAAACTAGGGTGAGCCTCAGAAGCAGTGTGCTGCGAGGGGGATTATACAAAAACCATCTCTTCCTCCTCCTGTCACTGAACAAGCCCTTCTGGTCATAGAATAGTCAGCCTATGCTGGAATGTAGCCTGGATTCCAATGAAAGAGAGGCTACATTCCAGAGGATCAAGAGACAACAAAATTTAGATAGTTTGATTGGGAGAAAGAGGCTGAAGATTGCTCCTCCTTAGAACTTCTCAGTGATTTATAGAGGAAACTGCTAAGATGACTTTATTTTGTGGGGGCCTGACATAGCCTTGATTCCACCATTTATATATGTTAAAGGCAAATGAAACAACTTCTGAATATGGCAAATCAAACTATTTCTGAAACTTCATGCAATTTGCCCAAGACTTGAAGGCATAAATAAATAAAGTTTCCAAATACATTTTAAATAGCATGCATCTCATTCCTGCTTTTATTTTAAAAAAGTATCAAACAGGAAAATATTGTAATAACAAATGATATTATTGGATAAAAGATTCCTTTCTATGCAACAATATTTGATCTTTGAACAGCCTTTGGAAGACAAAAATTACTAACTATTTTACAACAAACTCCTATAGCCCACTTACAGCACATTGGTGTTGAAACATTCTCTAGCAATAGACTGAAATTTGGAAGATGAAGAGTAGCATTTTCTAATATTTTACCTTTTTAAAGGCCCTCATTTTGAATGAAAGGAGAAGGTTTAACTTAACTAACAAGGAAAGTCTGGTCTCAATTTTTCTACATGTTGGAATATCCCACTATTTGGAGCTTTCTAATGTTGGATTTTGAAAATAATCAGTCCCATAGATTGGCAAGAAGATGGGAAGCACAATCCAAGATTTCTAAGTTTCAGATCGAGAACCCTTTCTCATACTTCTCAGGGGGAGACTGTATTATCACATATCCACAAAAATGCTGGGATTGTAGCCAACACATCATTAAAATCCCCGCTCCCCAAGCTCTCATATACGAAGCAAGGTTGAGTCGAAATATTTGTGAAAGGTTTATGCATTACGCTTATAATTGCTATAAAAGAAAATTGGAAGTCACTTCTTTATAATTTTTTTTCATTTTTAAAAATTTCTGCACCTTTGTCTTTGCTCTTTTTCTTTCTTTCATTTTTTCCCTTTTTTGTTCTAAATATTAGTTCTGGTTAGATTTTATTCTGTATTAAAAAAATAATCAAAAATTATTTTAAAAAATATTCCCGATTTTTTTAAAAGAAAACCTTCCAGGCAGTGCATTCATCAAATTTATTGAAAGGTGGAACTGATTTATAAATCACTAGAATATGAATTATTAATATTATTTCAATAGACATGCTTGGCTTGCATATGCTGCTTTAATTTTTTAATGGTTTATATTATATTTTTATTTAGAGACAAAATGATTTATACTTTTATGAATATATGATTTGTATCTGTACTTTCAAATCGTTTTGAACAGTTTCACATGCATTACGAGATTCACAATCTGAGGAGCCACTCACCTTTCTGGACAACTGGATATACAACTTGGTATAATTTAATTAGATCCTCAATTTCAAAGTGGGCCAGAACAATTTTTTTCTTAATTATTTTTCTTCCCCTGAGCTACCATCTGTATCCCCCTTCTGTTTTGTTTTTTAATTAGTTCAATGGTGACCGGTTTCATCATACTTGCTGCCACCAGAAGCAGCAGCAGGGGTGGGTTCTAAATTTTTTTACTACTGGTTCTGTGGGCGTGGCTTATTTTGTGGGCGTGGCTTGATGGTCATGTGACACGGGGCATGGCTTGGCGGTCATGTGACTGGGTGAGAGTGGCTTGGCGGTCATGTGACTGGGTGGGCGTGGCCAATAACAATAAATAATAAAAATAATAAACAAAGAATACAAAACAATAAGGGGTACCAAAAACCAACTTTCACACTTTACACACACACACCACACCACACCACACAACACAACACAACACAACATAACTAACTCTGTGTTGGTGTTAGCAGTCTGGTGTTAGCAGTCTGGTGGCTCAGACTGCTAAGTCTGTCTGTTATTAACACAGCTGCTTGCAATTACTGCAGGTTCAAGTCCCACCAGGCCCAAGGTTGACTCAGCCTTCCATCCTTTATAAGGTAGGTAAAATGAGAACCCAGATTGTTGGGGGCAATAAGTTCACTTTGTATATAATATACAAATGGATGAAGACTATTGCTTAACACAGTGTAAGCCGCCCTGAGTCTTCAGAGAAGGGCGGGATATAAATGCAAATTTAAAAAAAAACCTCACACACAATGTAAAAGCAGCTGCACTTCACCCAAAATTAGTAAGTGAGGAGGGGGGATTGGGTGGGCCAGAGAAAAAAAGTTTTTAACAGGCTCCTCTGAGGATCCCTGCTCAGCCACGCGATCATCAGAGCATTTTTTTCCCTTTTAAAAATTTCTGCACCTTTGTCTTTGCTCTTTTTCTTTCTTTCATTTTTTCCCTTTTTCGTTCTAAATATTAGTTCTGGTTAGATTTTATTCTGTATTAAAAAAATAATCAAAAATTATTTTAAAAAATATTCCCGATTTTTTTAAAAGAAAACCTTCCAGGCAGTGCATTCATCAAATTTATTGAAAGGTGGAACTGATTTATAAATCACTAGAATATGAATTATTAATATTATTTCAATAGACATGCTTGGCTTGCATATGCTGCTTTAATTTTTTAATGGTTTATATTATATTTTTATTTAGAGACAAAATGATTTATACTTTTGTGAATATATGATTTGTATCTGTACTTTCAAATCGTTTTGAACAGTTTCACATGCATTACGAGATTCACAATCTGAGGAGCCACTCACCTTTCTGGACAACTGGATATACAACTTGGTATAATTTAATTAGATCCTCAATTTCAAAGTGGGCCAGAACAATTTTTTTCTTAATTATTTTTCTTCCCCTGAGCTACCATCTGTATCCCCCTTCTGTTTTGTTTTTTAATTAGTTCAATGGTGACCGGTTTCATCATACTTGCTGCCACCAGAAGCAGCAGCAGGGGTGGGTTCTAAATTTTTTTACTACTGGTTCTGTGGCCGTGGCTTATTTTGTGGGCGTGGCTTGATGGTCATGTGACACGGGGCATGGCTTGGCGGTCATGTGACTGGGTGAGAGTGGCTTGGCGGTCATGTGACTGGGTGGGCGTGGCCAATAACAATAAATAATAAAAATAATAAACAAAGAATACAAAACAATAAGGGGTACCAAAAACCAACTTTCACACTTTACACACACACCACACCACACAACACAACACAACATAACTAACTCTGTGTTGGTGTTAGCAGTCTGGTGTTAGCAGTCTGGTGGCTCAGACTGCTAAGTCTGTCTGTTATTAACACAGCTGCTTGCAATTACTGCAGGTTCAAGTCCCACCAGGCCCAAGGTTGACTCAGCCTTCCATCCTTTATAAGGTAGGTAAAATGAGAACCCAGATTGTTGGGGGCAATAAGTTCACTTTGTATATAATATACAAATGGATGAAGACTATTGCTTAACACAGTGTAAGCCGCCCTGAGTCTTCGGAGAAGGGCGGGATATAAATGCAAATTTTAAAAAAAACCTCACACACAATGTAAAAGCAGCTGCACTTCACCCAAAAGGGCCCCTGCAACAAGCAGGAACCTCACAAAGCCACAAAAAGCTCAAAAACCAACTTTCACACTTTACACACACACAAACAACACAACACAACTGACTCACACACAATGTAAAAGCAACTGCACTTCACCCAAAAGGGCCCCTGCAACAAGCAGGAACCTCACAAAGCCATAAAAAGCTCAAAAACCAACTTTCACACTTTACACACACAACACAACACAACACAACACGACTCACACATACAAAATGCCACATACAGCTTTGTGAGATTCTGTGTGTTTGTGTAGTTAGAGTGAAACACTACAGAAACACACCAAATCTCAGAAAGCTGCACAAATATTTTATTATTTTATTTATATTTTTTAGATCAGGGGTCTCCAACCTTAGTAACTTTAAGGTTTGTGGACTTTAACTCCCAGAGTTCCTCAGCCAGCAAAGCAGTTGCTGACTGAGGAGATGGATTCCAAGCAGGTTTGTGGACTTCAACTCCCAGAGTTCCTCAGCCAGCAAAGGCTCTGAAGACATGGATTGCAGGAAGGCATAATCAGTTGCAGCTAATGTAACTGATTAAAGACGCGGAAGGAAAGTGAGCCTGAAAGGAACTTACTTAATTAGTAAGTGAGGAGGGGGGATTGGGTGGGCCAGAGAAAAAAAGTTTTTAACAGGCTCCTCTGAGGATCCCTGCTCAGCCACGCGATCATCAGAGCATTTTTTTCCCTTTTAAAAGCCTTTTTTTGGCTGAAGAAAAGAGGCTTTTAAAAGTAAAAAAACCACAAACCTCTGATGATCGGAGTACCGGTTCGGGGGCGTGGCCAGCCAGCCATTACTACCGGTTCTCCGAATGCCAGCAGAGTTTTACTACTGGCTCTACAGAACCGGAGCGAACTGGGGGCAACCCACCACTGAGCAGGGATTCACCTCAGCTCCCAAGTAGCCCAAATGGATAAACACCACACTGATACCTGAGTTTAAACCAGGGGTAAAATCCAGCAGGTTCTGGAGAACCGGTAGTGGAAATTTTGAGCAGTTCAGAGAACCAGTAGCAGAAATTTGAAGTAGTTCGGAGAACCAGCAAATACCACCTCTGGCTGGCCCCAGAGTGGGGTGGGAATGGAGATTTTGTAATATCCTTTCCCCAGGAGTGGGGAGGGAATGGGGATTTTGCAGTATCCTTCCCTGCCATGCTCACCAAGCCACACCATGCCCACCAAGCCACACCCACAGAACCGGTGGTAAAAAATTTGGATTTTACCACTGGTTTAAACAATAGATCAAATAAATCATATTACTAAATACATAAGGGTTTCAACATTCCACTAGCAATCTAATCTTTTTAAAAAAAGGTCCTGTGAAAAAAGTGGGTAGTTGGAGAGGGGAAGTTAAGTTGACAAGTTTCAAATCTGGGACTTGCACAAGTCTGTTGGCCAAGTCATGAACTGCCCTCTCCCCCTCAAAAAAATGCTGAATTTGTTTTTCCCTGGTGGTAAGTAGCCAATTTATAACACAAGGTGGTAAATTTCAACCTTTTTATTCTGTACAGCGCAAAGAGTTGTGCTCTTAGGATTAAATCACAATTTAGCATAGCCTTTATGCACCTTTGGAAAACAAAGGCCCATGATCGTTAGCAAGCAATAGGCAATGAGGGACAAAGTATTCATAGCCCTGCTAGAGTATGGCCCTCCCAGAAGTGAATTCATTGCTAAAATATTATAGCCCTTGTCCTTCTGTCCCTAACTGATAAGGCTGGTAATTAAGTATGCAAACTAATTTATATGTGACAGCCAGGATAAGGGAAGTTAACTCTGACTCAGTTGCTGGCTTCGTACAAATATCATGATAAGGGTATCACGTAGTCTTCCAGGAATTTTAGGGCAAGCCTGTGATAAGAGGCCCAAAGAGGGCAGAAATGAGCAAAATGAAAACTTTTGGATGGTGTTTTTTTTTTAACAAACTCAAGTTCCTCTGCCTAAACCTAGCTAGATCAGTCCCACATGCAGGACAAGACATGCAAGCAGGCTAACCACTATGCTGTTGAAGCAGAAGTATAGCAATATAGGCAGCAGAGTCAAGACACTCTCCTGGAAAAGGACAAGAAAAGAAGTTTTACTTTAAATCAGGTTGTCCTGAGTGCACATGACCCTTATCTGTTTCTAAAAATCAAGTATAAGTAATAAACCCAGGCAAAGGTTTTTTCTCTGACAAAGTATAACCTTAAAGCATAAGTGAGAGGCTATATTCGTAATTAGATCTGATATGACACATGGAGCCAGGTTATGTGAACGTGTCCTCTTTAGAGAAGTCAATGGTTCAGCAGTTTGGTGTAATAAACCCTAAGAAGGTTCCTTCTGAGCCAGGTTCAGCGGCCCAAGATGAAATGGCTGTGGAAGACAAAGACCAACAGGAAGGGGGGTGTTCCTACCACAATATATATTACCCTATCAGAGAGTGGAGGCTTCTGCTTTCAATGCTGCCAAGTGCAGTGGATAAACCAATTGTTATCCCTTCTTCTGTCAGGAAGTGGAAAAGATACCGTTTGACACAATGCAGGCTAGGGGTGAGTTTAGGAAGAGGTTCTATATTACAGTCCTCTAGAAAGATGAGTGGCTCATGTTTGCACTAGCACAGGGGTCAGCAACCTGCAGCTCTGGAGCCGCAGGTGGCTCTGTCATCCCTCTGCTGCGGCTCCCTGTTGTTGATAGGGCTTTCGCTTAGGACAGGTAGAGGAAAAAGGATGCCGCGCTAGGAGGAGGTGGGGAAACCAACTTCCAGTTGGCAGAGGAAAAAGGATGCTGTGCTAGGAGGAGACTCTTTCCACTTATGACTGTATGACTATAACTTGTTGCTGGCAATCCTTATGATTTATATTGATATATTGATCATCAATTGTGTTGTAAATGTTGTACCTTGATGAACGTATCTTTTCTTTTATGTACACTGAGAGCATATGCACCAAGACAAATTCCTTGTGTGTCCAATCACACTTGGCCAATAAAAAATTCTATTCTATTCTATTCTATTCTATGGTGGGAGTACCGGACTTCCGGTCAGCAGAGGAAAAGGATGCCACGCTAGGAGACTCTATGGTGGGGAAACCGGATTTCTGGTCAGCTCCAGAATTGAATGGGGGCTTCCGGTTAGGACCTTTGTGGCTCTTTGAGTGTTTAAGGTTGCCGACCCCTGCACTAGCACAACAGGAAGTGTAGATTTGTCCCCAGGCTTCCAACTGTGTATTATTTATGTATAGAAGGGAAATAAAATGTTAACAGGTAATTAGTTGTAAAAGTTTAAGCCACTGTGTGCTCCACGCAAATATGGCCCTTTTCACACATACTGTATCCATTTCCAGTTCCATTTTTCCCTCTCTACTCTATTGCCAACTATTTGCCATGGATGGTTTCTGCTTGTTTTTTAATTTTTTAGCATTGACCACTCCCTCCCAAGCAACAAGATTTGGTGTATCTGTTTTTCTAAAATGTGCTGACATTTCCCTCCTGGTTTTCAGTGGATGAACATGGGATACAGTTGTGAACTGCACTAATAATCTTGACAGCATTTAGTGGATGAACAATAAATAAATTCATGCTTAGTCTGTATCCTCTTATTTAATACAGTTTATTCTGCTTTTCAGTGGCAATGCTACATAAAAAGGGCAACAAGATTACTAGAAATAGTGATCCTATTCAATTGAAATAATAACTGACGTTATAAATAGAATAAAGCTTTTTGGAGTTGTAATATTAGAATATAATAATTAGAATGTAATATTAGAAATATAAAGTACTTCTTTATAAGCAGACTATTTTAGTACCAAATTTTATTGTTCTGAATGGAATTATTATTATTATTATTATTATTATTATTATTATTATTATTATTATTATTATTATTATTATTATTATTATTATTATAGCTTTATCCTCCCTATTAGGGTGTGTGTGTGTGTGTGTGTGTGTGTGTGTGTGTGTATGCAAATATAGTCAACACATAGGCTATGAATGTTAACTATCTTTCATACAACAAATTGACTATTTTTGTTCTACATCTAAAAGCTTTTTTATTTCTGTTTCAGGAAACAGATCGTAGGATGCAGAAATCTGAGTCAGTTATCACCAGGGCATTCTATTCAGCTCATGGAACGATCATTATGAATGGGCTAACTACACTATCACAATCTTCAAACTCAATTGCAAAAGTCATACAACCACAGCTTGCTAGAAAATTAACAGAGCTAAATATCTTATCACGACGCCTTTTGAGAACATCAAATACTCCCAAACAGCCTTTGTATAGGATGAAAGTAGGTAAATTCAGCTATCCCTCACAACTTTTTTTTTTTTTTAAATACTGGATTTTATTTTATTATATCATACATTATAATACCACACCAATCCTCCCTCTTGATTTCATACAAACATAACCCAGAACCGTCGTCCTAGCACATTTGTTCTTGTTTGGTGCTTGAAGATTTCAAAACCTTGTCAAGAACCAGAGAGGGAGTGAACTTGTGCTAAGTGTCAGGACTTTTTCCTTCGATGCCAAACAAGATCTGAAATATGTGTTCACTTTGGTGAACCTTAAGAAATTCTAGGAATTGACCAAGGTCCATGTGATAGTCATTCCTTAATCCATAATCACCATGAGCTTGAAACTGTAAATCTTCAAAGGTCTGAAAGAGACGGAAACTTTCCCCATTTCCTTCTGCTTCTCCAGTCTCAAGATGCTTGCAGGAAATGTGTTTCCAATTGGGATATCTAATAATATGCCAAAACTCTTCACAGTTTTCTTTCGTGCCCTCCACACAAATCACCCCAGGCTTCCCAGCTAGGCAGTCAGATTTAATTTCTTTGCATATTCAAAGATCTTTTTCCTCAGTTCTTGTCGGTATATGTGATGGCTGTAAATCCACATGCGTTTAAATGGTGCTTTGACTATTTCTTTCCTTGTCGTTCTTTCACAAACTTCACTATTTTGTACTCTGAAGGTACTGTTATCCTGTAACCACCGAACAGCTGCACATATACAAAGTTCTTCAGACTCTAAAGTAGCAATATAAGACCTAAGGTCTTTATTGAGCTGCAACTGTTGTTGCCTGTCTAGTGTATTTGATCTCGCAAAAAGCTGTGGTGTCGCATAGGGGTAACTGTGAGGCAATTCCACCTGCAAATTTACAATGGCCTTGATTTCATTTATAGGAACAGCAACTGAATACTCAATTTTAGGCGGGACATTTTCAGTTGTATTGTTCAGGTACCTCTGAATATTCTGGAAAATATTTTCATCTTGAAGAGTTATTTCTCCTTTATTAGGAAACATAGACAAAAGCATTTCCAATTCTGCCACTTGAAGCTCAAGACTGTCTTTTATGTTGCTAGACATCATGACAGATGCAACATTGGTCACTTGCCGCCTGAGATTCCTGCCCGAGCTGGCAGTAACACCGCGGAGTCGAGCGACGCGCTTGATTTCAGAGGACCACGTAACCAACCGGCCAGCTCACATGGCCGCAGGCGAAGAACTTGAGCCGGGAAGCGCCACGCACTCCAGCCACGGCAGGCGGAGGAGTGGCCGGGCCCTGGAATGGCGCCTGGACGTTGATCGAATCACAACTTCTTAAATAAGTTCTGTTCTGAAAGTGCTAAGCAACAGTTTAGCCCTATAGATTTAAGTTAGCATGCGTCAACCCAACCCATACAATTTATAAACCATCTTTTATGACCTAGATTGCCATGACAGACTCTGCTTTCATCTCAAAATTATATGGGGGACAGATATGTTGCCCCAACTTAGTTACCTGATCACTACATTCACACAATGCAGGTAATCCTTGCTTAATGACAATTGGGACCAGCAACCACCATTGTTAAGTGAGATATTGGTTCCATGAAATACCATGCTGCAATTAACATCATTAAGCAAATAATCTATGTCATTAGGGAAGACGTCAGATAACTGTGACTTGTGATTTTATCACCAGCTTCTCCATTAACTGTTTCTTTAGAAATCAACTGTGAAGTGCAGAAATGAAACAGAATTAACTCTGTTTCTCAGAAATCAGCTGTGAACTGCAGAAATGATGTGCTGCAATAATCATAAGTGCAAGTTTCAGAGCGGTCGTAATTTAGAAGAGTCACTAAACAGGACAGTTGTTAAGCAAGGACTGTGGCATGCTAAACCCCTGATTGCTAATTAATGGCCTACTGAATGGTTGAATTCACTTGGTATATAAGCTGAACAACTTGCTAAATCACTAAAAAGTGATTCCCAGTGAATCAGTTAACTGCATTGTCTTATGTCCAAGTCTATTTTCTCCTAGCTCTATCCATCCTTTTTTCTCTATTAGAAAGAAAAAAAAATAGATGAAAGAGCTGTACCATGTCCTTTAATTAGTAATACCAGGAATTCAATATGGAAGCCCCCTTGGTATAAAAAACAGCTTCATATGTTGTCTAACAGTTTCTTACACTATTAAGGAACAATAGCTTAATTCTTCTACTGAAAACTCTGAGATTTAAAATTGAAATGATCACACCCACTATATAATAAAATGGATGAATGATTTTTTTTTCTGTTTTCTCTCTTCAGGACAAGAAAGTCTTCTTTTATGATATCATTTCCTACCCAGCAAAGGCTGCCCTTACCAGCTTAATGTGTGCTTCTTATGCAGCACTAATTTTTCTGGTAGGTTAATAAGCAAGCGTTACTCCAGCTTTTCTCATATAAAATCATATAAAATCTTATTCTTAACAAGTAAACTTATAATCAATAATTATAGAATCTTAGCAATAGACCTCATATCTCATTTACCAATGAGAAAAAAAATAAGTTCAAACATCACATTAAGCCACAAAATGGTTTGGTTATAACAGGTGTGTTTAGTGAACTGTGAATAGTAAGCCTTGCTTTATGACTAATGTGTTTGGCAAATACAACCATCTATAGGTTATGATTATACTACAAACCATGATTACAAATGACTTAGCTTGATGAAGGAAATGTCAAGAGCAAAAAATCAGGGCCATACGTTAAGTTGCAGTACAAATGATTTATTTCTCAAACCTATAAATGAGACTAGTCAAAATTATAGTTCAACACTAAATTGGCACCAGATGAGGGTCAACGGATTCAAGAGGCATTGGATTTAGACCTTTGTAAGAAGGTAACAACTTTATACTGATAACTTGTTTAACTCTGTCAATTAAAATCAAGAGTTAAAACTTAGGTGAAAAAATTTCATTGATTTAACACTAGAACTGACCAAGAATAGAACTGTTTGCAGATTATTATTACCAACTTATATTACAGTCATTAAAACGGCAGAGAACATTAATTTGATTTGTATAATATATTTATTTATTTATTTATTTATTTCGATTTTTATACCGCCCTTCTCCCGGAGGACTCAGGGCGGTGTACAGCCAAGTAAAAATTCAATATATAAACATTAAAAAGAAGTTAAAAAGAAATATTATAATGTGGCCGAAATTTTAAAACCATTTAAAATCTTAAAACATAAATACCCCAATAAAATTTCAATCCAGTCCCGCTTGAATAAATAGGTGCGTTTTCAGTTCACGCCGAAAGGTCCGAAGATCAGGCAATTGACGTAAACCGGGGGGAAGTTCATTCCAGAGCGTAGGAGCTCCAACAGAGAAGGCCCTTCCCCTGGGGGCCGCCAGCCGACATTGCTTGGCGGACGGCACCCTATATCAACTGTCTTTCAACAATTACACTGAAGGTAGCTAACATCAGAACAAAACAAAAAAATATGTTCACACAACAGCATTACAGCCTAAACTAAATTGGTTTATCTGATCCAGAATTTCAGCTAGTCCTGGGTTTGACTAATCCCCTAGTATCTAAATTTCCTTGTTGATTCTACAAAGAAGCGGAGGCTATAACAACCACAAAAATAGAGTTGTTCCATCTATTCAACTTTTTCATTCCTCCTCCTTGTAGGCTTGAAGAAGAAAAAAGAGGATGGGGGAAGTGAAACCACCATTATCCTCATCAATAATGCCTCTAAACTTGATCAAGCTACTGCATTTTTTAAATGCATTTTTTGAGCTGTGAATGAAAAAAGAAGGAAGTGACAGCCAAATGGTCACCACAGATGATGGTAATCTGGTATAAGTAAAAAAAAGAGGGAACAGTTTCAGTTCAGTTTTCAGTTCTCTGGCACCCCACCAAGCTAGATATAGATGTCAACCTCCCCTACTTATTTCCGTCATAGCTTTACCTTTCCAGCGATTTATTATTTTGCCTAGATTCACCTTATGGGGGAGATGAGCAGCATATAAATTTAATAAATAAAATTAATACAGTCCAGCCAGTACTAAAACTATAGGGCAACACATTCTACTTAAATTAGGAAAAAAATGTACTATGTCAGATTCTCTAAAGTTAATTAAACAAAAGTATCTCTTTCTATGTGAACAGGCAGTCTCCATTAACAAATTGCTGGCAAAAGTAAAAGGCATCACTGAAACAGAAGACACTTCTAGGGAAAGCAGCAGTGAAGATGTGGATGAAAATGGATTTCACAAAGCCCCTGAAGCAACTTCCCATCTTCAACAAGACCCTTCAATACTTCCTATTAAAGCACCCCAAAATAGTGGAAGCATCCATACTCTACTTGCAGCAGTGGATCAAGAAAGCGAACAATAACAGTTCTTTTTACATAGAATAGGCCCAGCTTTGACTTTTCAGCCTATATCCACATTGTTTTATTAAATACACAAATATATGAACATGATTCTCATTTCCCATTCACGAAATGCCAGGTTTTTATATGCTTTGAAGCTGTGCAAAGCATATGGAAGATACATTTTGCAAAGGCAGACGTCCAAATGAAGCATCTTTTTCCAAGCTGATAATAAAGTCAATGCAACTTGTGTAAGCCCTGGCACGACTGCTTTAGAAGCTTCCTGATGGAGGAAAAAAAACAACCCTGATTTATGGATAAATGACCCGTCACATCGCACATAAAAATTTCATCTCAAAAGAGAGAAAATTATTATCATTAAATAAAAAGGTACATTAAAACTTGAAAAAAACAATCACATTACTTGGGCAAAGAAAATTGATTTTAAAATGTTTTTATAACATCTATGGATTGGTCAGAAAACAAAAACCAAGTTGAAGTTAAAAGGTGAAGGAGGAGTATTTATAACAAGTTGATCATTGGAAAACCATTTGGGAAATGCTGATGTTTCTTTTAGTTGACTCTTGTCCAGAAAGTTCGCAATTTCAGTTTTCTTTGCCTCTTAACTCTTCTACTATGCATATATATTTTCCTCACAGGCTCATTTTAAAAAACAACTATACTTTTTTTAAAAAAAAGAATTCCATAACTTACCATTCCAAAGAGCAGGCATTTGGTTCGGTTTGGATTCTCTCCCTTCAGAAATCTTATTTGCCAGACAACTAACAACATACTGTGTGGAAGGCATGTTCCTCTGAAAAAGCCCCTCCTACGCAACAGTGAGTGCCAAGTTGTGCCAAAGCTACTGTGTAAAGAGGTCTTTGTTACTCACAACCTTTCTAATAGACAAATTCCGACCATTAGAAGAAAAGGGCTCTGTTTGCAGCAAGAGGAGAAAGAGAAGTCTTGTTTGCAAAAATCCCAGTCCTGATTAAGCGTTACAGATACCATGTGACAGCTCCTTTAACCAGGCCCATGAACTCCATTTCCTACAGGGTCTGTTCCCAAATCCACCAGATGTTTAGTGCTGGCGCCACAGTCGATTCCTCTAACCAGCCTGGCCTGGGTTTTAACACATGTAAACAACTGGTTGGTTAGACAGCAAATAGGGCATGGTACATACACCAACCAGAAAATCCTTACAAAAAGGCTCCAATGTGCTCCCAGGGAACTGTTTAGTGGAAAGTTTGTACTGTAAATAGTTTGTTACAAATCTAGCACCGAAGCTCAAAGTAAAGCATCTGTTTACTTTGGTGTACGTAAATAACTATGAAATAACTAGTTAATTTTGGTAGTCATTAAAAGACCTGAGGCATAGTAGCAAATTACTACCCACCAAAATATAAATTAGCACTAAAATGTCTGTTTAAAATGGTATTTACAGTTAAAAACACACAGCAACAAAACACATACACAGGTATTTTGGAGAAAAAGAAGTAGGATTCAAGAGAGTCAGCTTGAACAAATGCAGGGGCAAGTCTGGATTAGGATATCAAAAACCAAAAACTTTCTACTATTGACCTCACCCCATTCCTAAGAGGACTACAAGGGGCGTGCATAAGAGCACAAACGTGCCTACCGTTCCTGTCCTATTGTTTGCTTGTTTTTGTTTTTCTCTTCTTATATATATATATGCTTATACTTCCTTATATTACCTCATATGTATGTCTATATACTATATAATCTTTTTATGTGATGCTTATATATACTGTTGTGACAAAATAAATAAATAAATAAATAATTAAATTAAATATATTCTGTCCTGGATACTGGAAGATTTCTTCTCATAACTTCCTCCCAGACAGCTGAGATTCAAAACAAGAAAAGTCTCCAAAATGTCGGCTTCAAGCAGCAGGGAAATGTGTTTGCCCAGGAATTCAGCTACTGATCTGCATAGGTTTACCATACTAGTGATAGAAAGGATTACTAAAGCCTACAGATCTACTGTGTGCATGTGTTCTAATCCCTCAAAAGCTCATTTTCCTAGAAGGGCCTGTAAAGAGTTCCTGGTTAATGCAAATAATCTGTTTGACTTGCATTAAGCAGACTTTTGTGGCCTACCTCCCTTACTAAGAGGAACTATACTGCAAAATAATTGACGTATTACAAGCCATTACAGCAAGAGTCAATAAGTACCATGCGTACGAGATAAAGGATGAGAGTCTCACAATAAAAATATTTCTTTATTTAAAGATCCATAATACACAACATGGAAAAACGGTATCTCCATTTATTTACACTGATAATGCTTTTAAATACATTTTTCATACAAGGGTTAAACAAGAATTCCATTGCAAGGAAAGTCTGTTTTGAGGAAAATATACATTGTAATTTTTAAGCTTCAGGTGAGCTAGTATTGTCATCCTGATGCCCTCTTAAGTGTGTTAGGAGTATTTCTGTAACCTCAAAAAAAAGCAGAAGGCAATGCATCCAGCCTGGCCAGAATGAAGAGTCAACAAAATTTCAGGACTGTGATGGAAGAGAGGTACCAGGGTAGCTCATATCCATTTGAAAAGACCCCAAGTCTTGCAAAACTGGGAACCATATAGAGAATAATTTGAAGATCAGTGTCTCAGATACACTACTTAGAAATGCTTCTGTTTTCAAAAACACTTCCACACAAAAGAGTTAGAGAGTAAAGTTTTCAACCTTTTAAACCAGGTTGAAGAATCAATGGCAGGCATCAAATTAACTGGGAAACACGCTAGCATTTGCAATTGTTTAAAATGATAGTACCAGGCTCTAGTACCCACAAAGACCAAGCCTATATCTAAACAAAAAGCAGCATTTGTAATACATCATGGGACTGGAAGAGTACTTCTAATAAGCTTAAATTGAATGGTTTCAAGGATGCAAAGCTTTCTAAAAGTACAGATCTGGCCATTGTAGAAAAGCTGGGAGCAACCTTGAATATCCCTTTCGGGGATATAGTGAGCTCTCTCTAAATGGAAAACAAAACTCAGAATAATTGAGGAGCTACACTGAACAGCACTTACCAATTATCAAAAAGTTCTCAGGATACTAAAATCTGGGGGGGGGGAACCCCGCCCCAAGGTATTTGCAAGGGTATACCTACTTGATAGCATTCTCCTTAATTTTCTTATTATATTATTATATATTATGATAGTGTCACACAAATACTGTGAAGAAATGTTGCTTCTTTTCATTTAATTCCTGCACTCCAACATTACTTTGAGAATTAGATCCTCCTTCTTGGGCTGAAATGACCATGGCGGATCTGTGTGTGAGACAGAGGAGCATGAAGAGTGCTGATCCATAGAATGGCTGAAGACAATGATCTGGGGACAGTACCTGGTCAGAGAGGGTGAGGCAGAAATTATTTTTTGATTTACATGTTAATAAGCAAAGGTCTTCTCTCATTCATCACCTCCCCTTATTAGTTGGTCCTACCTTTTTTATGTGCAGAGGAGATCATTATCGTGTCATCTCTCAGTAGTGAGAAGAGAACTGAGGGCTTTTTCACTTTCTGCTTAGAGTAAAAACTTGTAAAATAGGTTCAGAAAATTTAAATCTATTAAAATTTTCTTCGGTTTTCTCACACCCTCTCCCTAGGAATTAGCCCAAAGGCTTTGGGCTGGAAAGAGTATTTCTTAGTTAAAAAGTGGATGACCATATGGTGATTAAGAATTGATTAATCCACTCTAAACTGTCCCTTCTCCTCAACTAAGATGCCTTCACTTGCAGCCTGGTTCAATAGTTGTAAGTACATTTATTATTTAGTTTGCTGGCTGATGGGTCAAAAATGGTAGCATAAACTAGTTTCTTGTTTCCATAGGATTGGATAACAATGACATAGCTCCATTCAGAAAGAAAGCATGCTGAGATGTTTATTGGAGTAAATAGGACAACCAACCCTAACTCACCAGTCCTTGTTCCCCTTAATGAATCTTGGGGTGGGGGGGTGTATAACATCTCCTTCCAGGTCTATTCTGGATTTTAATTGTGAAATGAGATCCTTGATTTGAGTATGGACATTTGAAAAGATGTCCCAGCTGGATTATTTTGTTTTGAAAATATTCTGGAAATAATTCTCCCAAGATCCTGCAGATATTGGACAAAAACCTCCATCACTAAGGGAGTGTTACTAAGCAAATTTATCACAAAAAAACTTTTCAATAATAAGACTAGAATTTATACAGGTAGTCCTTGACTTGCCATAGTTCCTTTAGTGACTTTCAAAGTTACAGCACTGAAAAAAGTGATTTATGACTGTTTTTCAAACAGTTGATCATAGCAACATCCCCATGGTCACGTGTTTTACATACATACAGATGTTTGGCAACTGGTTCATATTTTTTACGGTTGCAGTGTCCCGGGGTCATAAGATCACTTTTTGCGACCTTCTAACAAGCAAAGTCAATGGGGAAGCCAGATTCACTTAACAACTGTTACTAAGCTCACAACTGCAGTGATTCACTTAACAACTGTGACAAGAAAGGTTGTAAAATGGGGCAAAACTCACTTAACAAATGTCTCACTTAGCACCAGAAATGTTGAGCTCCATTGTAATTGTAAGAGGTCTACCTATATTCAAGAGTTTTTTCATCCAAGTTCCTATGAAGTAAAATGTTATTTAAAAATGTTATTTTTCTGCAATTTTTTCTGCTTTGTATTTTTCAGCATAGTAGTCGGACTCTTTATACTCCAGTAAATCTGAAAGAGTCACATAAACATTTCCGTTGTCCACGGTAATTTTGTGAGTCCTTTGTTTTACTCCTTTTGATTTCCACTTGGGTACTGCAGATGGTTCTTTGGGATTTATTGCTTGATACAATCCTTCACCTGTATTCAAAGTTATTTTATACTTATGCCAAGGACAAATAATGCATGGTTGTCCATTGATGTCCTACAGACGCAAGGGAAAAACAAAAACATTTTTCATTACCTTATAAACATTAGAAATAGACACATATATTGTCTACCTACAAATGGTCTCTGATCATTTAGTCAATTGTATTTGCAATGTCCCCACTCTTTGATGCTTCCATTTATATGAAAGCATTTGTTACTGCATTACCTATCATATTAAGTGGGTATTGTGTTTACCTACCTCTATTTCACCAAGATGTAAGGGACCTCCTGCATCTATTAAAAGATAAAAATATATTAGACCCGAGCTATTAGTTATGGTGGTTGTACCCTACTTCTAGTTTCAGAGCTACTATAGGTCTGAGTACAAATGGCTGGGGAACATAAACAGGTGTGGGATACAGCATGCATTCCCTGCTTATGAGCTTCCCAACTGCATCTTGCTATCCAAGAAGAATACAGGACTAAAGAATATGTGCATTAACCCAGCAAGGGACTTGCTTTGTTCTCACTGAATGTAGCTACTTTAATAGATATATTAAAATATAGCCTCTATATGCCTCAATGCACATCATTTTAAAGTTCTTACGGTAACAGCGGCAATCCAGAGCATAAAAGTGTCCACCATGGTAGAAAATAACAATTTGTCTCTCGTGGACCGTGGCTGTTGTTCTCTGGAGCTTTTTAATATCATCTTCTCTACCAACATAAATTGGACCAGACACTTCCTTCATTTTAGATGGTTTGACCATATTGTTTTCATTAATATTCTGCAAGAAAAAGAATTACATTAAAAATTAACACGAAAATAAAAACAATTGACCTAAGGGGAAAATCCAACAGTGCACCATAAGAAATCTGCTCTTTTTTTTCCTCGTAAAGTCTTCCAGTTCTTGCTGAAAATCTTCTTGGAGGGTGTCCCGACATATTGTAGCAGGTTTTGAGAAAACGTTTTGGGCTAGAGGGAAGCAGTGAAGAACTTTCCTATCTATTGAGATGTTCCCTTGGAACGTAAATTCCAAGTAAATTGGAAAGTGGATTGGATGCCATCATCAGTGAATTCGCTTTAAAGTAGACCTGTAAACATGTGATCCACCAGTCCTTTAAGATGGAATCACAAGGGTGGCCCAAGTTTCCTTCTCATGTGAAATCTGCAAAAAACAAAGGAATCGAGTCTTTGGCAGTCAGTCACACTGGTCAGCTGTCTTTAGCTGAAAAGCAGAGATGGCCACAAATTCTGCAGATAAGATTTATATGTCCATAAATCTATCACGAAACAGAACCGAAAGAAAATAAGATAAGCATTATTCATCCAAGAGTGGTGGTGGTTAATGAAATAAAATCTTTTTAAGGTATCTCATTCTGATCCATCTGGTGAATCCCTGAATGTAATTAACTTATTGAACCAGTTCAGTGCCAACATGCAGTCATTTAAAGAAGAATTCTCAAATGTCCCCTTTGCGCCAAGTGAGCAAAGTTAGAATAGAATAGAATAGAATAGAATAGAATAGAATAGAATAGAATAGAATAGAATAGAATAGAATAGAATTTTTTATTGGCCAAGTGTGATTGGACACAAAGGAATTTGTCTTGGTGCATATGCACCTGGAATCCACCTGGATTCAGTCCCCACTAACCAAAAATCTCCTGCAAGAAACTTTAACCTACACTCACCAACACATATAACACAATTTCTATGAAACAGTGCTGCTAGGGTGTATATCAAAAGGCAGAGAGAAACCAAAGTGCTCGCAAGGAAGAATGCTAGAGAAAGACAGGCTCAATGTAGCCAGATGGCTGTGGAACCAGACCAAATATAATGGGCATCAACTCAGAAAGAACAGGGTATTGATAGCTTACCGCATAAAGTTCTCCATTTGAGAGTAATTCAATGCCCTAACAATGTATTATTTATCATAAGCTTTAAGTTTTGTTAGAAGATACGCTCCTAATCACAAGCATTGTTAAGAGGATACTGAAAGAATTACAACAGAGATGCTCGAGGGTGGTCTTGGCGATATTGTTTGGGATGAGTTAGGCCCTGTGGCTCCCGAGGACATGGACAGGTTGTTGGGTAGGCTGAATGCCACCACGTGTTTACTGGACCCGTGCCCCTCCTGGCTGGTGCTGGCCACTCGGGAGGTGACACGAGGCTGGCTCAGGCGATTCGATCGCTTCTTTGGTGGGCGTCTTCCGGCCGCCTTGAAAGAGGCGGTGGTGAGGCCCTCCTTAAGAAGCCTTCCTGGACCCGGCTGTTTTAGGTAATTATCGTCCGGTCTCCAACCTTAAGGCGAAGGTTGTAGAAATATGGTGGCATATCAGTTTCCTTACACCTGGATGAAACTGTCTATCTAGACCCGTTCCAGTCCGGTTTCCGGCCCGGTTACAACGGAGCGGCTTTGGTCGCGTTGGTGGATGATCTCTGGAGGGCCAGGGATGAGGTTGTTCCTCTGCCCTGGTCCTATTAGACCTCTCAGCGGCTTTCGATACCATCGACCATGGTATCCTGCTGCGCCGGTTGGAGGGATTGGGAGTGGGAGGCACCGTTTATCGGTGGTTCTCCTCCTATCTCTCCGACCGATCGCAGTCGGGCAGAGGTCGGCCCCGAGGCGCCTCACTTGTGGGGTGCCGCGGGGTCGATCCTCTCGCCCTACTGTTTAACATCTACATGAAGCCGCTGGGTGAGATCATCAGTGGTTTCGTGTGAAGTACCAGCTGTATGCGGATGACACCCAGCTGTACTTTTCTACACGGACCACCCCAACGAAGCTATCGAGTGCTGTCCCGGTGTCTGGAGGCCGACGGGTCTGGATGGGGAGAAACAGGCTCAAGCTCAATCCCGCCAAGACAGAGTGGCTGTGGATGCGGCATCCCGGTACAGTCAGCTAAATCCGCGGCTGACCATCGGTGGCGAGTCAGTGGCCCCGATGGAGAGGGTTCACAACAGGCGTCCTCCTGGATGAGCGGCTGTCTCTAGAAGATCATTTGACGGCCGTCTCCAGGAGAGCGTTCTACCAGGTTCGCCTGGTACGCCAGTTGCGCCTTTCTGGACGGGATGCCCTATGCACGGTCACACACGCACTCGTGACGTCTCGCCTGGATTACTGCAATGCTCTCTACATGGGGCTCCCTTGAAGGGCATCCGGAGGCTGCAGTTAGTCAGAATGCGGCTGCGGGTGATAGATGGAGCCCTCGTGGCTCCCGTATAACACCCATCCTGCGCAGACTGCACTGGCTGCCTGTGGCCTTCGGGTGCGCTTCAAGGTTTTGGTGACCACCTTTAAAGCGCCCATGGCATAGGGCCGGGTTATCTACGGCAAGAAAAGAATTACATTAAAAATTAACACGAAAATAAAAACAATTGACCTAAGGGGAAAATCCAACAGTGCACCATAAGAAATCTGCTCTTTTTTTTCCTCGTAAAGTCTTCCAGTTCTTGCTGAAAATCTTCTTGGAGGGTGTCCCGACATATTGTAGCAGGTTTTGAGAAAACGTTTTGGGCTAGAGGGAAGCAGTGAAGAACTTTCCTATCTATTGAGATGTTCCCTTGGAACGTAAATTCCAAGTAAATTGGAAAGTAAATTGGATTGGATGCCATCATCAGTGAATTCGCTTTAAAGCATCCACCAGTCCTTTAAGATGGAATCACAAGGGTGGCCCAAATTTCCTTCTCATGTGAAATCTGCAAAAAACAAAGGAATCGAGTCTTTGGCAGTCAGTCACACTGGTCAGCTGTCTTTAGCTGAAAAGCAAAGATGGCCACAAATTCTGCAGATAAGATTTATATGTCCATAAATCTATCATGAAACAGAATTGAAAGAAAATAAGATAAGCATTATTCATCCAAGAGTGGTGGTGGTTAATGAAATAAAATCTTTTTAAGGTATCTCATTCTGATCCATCTGGTGAATCCCTGAATGTAATTAACTTATTGAACCAGTTCAGTGCCAACATGCAGTCATTTAAAGAAGAATTCTCAAATGTCCCCTTTGCGCCAAGTGAGCAAAGTTAGAATAGAATAGAATAGAATAGAATAGAATAGAATAGAATAGAATAGAATAGAATAGAATAGAATAGAATTTTTTATTGGCCAAGTGTGATTGGACACACAAGGAATTTGTCTTGGTGCATATGCACCTGGAATCCACCTGGATTCAGTCCCCACTAACCAAAAATCTCCTGCAAGAAACTTTAACAAACACTCACCAGCACATATAACACAATTTCTATGAAACAGTGCTGCTAGGGTGTATATCAAAAGGCAGAGAGAAACCAAAGTGCTTGCAAGGAAGAATGCTAGAGAAAGACAGGCTCAATGTAGCCAGATGGCTGTGGAACCAGACCAAATATAATGGCCATCAACTCAGAAAGAACAGGGTATTGATAGCTTACCGCATAAAGTTCTCCATTTGAGAGTAATTCAATGCCCTAACAATGTATTATTTATCATAAGCTTTAAGTTTTGTTAGAAGATACGCTCCTAATCACAAGCATTGTTAAGAGGATACTGAAAGAATTACAACAGAGATGCTCGAGGGTGGTCTTGGCGATATTGTTTGGGATGAGTTTGACCCTGTGGCTCCCGAGGACATGGACAGGTTGTTGGGTAGGCTGAATGCCACCACGTGTTTACTGGACCCGTGCCCCTCCTGGCTGGTGCTGGCCACTCGGGAGGTGACACGAGGCTGGCTCAGGCGATTCGATCGCTTCTTTGGTGGGCGTCTTCCGGCCGCCTTGAAAGAGGCGGTGGTGAGGCCCTCCTTAAGAAGCCTACCCTGGACCCGTCTGTTTTAGGTAATTATCGTCCGGTCTCCAACCTTCGCTTCGCGGCGAAGGTTGTAGAGAGTATGGTGGCATATCAGTTTCCCTTACACCTGGATGAAACTGTCTATCTAGACCCGTTCCAGTCCGGTTTCCGGCCCGGTTACAGCACGGAGACGGCTTTGGTCGCGTTGGTGGATGATCTCTGGAGGGCCAGGGATGAGGTTGTTCCTCTGCCCTGGTCCTATTAGACCTCTCAGCGGCTTTCGATACCATCGACCATGGTATCCTGCTGCGCGGTTGGAGGATTGGGAGTGGGAGGCACCGTTTATCGGTGGTTCTCCTCCTATCTCTCCGACGATGCGCAATCGGTGTTGACAGGGGCAGAGGTCGGCCCGGGCGCCTCACTTGTGGGGTGCCGCGGGGTCGATCCTCTCGCCCTACTGTTCTTTATCTACATGAAGCCGCTGGGTGAGATCATCAGTGGTTTCGTGTGAAGTACCAGCTGTATGCGGATGACACCCAGCTGTACTTTTCTACACGGACCACCCCAGCGAAGCTATCGAGTGCTGTCCCGGTGTCTGGAGGCCGTGCGGGTCTGGATGGGGAGAAACAGGCTCAAGCTCAATCCCGCCAAGACAGAGTGGCTGTGGATGCGGCATCCCGGTACAGTCAGCTAAATCCGCGGCTGACCATCGGTGGCGAGTCAGTGGCCCCGATGGAGAGGGTTCACAACAGGCGTCCTCCTGGATGAGCGGCTGTCTCTAGAAGATCATTTGACGGCCGTCTCCAGGAGAGCGTTCTACCAGGTTCGCCTGATGCGCCAGTTGCGCCTTTCTGGACCGGGATGCCCTATGCACGGTCACACACGCACTCGTGACGTCTCGCCTGGATTACTGCAATGCTCTCTACATGGGGCTCCCCTTGAAGGGCATCCGGAGGCTGCAGTTAGTCCAGAATGCGGCTGCGCGGGTGATAGATGGAGCCCCTCGTGGCTCCCGTATAACACCCATCCTGCGCAGACTGCACTGGCTGCCTGTGGCCTTCCGGGTGCGCTTCAAGGTTTTGGTGACCACCTTTAAAGCGCTCCATGGCATAGGGCCGGGTTATCTACGGGACCGCCTGCTGCTACCGAATACCTCTCACCGACCCGTGCGCTCTCGCACAGAGGCACTCCTCAGGGTGCCGTCAGTGGGGCAATGCCGTCTGGCGACGCCCAGGGGAAGGGCCTTCTCTGTGGGGCTCCCACCCTCTGGAATGAACTGCCCCAGGACTTCGTCAGCTTTGGACCTTGGACCTTCCATGAGCTTAAAACATATCTATTTAACTGCGCAGGACTGAGTTAGATTTTAGTTTGTGGTTTTTATCTTGGGTTTTAATTTTAATTTTTATATTTTTAATTAAGGCTTTTGAATAAGTTTTTTAATTGTTTTTAGAATTGTATTTATTGTATTTTTTGTTTTTTAAATGCCTGTAAACCGCCCTGAGTCCTTTGGGAGATAGGGCGGTATATAAATATAAACAATAAATAAATAAAACAGGCCCCATTAAAAATAAATTGTTGAAAACACTTTTTTCTGTAATTCAGGAATGGGCTTAGTCCAACTATCAATAAATGCTAATCAACGGTTGTGGCATTTGAAGCAAAAAATAGGTTTATTAAGAAATATATCACGATAAAGCCTCACTTGTCTAAATTACATGTTCAAGAGAGGGAAATAGACATAGAGGGTATGTAGTTCTCTTTGTCTTTTAGTACAGAAACTCAAGTTAGCCAGATCAAGTCTGTTCTTAGATGGTAATTGAGTTACCGGCAAAAAAGAAACCTGCTGGACTATCTGACCTTTTTTTTTTGCCAGCAAGAAAAGAATTGCTTTTGTGGCATCTGGATAAGTGTAATGCCTATCTACTCAACCTCCATTGTATAATAATATCACAACCCAAGTAAGTAAAGGAAGGGGCCCTGTGCAACACTGTTATTATGGAGTGGAGCAGGGGTGAAATGTTCCCGGTTCGGACCGGATCAGTAGATCCGGTAGCGATGGCGGCGGGTGGTTCGGAGAACCAGTAGCAAAAATCCCTGCCCCCCACCCCCGCCATGCCCACTCAATCTCCCGGTTGCCCGGTCGCCTCTTCTTTCCACCTTGTTCGCTTTTAAAAGGTAAAAAAAAGGCTCTGACAATCACAGCTGAGCCGCGTGATCGTCAGAGCCTTTTTTTAACTTTTAAAAGCATTTTTTTTACAACCTTTTGGCTGAATAGGTTGTAAAAGATAAAAAAGATAAAAGATATTTTAAAAGATAAAAAAAGGCTCCGACAATCGCATGCCACTGCTGATCACACACACCCCTTGCACATGCGGTTCTACTTACCTGCCTTCCCATGCCTCCCTTTTGGCGTGCACTGCATGCGCGCGCACACACACCTCGCATTTGGTGCAAGGTGTGCACTGTGCATGCGCACGCACAGCATGGGTTTGGCGCGCAGACCGCATGCACAGCCACTGAACCGGTAGTAAACCAGTTCAGATTTCACCACTGGAGTGGAGTTTGCCATAACTTGTCCTGCTTTCTTGCAGATAATCCTAAAAACTGTATTCCAAACTGAAAAAGATAAATTTGTAGGTGCCTGATTGTCCTCTTAAATACTCCTCTATTTCAGTCAATCTACGTTAAATCATTACTAATAGTGTTGTGTAATAAAAGAGGTGATGGTTTGCAAATGATGTTACCTGAGTCAATTTAACAAAGCCAAACTGCATTATGGCTTTGTTATACATGAGTGTAAACCTTGTTCTTCACAAAACACATCCTGCAGAAAAAAACTTCAAAGTTGAAAAGGACTGCTATTTTTTTCCAAACTAAAATTACAATTATAAATTGGATGCAGTAGAAATACCTATGGACAAACACATGAAAGGGTTTACATTTTATTGGCAAACAGAAGAAGGGGGAAGCTATGCCTTATCTGGCAAAGAAGAAACTAAAAAGAAGCAGGATTATCCATGATAGTTGGTAAACAGACCAATAAATCACATTATAGATAACTGAGAGGATTGCAACTACAGGGAGCAGCAATCAGCCACTGCCAATGGCTAAAAAAAAAATCCTGTTTGATATTTAGCTTGCATTTACCAATCCTCAATCTTCCTGTGAGTCAGCCTTCCTACTGCCAAACAGCCTCTTAAAACAAGAAACAAGCAAAATGGTATGTGATGTACTATGAAGGAACTGGCTGAAAGTAAAGCTACTGGCACAGCATTAACAGCTGCAGCAGGCTCAGAATACAAAGATGTGAAATCTAAGGGGAGGAAGTGGGGGAGAAAAAAGGAATCTTTAATGGCTGGCAGCTTCTCTGCTGGGGCCTTCAGGCTCTTTTATGATCCAGTGTTGTTCCAAACTAGCTCTGACCACGCTGCTATGGTTATGGAGAGTTATGAACTTTCCCAATGATTATGGTTGTGGTTATGGAGCGTTATTAACTCTCTCCATCAAATAGGCAATGGGCATTGTGTCCATTTCGAAACGGTTCAGGCCTGATGCAGCCATCTCTTCATTTCCCAGATTGCCACACTGTGTGTGTGTGTGGAGTCTGGAATGTCAGCCCAGACGCCAACCGACCACCTTGTGGGAACCAAGGTCATCTCAACAGGTGCTGGCCAAAGATTGAGGGGAGTTACCAAGAAGATGCCAGAACACCTAATTGGACAATGGGGGATTATCTTTTCTTGAATTATGCTAAAACCGTGGGAAATATTTCGAGCTGGTTTTATTTTCATTCGTGTCGAAATAACGTACTCAATAAAACCGACCTTTGAGAAAGGTGAAAGTCTCAGAGTGCTGAATGGTTTGGGTTCATTACTTGGAACCTTGGCACATTGCTCACTTACACTTTCGTATGTATCTGCAGTTTTTAATGAATCTGCTACTTAATACTTTAAAAAAATCTATCCTGCTTTAAAACAGAAAATAAATAAATAAATAAATAAATAAAACAATCAATCCTTATACATATCTTCTTGATAGACAGGTAGTCCTTGACTTATGACTGGTCATTTAATGACTGTTTAAATCATGATGCGTCAGAAAGGGTACTTTAGGGTCCTTAAATCATGTCTGGCTGTTGTAAAACATTGCACTGCCCCCACTGTGGTCAAATGACTGCATTTTGGGCACTTGGCAACTGGCCCGCATTTACAACCAGTTGCAGCATCTCACAGTTAAGTGATTGTGATCTGCAATGTTTTTTTGCCGATTTTCAGATTTCTTTTCATTTAGGAAAATAGATTCACAGTAGGTCCTCATAATTTGCTTAATGACTGCCATAAAAATGCTTGAAAAACCAGGTCTGGTCTTTACTTATGACTGCAGCAATTTATTAACAGAACTTATGAGCAAAATTATGTTCAGAACTACCTGTATATTTATCCTGAAAGTATTCCTTGCTTTAGATAATGGATAAAGGTAATCCTCAATTTACAACAATTCATTTAGTGCCTGTTCAAAGTTACAACGGCACTTTAAAAAGTGAGTTATAACTATTTTTCACACTTATGACCATTAGACCATCCTCATGGTCATGTGATCAAAATTCAGAAGCTTGGCAACCGACTCATAATTATGACATTTGCAGTGTCCTTGGGGTCATGTGATCAACTTTTGTGACTCTCTGACAAGCAAAGACAATAGAGAAGTATCCCAAGATTTGGAGAATAGTAGTCTAAGGAAGGCTGATAGTAAGATGTCACACAGAGCTATTACTTAAAATTCCTGTGACGGGGCCAAACAATAGCAGGATATTTTTGTTTTATCCCCCTACCTCGGTCTGCCTCGCCACATCCTGCTTACTCCCATCACACGATCGGTCACCACCCGCAAGGTGGCGATCGCTGCGGATATTCTTGCCGCATCCAGCCTGAGATTAGCCATAGTTGCAAAACCACAACGCCCAGCAGCCTTCGCGCTCCAGAAGACCACAACTCCCTGCAGGCGCTGCGTTCAGCCCTTTCCTTCTATTCATTCTTCTCTTTCACGTGTTCTTCTTACGGGGAGGGGGAGAGAGAAAGAGAGAGAAAAGATTTTTACTTAAAGGAAAACCAACCTGTTCCATTTTGCCTGTCGAAAGGGATGCCATTCAAATCTGGCTGCGAGTCCGGCGCTGCAAGTTGATGACCCTGAGTTGGGTTGTTTCCCCCCACCGCTGGTGCGTCACATCTGAATGTTACTGACGCTTTAAGCATCATGTGATAAAACCTCGCCTGCTGATTAGTGTTTCTTTCTGTCCTGTTTTGCTTTGGAGGAAATTTACCCGAATCTTTCTTGTTTGCAAATCCCCTAATAACTTTTTTTCTTCCTAGCCTGGTTTATTAAAGAAGCAAAACCAGAAGCAAAATGGTAGTTTTTTTGGAAAATGCCACAAAGGTCTGGGGTTGGCCAGATCGGGAGGAATAAGAGGGAGAAATGGTTAGGAACAGCCTGGTACGAAAAAGGGACCCTGAAACCCCATTTATAAAAGTTAGAACAAGAGAAGTTTGGGAGGCAGGTCAGCCTCATCAGATCCCGAAGAGGTTGAAGGATACGCAGGTTTTTTAAAACATGGAAAAATACTGCGATCTTTATATTGGCCAAAGCTTGTTGTGTGTTAGTGCATTGTGAGACTTAGTTGAAATAAAATATTCTCTCTTAGAACTTCTAGCATTTTTGAAGAACATGAAACAGTTTATTGCAGCATTTGGCTTTAATCTCCTATTCTGAACCTTATGTTCTTTCTCAATATCAAGTTGGCATACTTGATATACCAACTTGCTATACCATGTATTCTATAATGTCTGAGACTAATATATAAACAAACTTGTCACATTTGTAATTCTATAATTATATGTTATTTAATTTAAAATAGAAACAGCAGCATAATGCGATAAGCAATATAGTATAAGTATAAAAAGTAATGTATGTTTCTTTAGGGAGCAGTAAGAGTTGATTATACAAATGCAGCTTTTGTTTCCAATTCACTGGAAAATGCAGAGAAGGTTCATTTTCAAATAAGCATTCTTGTCAGCAAGCCCAAATTAAGCAATGCTTGTAGAGCTTCAGTATATCAGATTTTATAATGTAGTATATCAATATGTCAGATTTACTCATCAACATACCCATTACTTTATTCTGTTTGGGATATGTAGTTACAATGCAAAGTGTAAAAAAGCCTAAAAAATTAAGGGTTAAAAATGAAAGAAAAAGAAGAAAAAGAAATGCAGCACAAGCTAGTTTACATCTACATATTTAGTACATTGTTTCCCTCCATACATTGCTGTCCTTACAAACCATACTCACTTCCCTATACCACTTCTGAATTGTTTTGTTCTTTAAACTTATCACTTATTGATGATCTCATCAATTCCATCTTATTACAACTTTTGGTTTTTCAATCTAACCACATTCTGTATACTAGTTTTCTGATTCAGTAATTCTTTATTGTCAAACCACCTCTAAGCACTTCTTCTGAATCAGTCACTCACTATTGCATTCAGTCATGTTCATTAATCACCCATTCGTTCTTGGCCACGAAAACCATTTCTTCTGGTTTTACCACACATACTTAAATACCATATTCCCGTTCCATTTATTTTGCTTTTGTTGACATACTTAACAGTCACACCGTATAGAAAAGTCAACAAATGATTTAGCAGAAAATTGTTCTTCGTTTTTTCTAACAAGCATATAATTCCTACCATCATTTGCATATCTTAAAACTTCTTGCTATTTTTCCCTTTTATCCTGTCAAACACAGCTACTTTTATCTTTAATGTTTGTTTTCCTCTTCATTCTTGTTTTTGCATCATACATTTTATTTAATAAATCATTTGGATTCTTAGCAAATCATAATCACATTCAGGCCACCACAAACTGTATTCTAAAGTCACCATAATTTTCATTATTTTTATTTGTATTTCGCCTTTTATTACTCTTACAAATAACTCAAGGCAGCCAAAATAGCCAATGCACCTCCTGCCTCCTATTTTCCCCACAACAACCCTGTGAGGTGGGTTGGGCTGAAAGAGACTGGTCCAGTCATTATGCATTATATTTATGAAGTCAAATAAAGGGCAATACATATACACTCAATGTTGAATCATCATTTACTAAGCATTCCATTTATTCCTCAAACATACTTTTCTTCCATCATATATTGTTCTTACCACATTCAGCAGCCAATCTTCCACCCCATATTATGCAAAACATTCAAGCCTATTCACTTTATCTGATACTTCCTCTACATCAAAAAATATACAATAAGTTGATTCAAAATATAGTTACTAAATATAGCTCTATTTAATTTGTTCAATTATCTAGCAAGTCCTATTTGATTTCATTTTTAAGTTTGAATCTAACTCAGTGATTTAAGGATTGAATGCTTAATCAGTGTTTTGTCCCTATATTATTTATTTTGCTCTACCCCCACCAAAACATATAACAATGAGCTAAAATGCTCTAAATCCAAGGAATATTTCATTTAAACAAAACTTCCTAAATTTCTAAACTGATTTATTATTGGATTAGGTTTCTTAATATAATAAAACCTGGGATCACTTTTAAAATATTTTCTGCTTATTTTCTTTCATTTAATGAGGGCATACTTGTAGGAAAGTTAAAAGTATAGGAAATCTTTGATTTGGAATGAAAATATAAGTGAATTAATATTGCAGTATTATTCTATAGCTTACCTTCTTTCTCTCTGTGTCATTATATAATTATCCCAAAAACTCTTGATGCTTTACAAAAAAGACACATAAGAAACAATACATACATAATAAACCAAGGAGAAAAGTAAGAGATGCAGAGACGAATCGGTTCTCTCGCCTCTCCTGTTCAACATCTATATGAAGCCGCTGGGTGAGGTTATCCGTGGTTTCGGGGTGGATTATCATCTGTACGCTGATGATACTCAGCTGTACATTTCCACCCCGAACCACCCCAACAAAGCTGTCGAGGTGATGGACCGGTGTCTTGAGGCCGTGCGGGTCTGGATGGGGAGGAACAGGCTCCAACTCAACCCTACCAAGACAGAGTGGCTGTGGGTTCCGGCGTCCCGGTACAGTCAGCTTACGCCTTCGCTGGGGGGGGGAAGTTCTGACCCCCAGGGGAAGGGTGCGCAACTTGGGCGTTCTCCTGGACGATCGGCTGTCTTTAGAAGAACATTTGACGGCCGTCGCCAGGGGAGCATTTTATCAGGTTCGCCTGATGCGCCAGTTGCACCTCTTTCTTGACCGGGACTCCTTACGCATGGTCACTCACGCCCTCGTTACCTCTCGCCTGGACTATTGCAATGCTCTCTACATGGGGCTCCCCTTGAAGAGCACCGGGAGGCTCCAGCTAGTCCAGAATGCGGCTGCGCGGGTAATTGTGGGAGCATCATGTTGCTCCCATATAACACCTATCCTGCGCGGCCTGCACTGGCTGCCGGTAGCCTTCCTGGTGCAATTCAAGGTGTTAGTGCTCACCTTTAAAGCGCTCCATGGCTTAGGACCGGGCTATTTACGAGACCGCCTTCTGCCACTGATAGCCTCCCAACGACCTGTGCGCTCCCACAGAGCAGGCCTGCTCCGGGTGCCATCAGCCAAACAGTGCCGGCTGGTGACTCCCAGGGGGAGAGCCTTCTCTGTGGCAGCACCGACCCTATGGAATGAGTTACCTCCTGGGTTACACCAACTTCCCGATCTCCGTACCTTCAAGCGGGAACTGAAGACTCTGATATTCAATCGGGCGGGACTAGCCTAAATATTATTTTAATTTGATATTTTAGTTTAACTTAGTTTTAATTGAATTTTAAACTGTTTTAATCTATTTATAATTTTATAGTTTAGGGTTTTATATCGGTCGTTTGACCGTTTTTAGTTTTAAATTGGCCGGTTAAATATTTCATTTTAAATGTATTTTAATTTATTGTGTACCTATGTGTTTTAATAGAATAGAATAGAATAGAATAGAATAGAATTTTATTGGCCAAGTGTGATTGGACACACAAGGAATTTGTCTTGGTGCATATGCTCTCAGTGTACATAAAAGAAAAGATACGTTCATCAAGGTACAACATTTACAACACAATTGATGATCAATATATCAATATAAATCATAAGGATTGCCAGCAACAAGTTATAGTCATACAGTCATAAGTGGAAAGAGATTGGTGATGGGAACTATGAAACGATTAGTAGTAGTGCAGATTCAGTAAATAGTCTGACAGTGTTGAGGGAATTATTTGTTTAGCAGAGTGATGGCCTTCGGGAAAAAACTGTTCTTGTGTCTAGTTGTTCTGGTGTGCAGTGCTCTATAGCGTCGTTTTGAGGGTAGGAGTTGAAACAGTTTATGTCCAGGATGCGAGGGATCTGCAAATATTTTCACGGCCCTCTTCTTGATTCGTGCAGTATACAGGTCCTCAATGGAAGGCAAGTTGGTAGCAATTATTTTTTCTGCAGTTCTAATTATCCTCTGAAGTCTGTGTTTTTCTTGTTGGGTTGCAGAACCGAACCAGACAGTTATAGAGGTGCAAATGACAGACTCAATAATTCCTCTGTAGAATTGGATCAGCAGCTCCTTGGGCAGTTTGAGCTTTCTGAGTTGGCGCAGAAAGAACATTCTTTGTTGTCCTTTTTTAATGATGTTATTGATGTTAGCTGTCCATTTGAGATCTTGCGATATGATAGAACCCAGAAATTTGAAGGTTTCTACTGTTGATACTGTGTTGTCAAGTATTGTGAGAGGTGGAAGTATGGAAGGGTTTTTCCTAAAGTCTACCACCATTTCTACGGTTTTGAGTGTGTTCAGTTCCAGATTGTTTTGGTTGCACCACAAGGCTAGTCATTCGACCTCTCGTCTATATGCGGATTCGTCATTGTCTCGAATGAGACCAATCACTGTTGTGTCATCTGCGAACTTCAGTAGCTTAACAGATGGATCATTGGAGATGCAGTCATTGGTATACAGAGAGAAGAGAAGTGGGGAGAGCACACAGCCTTGGGGGGCCCCTGTGCTAATTGTACAGGTATTTGATGTGATCTTGCTTAGCTTCACCTGCTGCTTCCTGTTTGTTAGGAAGCTTGTGATCCACTTACAAGTCTGTTCCGGTACCTGTATTAGGTTTAGCTTAGTTAGAAGAATGTCTGGAATGATGGTATTGAATGCTGAACTAAAGTCTACAAAAAGGACCCTTGCATAGGTCTTTGGAGACTCAAGATGTTGTAGGATGTAGTGCAGAGCCATATTAACAGCATCATCTGTTGATCTATTTGCTCGGTATGCAAATTGCAAGGGGTCTAAGAGCGGATTCGTGATGGTTTTCAGGTAGGAAAGCACTAGCCTTTCAAAGGTTTTCATGACTACAGATGTTAGAGCAACTGGTCTGTAGTCATTCATAATAAGGCTGTACACCGCCCTGAGTCCTTCAGGAGAAGGGCGGTCTAGAAATCTAATAAATAAATAAATAAATAAATAAATAAATAATGAAAGCCTACAATTAAATTACTGTAACTAAACAATAAATAATAATCAAGCCAAGGCAGAATTATGGCAAAAATGGCATCCCATAAATTTTTCAGCAGCTTTTGCAAGGACTGGAAAAGCAGTACTAGCAAACCTTGTCATTCTGTCCCACCCAACATTCTGAAATAGTATCCTGCTATTAGATTTCTGGTTACATTGAACCATCCAGGCTAATCCCACTGGGAGAATGTGGACTAGCAGATACAGTCGTATTCTGAAGAGCTAGAAAACATTACCCTGGTTCTATTCCAGCTTTTAAGTGAATAGTGTTTGCCAAGAGAATAGTGTTTGCCAAGAGAAAACAGTGAATAGTGTTTGCCAAGAGAAAACTGCTACCAATTCTTTGCTATTAAAATACATACTTGTCATTAAAATACACACATGTTTTCAATGGGATACAATTTTTATTTCATATTACAAAGACAATAGGGCCATTATGAATTGATTGAAACTTGGAAACAGGTTCTTTATCAATTATGGATAGAAAGATAGCTTTGACTGACATAAAAGGGCCATAGAATTCTTTAATCTTGTCATTTTTATTAAATGGAATACTAGGACAACCAACTTACCTTTCTGTGCTTTTGTTCTACTCACTGATTCCAGACTGGCATCACAACCATGCACCACTATGTACCCCAATTAAAGGCCCAGTAGATCAGTCACCCTTACTAATGCTCTATTTCAGTCTCTTCTAAAAACTGAACAAGAGAAAGAAGTAGCAGCAACCATCTTTTTACTTCCCTTTTCTGGCAATTGCTGGCGAGGACTGTTTCCAGATATGCAAATGGTCAATGGAGATAATAGTAATGTAATAGACCTACAAAACTGGGAGTCAATATTGCTAGTAAACTTTTCTAACATTATACATAAAAATTGCCATGTTCAGCTATCACCAGAAACAATGAACTTCCTTTAAATATCATTGGTTTTCAGACGTCTTTTAAAAGACATCAAAGAAATAGCAAAATTTAAACACACAAAATGCATTTCATGAGAACACATGTAAAATGTGACACATTTGAAGCCAGACATGTTTATTGCCTCATGAAAATGCTTTATAGTTTTGGTGTGCCTGAGTTTTCTTTTTTCTACAAAGCTGAAAGACAAAAATGAGATGGAATCTGGAGAAATAAAAAAAGGAGTTCATACTATTTTAATAAAAAATACTTCTCACAGTAAAAGTATCACTGCATTCCAAATGCTTCTGGGCAATTAACAAATAAAATACAAAATGCAATCAAAATTCTAACCCACAAGCAATAAATAATCATAAAATGGTGTCAAAATATTATGAGCAACTATCAACCATTGAGGTTCCTATAAAATAAAATATATACTTCTTAAAAGCCAAACCATTGGCAGGGTTTGAACCTTTCGTGGAAAACCATGGTAAAGAAATGAGGCCATGGCACTCAGCCATTTTCTTAAATCCTCAGAAAAGGGAAATCATAAGTTTCTTCTCTTGAGAAGAGTCAATTTTACTGGGAGGATGGAATCACAAACATGAGACCCAATTCTTAGAAGGTTACACTCCACTCCAAGCACAACCTGAACCAAACCAGTCTTGTTATCAAGGTAAGATAGTTAGAAACTGTCCTCCTACCCAAGAATGGCTGCACTATAAACAGAAGAAAGAAATTCAAGATTTTCAGCCTTGACTTTACCATAATTTGGATTTGTGTTTGATACATAGCAACCACTGGAACTCTTTTGTAACAGCTTCATTATCAGAGCGTTCACAGCCTTGGAACTTATTGTACCAATTTCTTGCCTAGCCAGTCTAAAGCAGCTTGACAGACATCCTGCATTCAAGCCAGACCAGGGTATATACATTAAAACCAACGGTGAGCAAGGATTTGTGCTACTTGAGCCAACATCTTGAAATGTGTCAATAGATTTTACTTTTACAAAGCTCAAGTTACATTAGCAGCTTACTCTTATATATGGCTGTTCAGAAGTAAATTCCATTCAGTTCAGCTGGGCTTATTTTGACAGGATAGATTTTCAACATTTTCATCCAAAAGCTTAGGACCTGGTCAATGTATGTGTGTGTGCTATTGAAAAAAAACTTAACTTGCTAATTTTTAAAATCAAATTGTATCCCAGACAGCTATGGGTTGTTGTTTTTTACTCAATTGGTGCTCCCCCCCCCCCACTGGTAAGCTTATGAAAACATATGTGATTCTGTTTCTAGTGAAGGCATTTGCAAACCTTCAACAGATTCTAATACAAATCAAATCACTAATAATAAAAAAAAAGAGATCCTCTTCAACAGGTTTCAGATGCACGGCCATATTTTGGCAGATACACTACCGAGCAAGCAAACAAGCATCGTGGAGTCTGTGGAGGAAAGAGGGAGGGAGGGTTAAGGCGATGATTTCATTCAGATGTGAAAGGCAGCTTCACAAAGTGTGCGGAGAAACCTGGGCTCAGTTCAGGTGGGTGTGAAACACTGCGACTGGAGGTGGAGGGGGGAGGCTGAGGGGTGGGCAGAGCACAGGCGCGAAGGCTCGCTCTCTCGTGGAGTGCCCACCCACGGTGAGTGCCAGGTGACAGGCAGAGCCCCTATATATGCTGCCGAGGCACGTCCATCCACACACAATCCGTGCGGCTGCTTTCCAAGAGTAAAGTTTGTTCCCAGTTTTGGCGGCCATGGCTGATGCGCTCGAGCCAGACAGCCAAGCTCCGGGAGCCAACTTATCCAGCCTTCAGCATCCCGCCGCGAACTTGAATCTTTCTTTGCCCTCTGGTTGGGCTTTGCCCGGACAGCCTGCGCAGACCATCGGGGCGGGCGCGATCATGCTGCTGGCGTTGGTGGGCAACTGCTTGTTGTTGTACCGACTCCGCTGCGGAGGGTGTTGCTGCGGAGGTCGGTTCAGGAGGCGGCGGAAGATGGATTTCCTCCTGGCTCACTTGGCCATCGCCGATCTCTACGGCTGCGGGCTGGCGTTGCTCTCCCAGCTGCCTCCAGCAGAGGACAAGCGCGTTGCAGAAGCCGGAGACGCGGGGTGGCCGGCCGGAGACGCCACCTGCCGCTTGCTCCGTTTTCTGCAAGGCTCGGGGCTGCTGGCGCCGTCGCACATGCTGGTTCTTATCGCGTTGGAGCGACAGCGCTTAGCCGCGGGCCCTCCGCCCCCTCAGGAATCGCTGCCGCCTTTCGTGCTCGCCCGGAGCGCCCTGGCTGCGCTGGGCTGGCTCTTGGCGTTGCTGCTCGCCCTGCCTCAAGCCTTCGTTTACAGGTTGGCCCCGTCGCAAGCCGGAGGCCGCTGCCTCAGCGTCTTCCCTCAGCTGCCCCGATGGCACGGACAGGTCTACGCCGTGTACGAAGCCGTCACGGGCTTCGTAGCTCCCGCCTGCCTCTTGGTCAGGACGTGCAGTCGCATCGTCGCCACCCTCGGCACGTCTGGAGCTGAGGAGGAGGAGGCGACGTCGCAGGAGGGCCCCGGAGGCGGCGCCGGACCCTGTCGCCTTGAGCTGCCTGGCGTCGCCGGCCCCAGCCCGCCGCTTCTTCTGCGGCTTCTGCCGATCTCCAAGTGCGCTTCCCGCTCGCCCTCGGAGCCCCGAAGCCTGCCCCGCGCCCGAGTCAGGGCGCTGCAGCTGACTTTGGCGCTCGCCGCGCTCTTTGCCCTCTGCGGTTTCCCGCGTTTTATTTTGGAGCTGGGCTTAGCTTTTGCCTCTCCCGAGGCCGCCACCCACGAAGCCCGGGCGACCCTGAGCAACATGATGGCAGCCACCAACAGCGCCGTCAATCCCTACGTGTGCCTCTTGTTCCATAGCTACCGGCCCTGGGCGCGGCGGCTCCAGCGCAGCCTCTGCCGGTGCCCCGATGGACAACCCAGACGGCAAGCTCGCCATCGGCAGCGACTGTCGCCACGGGCGGCCGCGGATCGTGCTGAACTTTGGCTCTGCCCTTGCCAGACTAAGACGCCTGTCATCGCAACAGCCATCCAGCTAGAGAAGGAGGAGAGCCGGGCTGTTGGCGAGAGCAGATTCTAAGGCCGAGGGCCGATTTTGAAGAAGACTGAGTTACGGTCCTCGGAGAGCAGGTCTCAAAGGAAGGAGAAGGGAGCTTTGGACAATTAGGATGGCCTTAAGTCTGTTTGGGCTTTCGACACAATGCGCTCCACTAACTTAAAAGTAAAATAAAAGATTCCAGGGTGTTTACTTGCCTGCAGGTCATGTGTTCAAAGGCTTTACCAGAAAACATGGAGAAAGGAAAAGACAACTCTGCACCTGCTCAAGAGCTCACTTTGAGCTCTGTAGTTCTTTCCAATTGCCTATCTAGTTGTAAGAATTTAAGTCCATATAAAACTACATTACCATTGTAAATGAATTCTATTTTTACTGATCTGGCTCTTATCATAAGGGCTGATGTGGAATATTGGAATATCTCAACTGGTTATTTTTAGCCTGTCTGAGGTTTTGTTCATTTTACTATATTGTCAATGTTCAAAGCAAATGGGACTGTTTGCACTTTCAGTAATTTGCATCCAAAATCTGTTGGATACAACAATTTTTTTTGTTTATACACAAAGGAGTATAACACGTCAATGTAAACTGTTTAATCTGTGGTTTTCACTAAATTCAGACATTTTTCCTTGTACTTGGTAATATTTATGGACGTACACAAACCAGAAACTGTGTTTGCTTGTTTTGTGCACAAAGCAAATACTTGGAAGGTTAGTCAGACTATTCTAGGTAGGTAATAGAGCAGCGGTACAGAATACTTGTAGGACTTGAGTTGTTAGGCTTTTTGTCCAAAACTATGGAAGCATCTTACTGGCAAGAACAAAAGGTTGCTGCATCTTGGCCTTGTCTCCCTTTCTCTACACAATTTGTGGGCCAGCCCATCCACTAATGTCCCTGAAACCTATCCCCCCCCCCAGCTATGCTGTTGTACTTCTGTCAGTCAGTCCCCTGGCCCTCCCCTGATCATTTCATTGTTTTTTTCACTTAGCTGTTTCCAATTACCTGGCATTTTCCTTGCTATCTCCCAACCCAGAATGTTTCTGCCCCAAAGGGTATTCTGGGTTTGTGTTCAAATCAAACACACAGAAATCCAGTCCATGCTCTGACTAAGCAAACTTATGCCAATCTAGGCATAGACCATCAATACAGCATATACTAGTTTTATTTTTTAATATTTCCAGACACAGAGAAGCAAGAGGGTTACTTCTGTTGCTATGCAAAAAGATTGTATTATTAATACCTTCCGTCATTTTGTCATATTCTACATATTAATTGCAAATAAATGTCCAATATAAAATGAGATAGTTTGTTATAATAAGAGTCCTTTCTGTTCATTGTAAAGAGCTTTACTTAGATATTGACCTAGTATGTATTATGAATTCCAGTAAAGGTTGCATTATTGATATGTGTGCATATGTAAACAATGACAAAAATCAACAGATATAAAATAAACTGCAGAAACTGAACACTTTCAATAATGTTTTATAGAAATTCATCTCCCTTGCAATTAAATATTAGTAGTGTTACTTTAGCTATTAAGGTATGACTTGTTTAGAACCACCAACATTGGCAATTGCAGATAGTGTAACAGTATTTTTACTTCTGAAATCTAAGGTTGAAGAAAGGTTATAAGATTTAAGCAACTTTCTTGGAAATAGGTTTTAGCTTAGACTTACAGTCCTCTATATGACTATAAAGCAGTATCAAAAGGAGTTCATCCTAGTCATTTATAAAAACAATTTGCTTCTTAATTAAGCAAATTAATTTTGCCTAATATGGCAAGTTAATATTCTACTTGCGGTATATACCCCCTACGGTCCTACCCCAAAGTTATCCGTAAGAGGTACAGTATGACAAACTTTTGTGCAGGTGCACTTAACCAGACTAGTTCTCTATCCTTTCTGTTTTAACCACTCTAAATCAAATGGCATTAGAATGGCTGCAATGGTACATTAAAAACAGAAAAATACAGTAAAATCAAATCCAAGATCTGGAAACATATTTGTACTGGAAATGTACCCAAGAAGGGTTACTAAGGTTGATTGAAATCAATCCCAAAGGTGCTTTTCAAAAGGCAACTGGATTTTCTTGTTTCTTTCCCTTGAAGATGTTTCACTTAGTTCTTTTTCAGAGAAGATTCATGAGAGGCGGAACATTTTAGGGGGAAAAACTAAGACAGTCCAATTGCCTTTTGAAAAGCACCTTTTGGACAACCATGACCTGAATGATTGAGAATCTCCATAGACATTAAAATGAATCATTGATAACAAGTAAATTTCATTACTAACAAAATGAAATTCAACAGTGAAAAAAGTAAGGTTCTACATTTAGGCAAAAAACCCAAAATGCACAGGTACCATATATGTGGTACCTTGCTCAATAGTAGTAACTGTGAGAGGGATCTTGGAGTCCTAGTGGACAATCATTTAGATATGAGCAAGCAGTGTGCAGCAGCTGCCAAAAAAGCCAACACAGTTCTGGGCTGCATAAACAGAGGGATAGAGTCAAGATCACGTGAAGTGTTGATACCACTTTATATTGCCTTGGTAAGGCCACACTTGGAATATTGCATTCAGTTTTGGTCGCCATGATGTAAAAAAGATGTTGAGACTCTAGAAAGAGTGCAGAGAAGAGCAACAAAGATGATTAGGGGACTGGAGGCTAAAACATGAAGAACGGTTGCAGGAACTCGGTATGCCTAGTTTAATGAAAAGAAGGACTAGGGGAGACATGATAGCAGTGTTCCAATATCTCAGGGGTTTGCCACAAAGAAGAGGCAGTCAAACTATTCTCCAAAGCACCTGAGGGTAGAACAAGAAGCAATGGGTGGAAACTAATCAAGGAGAGAAGCAACTTAGAACTAAGGATAAATTTCCTGACAGAACAATCAATAAGTGGAACAACTTGCCTGCAGAAGTTGTGAATGCTCCAACACTGGAAATTTTTAAGAAAATGTTGGATAGCCATTTGTCTGAAATGGTGTAGGGTTTCCTGCCTGGGCAGGGGATTGGACTAGAAGACCTCCAAGGTCCCTTTCAACTCTGTTATTATGTTAAGTACTGATCAGGACAAAATCCAGCTTATTACTGTTGAAATCAATGTCAACTACTTATGCAATTGTTCCTTTCAGAGGCAAAATTACACATTTAACTATAAGTTAAAATTTTGGGAAGTAGAGAAAGGATGATGGCAACTCAGAAGGATCAGAAAATATTTTTCTCATAACAGAAGCAATGAATTTTTTTGGAGTGGCTTTCCTATTCACTTTCCTTTCTTTTTGAAAGAGAAGACTCATTTGATCAATGATTTTATTCCCCATGTTCAAATAATTATTAGACCCAATATCATGGCCATGTAAGCTAGAACGTGAATTCAGATTTTCCTACCCAACTAGCCTTAGAATCCCTAAGATGGTATCATGAGTATCTGTGGACTTGTAGATCTCTCCTTTGGGGCCTACCATGATCCCAACTCCTCATAAATATTAAAATAATTATTTTTTTTAAGAAATAAAAAGTAGCTGTATTTTGCTATGAATCAAAGTGCTGTTTTCCAATATTTCCTTTCCAAGAATCCCATTAGGTGCTACATGAGCTGATAAATATTTCTAGAACATAAAACACTGCACCTGACTGCAGTTCAGTGTGTGGCTTGGAAGCATTTTTCTTCCACCCATTAAATGGGATAAAAATAAGTTGTGGAGTGGGTTATGTTAAGTTCGGGAAGTAACGAGGCTGGAGACCAGGGTAGTGACAACAGCTCTTTAATATATGGTGAACCCAGCAACCTGGCTGGGGAAAAACAACCCTTTATATACTGTTTAACCGGCGGCTTCAACCAATCAGCAACGTGCTTGTTTCCCGCCTAAATATTTAAAGATACATAACACTCCTCCCCTCCCAGAAAACACTTTACCACTATTTACATATTATTTACATGTTATTTTTCGACGTAGTCACGCAAATAACCTGGGCGTCTCCTAATTCTTTCGGACCTGCGCGGTTCAGTCCTGGGTGGTGTTTTGAGCTGGTCGGAGGGGCTTTTTTCTCCTCCCAGCTCTTTCTCTAGGCCATCGGGCCCTGGATTACTGGCAGTCTCTTTCTCTTGGCCCTCCGGCCTTGGATTACTTTTGGAGTTTTCCCTGCTGTTTCCATCGGGAACCTGATGGCGTCGCTGGACCTCCGGGACCTCAGCTAAGTCTTGCGCCTCCCCCGGGTTATGGTCAGCTGTGGGTTCAAATAAGGAGTGGTCATGATCTGTCTCATTTAGCTCGGGTTGTTCAGCTATTCGTTTCCTTATCTGATCTATGTGGCGCCTCCATACTCGGTTGTCTTGTAACTCGACCAAGTATGACTTTCGACGGTTGCTTTTATGATTTGCCCTGCGAGCCAACTTGGGCCGTCCCCATAGTTGCGGGCCCACACTCGGTCGCCTATGCCCATTTCTCTCGTTTTTTCTAGTTCCCCCTTGTAACCCTCTGGTGTGTAATGGGGATTCAAACGGTCAAGCGGGCACCGGAGTTTCCGTCCCATCAATAATTCGGCTGGGCTTCTGCCTGTAGCAGTGCTTGGGGTTCTATGCTGAACGGCCAGAAAGAAATCTATCTTTGTTTGCCAGTCACCTGGCTTGAGCCTGGACAATGCCTCCTTAGCGCTCCGGACGGAACGCTCTGCAAGGCCATTCGACGCAGGGTGGAAAGGCGCAGAGAGGGCATGTCGGATGCCCTCCTCTGCCAAGTATTCCTCAAACTGGGCTGCCGTGAATTGCGGGCCGTTGTCGGATACCAGCGTGTCAGGCAACCCGTGGGTTGCGAATAGGTGGCGCAGGGCTGCGATTACTGCCTCGGCTGTCATGGATTTCATGAGTATGATCTCCAACCATTTAGAGAAAGCGTCGACAACCACTAGGAAGGTTTGGCCGTGGAAAGGGCCAGCAAAATCAATGTGGATTCTTGACCAGGGCCCTTGGGGTTTTTCCCATTCCCTGACTGGGGCCGTTGGGGTAGAGGTCTGGACTCTTGGCAAGCCTGGCATTTCCTACCCTCTCAGCAATCTCTGAGTCCATGAGTGGCCACCACACATAGCTTCTTGCTAGCCCCTTCATCCTTACGATCCCTGGGTGACCCTCGTGGAGGAGGTCCAATACCTTTCCCCTTAATTTATCCGGGATTACCACACGATCACCCCATAACAGGCACCCCCCTTGAGCCGAGAGCTCATCACGTTTTTTTACAAATTCCTTAAACCGTTCGCCCGGCGCAGCGGGCCACCCTCTTTGTACCCAACCGAGTACAGTCCTTAACATAATGTCCCGGTATGATGCCCGAGCCACTTCCTTAGATGTGACTGGGCCAGAGTCCAAAGAGTCAATAAGCAGGATGGGCGTCCCCGGAGTGGGATCTTCGATCGCCCCTGGTAGTGGGCATCTGCTTAACGCGTCCGCATGCCCCACTTCTTTTCCTGGTCGATGCTGCAGCTTGTAAGAATAAGCGGCTAAGAAAATAGTCCATCGAGTCAATCGTGGCGAAAGTGCCACAGGCGTTGGGCGGTCGCCAGCCAGTATTCCCAACAGCAGTCTGTGGTCAGTCACAATTTCAAAGTCTCGCCCAAAAACATATTCGTGAAATTTTTTTACCCCTGACACAATTGCTAGCGCTTCCTTATCTAACTGGCTATAGTTCCTCTCTGGGGAGGACATCGTTCTGGAGTAGAAGGCTATAGGGGCTTCTGTGCCGTTTGGCAGTCTGTGGCTGAGCACAGCCCCCACCCCGTAAGGGGAGGCATCGCAAACCAGCACTAATGGCAATGAGCTATGATACTGGATGAGCAGGCTGTCGCTCGAGAGCAGGTTTTTTACTGCTTCGAAAGCCCTACTTTCCGACTTTCCCCAAGACCAAGCAGTATTTTTCCCTAGAAGCTTATGCAGCGGTTCAGCAACGGTCGCTTTGTTTTTTAAAAAAACCGCGTAAAAATTCACTAGCCCCAGGAATGCCTGTAGCTCTGTTTTGTTTTTGGGCGCTGGAGCCTTTCTGATTGCCTTGACCTTGCTCTCAGTGGGGTGAATTCCTTTCTTGTCTATTCGGTAGCCCAAGAATTCGACGGATTCTACCCCTATCTGGCATTTGTTCACTTTAACCTTTAGTCCGGCTGACGGAAAATGCCCAGAACTTTCTCAACGCTCCCCAATTCCTCTACGTTTCCGGCTGATATCAATACATCATCGAAGTAGGGAACTACCCCTGGGAGCCCTTGCAGAAGTCGTTCCATCAAATTTTGGAACAGCCCTGGTGCCACACTCACCCCAAATTGTAATCGGGTACACTTGAAGGCCCCCCTGTGAGTTACAATCGTTTGGGCTTCGGCTGTGTTGGCGCTCACGGGCAGTTGTTGGTAGGCTTGAGCCAAGTCTAACTTTGCAAAGACTTGCCCTTGCCCCAAAGAGTGCAGCAAGTGTTGCACCACGGAACCGGGTAAGCGCTTTTCTGTAAGGCTTTGTTTAGCGTCGCCTTGTAGTCAGCGCAGATTCTAATTGACCCATCTGGTTTTACTGGGGTGACGATTGGCGTCTCCCACTTTGCGTGATCGACGGGCACCAAAATCCCTGATTTATGAGCTTATCTAGCTCCTTGTCAATTTTAGGTTTAAGGGCAAAGGACTCTCCTTGCCTTTAACCTAATGGGAGCTACCTGGGGTCTAAGTTGAAGGAAATAGGGGTCCCCTTGTACTTGCCCAGGCAGTCCTTGAAGACATCTTGAACTCGTTCATGAGTATGTCTTTCAGGTTACAGTCACTTCTGTAGATGCCAGTCACTCCCATGCCCAGTGCACGAAACCAGTCTAGTCCCAACAAACTAGGCAGGGTCCCTTGACGATCGTGATGGGCAGGGTCTTCTTGTGTGGTCCGTGCTCGACTCGGACGGAGGTGGTCCCTCGAACAGGGATGCGATTCCCTGGTAGTCGTGGACTCGTAGCCGTTGTGTTTGCAGGTGGCGCCGCGACTGATGGCAGTGACTTCGCCAAAGTGTCCCAGGACATGATGGTGATCGCTGACCCGTGTCCACTTCCAGTCGGCACCGTACTCCTTCTATTTTGGGTTTGGTGAAGATCTTCTTCTCCACCGGGTTGAGGCGCGCCTATGACCACCGTCGTTTGGTTTGAATCCGCCTTTTTGTTTGAGCCAATCGCGGGTCGCCTTGCCGATCCAGCGCTCTGATTGGCCGATTTGAATTTTCGGCGGGAAGGTTGGGGAGCTCGACAGACTTGAGCTAGGTGCCCTTTCTTCTCGCACCGCCGACATGTTGCGTCCTTGAACTTGCAGCGTTGGCGCTGGTGTTGACCTCCGCAACTTCCGTGATTCGTCCCGGTCCTCTTCCTGCTTTCTCAGTTCGGCAGACCCTTCCTCATCCTCACCGCCAGATTCGGTTTGGACCTCTTCTTGGTGCACCGGGTTGACTTTGTGCTCGCCGGTGTGAGAGGCTTTTGCAGTGTCTCCGCCGCTTGGGTGGACATTTCATGCGCTCTGGCTTCGTCCAGGCGTTTGCCAGCGCCAGATTGCTTTTCGATAGCAGCCGCCCGCAAACGCATGTCTCGGACCCCTGATGAGTTGCTCCAGCAGCACCTCGCCCAGGTCTCGGTACCCACAGTCTTTGGAGGCTTTCCACAGGGCGGCCATGTAGTCGCCGATGGATTCGCCTCAGCTGTCGGCGCTCCAAATTCAAAACGCCGACGATTTGGACGGCGTTGGCGCGAAATGGTTTTTTAACAGGGTTTGCAGAGTTTGCCACGATACCGATTGTATCGGCGTTGGCTCTGCCAGGGCTTCCGCGATGTCGATGACCTCGGGACCGCAGTGGCTCAAGAAGTAAGCCCTTTTGCGGTTGTCTGGAACTCCTTGCAGTTCGTTGGCTTCTAGAAAGCTTTCGAAACGGGTCATATACGTTCCCCATTTCTCTCTAGCCGGGTCAAACGGTGCGGGCGGAGTGTAACTGGCCATCTCCGCTTTTCTGCCCTGTGTTTGCTGGGTTCGGTTCTTTCGTGCTTCAGCTCGGTTCTGGTGCTCCTTAGCCTCGAGATCCCACCCTCGTCGCCAGTGTTAAGTTCGGGAAGTAACGAGGCTGGAGACCAGGATAGTGACAACAGCTCTTTAATATATGGTGAACCCAGCAACCTGGCTGGGGAAAAACAACCCTTTATATACTGTTTAACCGGCGGCTTCAACCAATCAGCAACGTGCTTGTTTCCCGCCTAAATATTTAAAGATACATAACAGGTTAGATATCAGGGGTGAAATCCAACAGCTTTTAGAGAACCGGTAGAGGAAATTTTGAGCAGTTCGGAGAACTGGTAGCGGGAATTTTGAGTAGTGGGATGGGAATGGGGATTTTGCAGTATCCTTTCCCTGGAGTGGAGTGGAAATGGGGATTTTGTAGTATCCTTCCCCTGCCATGCCCACCAAGCCACACCCACAGAACCGGTAGTAAAAAAATTTGGATTTCACTGCTGGTAGATATTATTCAGAAAGGAAAGAAGGGTAGGAAGCATTCCCACCCATTTGCGTGCTATAAATGAATACTTCTTGGTTGGCTATTTCCCTTACAGCAGTTGTTATGCGAAATGTGCATAAAATGCATTCTAAATTTCAAAAGTCTCCACCAGGGGACCAAAAGGTGGACAATTTGTCTTACAGAGAACCTCACCCAACTCCCACCCCCGATGAAATTTATGGACTAAAGGAGAAATAACCACCCTGAGTCCTTCGGGAGAAGGGCGGTATAGAAATATAAACAAACAAATAAACAAACAAACAAACAAACAAACAAATAAATAAATACTGTTGTTCAGGCCATAAAAAAAATCAAATACTAAAATTTGTGTGATATATAATTTGCAGAAACAAAATATCAAGATGGGAAAAACCAACGCGATAAACATTGAAAGCCACTGAAACCTCTCTCATTGACTATGGCTTAAAAGAAGACAAAAGGTTCTGAATATGAGCACTTTATTATGACAAAGTGGGAGACAGAAATTCACCAGAGAAAAGAAAGGGAGGGGCATTCTTTTTTTTTCTTGTTGTTCAAAGATGTCCATCTTTTCATTACTCTAACTTACCCAGTGTTTCTCAACCTTGGAAACTCTTAAAATGCATAGATTTCAACTCACAGAATTCATGCTGACTAGATAGATACAGCCATGTATTTTTCTTGATGATAGTAATTGTTAGTTTTTTTTACTCTGAAGCTAGCCTTATGATTTCTTGATGGCCTCCCATCAAAGTGTTAATCAAGGCCTACATTGTCTAACCTTTGACCACAGACCAGGGGCTGCCTTCTTCTGAGACCTTAATGGAAAGGCTTTTGCTACCTAGAAAGAAGAAACCTTTGTACACATCCAAATATGTACATATGTTGGGTGAGTGAAATTTTATGTTTCCATTTTCTGAGTGTTCATACTGTAATGACTGATGTACACCTTGTTCATATGTCCCATATGCCCAAAATGTTAAATATACAATAAAATCCAGCACAATATTTGGATTGTGGACTAAATGAAATCAATGAGACAAGTTGATCATTACTAAGTCAATGTACTTTTATATATTTATAAGCAATATTAACTGAGTGCTGATAATATAGCATTGCTGTAGTGGACAATAATACTATCTGTGGCTTCTGGTCATGCCTCATACCAAGCTCCAATATGCCTCCAAATAAAGTGCTGCTGGAGAATAGTTTGTTCTCATGTCCCATTTGTGGGATCTTGTTGAACATCTGATTAGTATGAGGGTAGTGCTAATGCACTAAAAAGGCTTCTGACCAGGTCCTGCATGGTTGTTCCTAATGGAATGATTTTCCCCGCCTTGAAAATGACAAAAATCATAGAAGGAATTGCTCTTTAATAATTTTAGCCAACGTTTTGATAGTTCTAAACATGTCTGGGAAGCAGTTTTTTACAAGCTATCATTGCTCAGTGGGTGGCCAAATGTTTTCATGCAACCTGCTACAGTGTTAAGTACTTTATCTTGGAAGACTTACTTATGAATCACTTAGATCAGGGGTGTCCAAAGTTTTTTTGGTGAGGGCCAAATACAGAAAAATAAGCAAAGGCCCGGGCCATACCATTGAACGGGGGGAGGGGGGTCTAAAATTTTTTCGTACCAGTTCTGTGGGCATGGCTTATTTTGGGGTGTGGCTTGGTGGTCATGTGACTGGTGGGCGTGACTACCTGCTGGGACATTACAATACAGATGGATACAGTCAGTCTACTAAAAAGCAACAATATGTGGATATCATCTTCATTTAAGGGGGGAAAATGTTTCATATTCATTCATCTTGGCCAGGGGTGTCCAAACTTGGTCCCTTTAAGACTTGTGGACTTCAACTCCCAGAGTCCCTCAGCCAGCAAAGCTGGATGAGGAACTCTGGGATTTGAAGTCCACAAGTCTTAAAGAGACCAAGTTTGGACACCCCTGATCTTGGCTTTTGTTTTGTATTTGGTATGAACTTGAAACTATGTTTGCGATATAGTTTTTGTCTGGAGACATTCTGCACACTTCCCCCCACCAACGCTGTTCGGCCCCTCGCCGCCCTCACCTGTTTCTCGATGGCTGTCACTGCCAACACGCGTGTCCGCCCCCTCCCTTCATTATTCCCTGCCCATGGGGTGGAGGCACGAGGAGCCTTGCCAGGCGGCCCGAGGAAGGCGAGGGTAGAACTGCTGGAGTCAGGCACGGCCAGCAGCCTCTTTCCTGCTCGCCGCTTCCTCCGCCCCCTCCCTTCATTATTCCCCGCCCATGGGGTGGAGGCGCGAGGAGCCTCGCCAGGCGGCCCGAGGAAGGCGAGGGTAGAACTGCTGGGGTCAGGCACGGCCAGCAGCCTCTTTCCCGCTCGCCGCTTCCTCCGCCCCCTCCCTTCATTATTCCCCGCCCATGGGGTGGAGGCGCGAGGAGCATCGCCAGGCAGCCCGAGGAAGGCGAGGGTAGAACTGCTGGGGTCAGGCATGGCCAGCAGCCTCTTTCCCGCTCGCCGCTTCCTCCACCCCCTCCCTTCATTATTCCCCGCCCATGGGGAGGAGCCGCGAGCCTCGCAGCGAACCACTGGGCAAGCACTGGGAGGCGGCCGAAAAGGGCCATATTCAATTATATTTTCAGAATTTGCTGCGGGCCAATAAAAGCTGACCCGTGGGCCGCAGTTGGCCCGCGGGCCGTAGTTTGGACACCCCTGACTTAGATCATTTGTTTTCAAGTAGAGATAAAATGCTTAGGAAAAAAGGGACAAGGAACAAGAAATTAGGCTTTGGCCTTTTCCACTGCTCCAAATCATATATGATTGAAAGGCTGTTCTTAGCATGCTATTTAGTCTAAAAGTCTAGTTTTGGCACAATATGCTTTGCAGAATGATGCCCTTATGGTTGCTGTTTGCAGAATGTGACCTTATAAATCGTGCTGTCCACTTAATTTGGCCTCTCTCAACTATTATACTGCAATAGACTGCAGAGCTGCTCTGGGATTTCCCCTATCCTTAGCAAGCGGTCATATTCTCATCTCAGCAAGTCAGTAAAAATATAAGGATTGGTTCACAAGATAATTTCAATTACTCTCTTGCCCCATGTCTTTCCTTTTAATGTGAGTCTGTTGTATTACTTATGAGCAGTGCTAGATATGCATAAGATTAAACATTGATGTTACACATATATTTTACTGTATTTAACTTTGGCATCCTCAGTGGCACTTTATAATTATGCCTCATAACCACAACTATGAATCCTATTAGCTTTGTCCAACTATAGTTAACTATAATTTCCTAACAAACAGGAAGCAGCAGGTGAAGCTAAGCAGAATCACATCAGATACCTGTACAATTAGCATAGGAGCCCCCCAAGGCTGTGTGCTCTCCCCACTTCTCTTCTCTCTATATACCAATGACTGCATCGCCAATGATCCATCTGTTAAACTACTGAAGTTCGCAGATTACACAACAGTGAATGGTCTCATTCGAGACAATGATGAATCCGCATACAGACAGGAGGTTGAACGACTAGCTTCGTGGTGCGACTGAAACAATCTGGAACTGAACACACTCAAAACTATAGAAATGGTGGTAGACTATAGGAGAAACCCTTCCATACTTCCTCCTCTCACAATACTAGACAACACAGTATCAACAGTAGAAACCTTCAAATTTCTAGGTTCTACCATATCGCGAGATCTAAAATGGACAGCTAACATCAAAAAAGTCATCAAAAAAGAACAACTTTCTGAAAGTTCAAACTACCCAAGGAGCTACTGATCCAGTTCTACAGAGGAATTATTGAATCTTTCATCTGCACCTCTATAACTGTCTGGTTTGGTTCTGCAACCCAACAAGACAGACACAGACTTCAGAGGATCATTAGAACTGCAGAAAAAACAATGACTACCAACCTGCCTTCCATTGAGGACCTGTATACTGTATGAGTCAAAAAGAGGGCTATGAAAATACTTAAAGATCCCTCACATCTTGGACATAAACTGTTTCAACTCCTACCCTCAAAACGATGTTATAGAGCACTGTACACCAGAACAACTAGACACAAGAAGTTTTTTCCCGAACGCCATCATTCTGCTAAACAAATAATTCCCTCAACACTGTCAAACTATTTACTAAGTCTGCACTACTATTAATCTTCTCATCGTATCCATCACCCATCTCCTTCCACTTATGACTGTAACTTTGTTGCTTGTATCCTAACGATTTATACTAATATTGTTTCCTGATTGCTTATTTGTACCCATGACTATCATTAAGTGGTGTAAGTGTTGTACCTTGATGAAGGTATCTTTTCTCTTATGTACAATGAGAGCATATGTACCAAGACAAATTCCTTGTGTGTCCAATCACACTTGGCCAATAAAATTCAATTCAATTCAATTCAATTCTTTTCTATTCTATTCTATTCTATTCATAATTGCACTATGAAGTTGGCTTATTTATCTAAACCAGCCTTTGGATAAATGTTATTGGACTGAAAATTTCCAACAAGTCTCAGCAATTATAGCAAATAATGCCCTGGGGAGCCAAGGTTGAGCTATCCTCTTAAATCATGATTTAGACTAATCATACTTTCTTTTATGTTAGATATAGACTGCATTTATATCTCACATTAATTCATGACTTATTGAATAAACATTGGACTGGATTTATACAATACCACAACCAAACCTTGTTGTTTGCATGTATGCATATACATATGCATATGTAATGAACTATCTGCAAGCAAACAACCAAGCTCAGATGCCACCAAGGATTCACACTGTATAGCTAAATTACAGGCCATCATTTGAAGAGCCTCGATCAAAAGTACATGGTATGTTTCTTATCTTCTGAGTGCCATAGAGAGGCAAGAGCTGATAAGTTTACATTTTTTTTTTACATAAAAAGAACCCTGAGGGCAATCAAATCATTGGGAAAGTAAGGGGAGCAAATGTCACAACATGCATGACCATGTGATTGTATAAATGCAACAACTGAAATACTCTGTTAGATGTTGGGATACACTGATGTAATGGCGTCACCATTTGCCCAATCACACTACTGCATATGTGGTATCATTACTGTTAAGGGTAATCTGGGTTCACAACCAAGATTATGGACTGTTGAGCAGAGTACCCTACGCATGAAAATGACTGAGACTAGTTGTATACAATAACAGTCACTTGCAGATAAACTGGGGTTTGATATTCCTTTACTTTTAGGGAAAAGCCAAAGACATAGTCCAAAAACAATTCCAGGTCATATACATATAAGGTCAGTCAGTCAGTCTTCTTACCAATGTAGACTTGCAAAACAAACAAGGTCTTCTTTCAGTTTAGCAAAACACAGTTCAATACACAAGTCAGTATCTTGAGGAATCAGTGACTAGCCATGATCAAGCAACGATCATAAAGCTCAAATATACAGTTGCAGCATGTCATCAGATTACAATGCTGTAGCGTCTCTGTAGATTCCCCAAACAAGCTATAATTTAGTAGTCCTTTTATACATTGGCTACAGAGCTCAACCAATCAGGATGCTTGCATGATGCAGCACAGCCTTAAAGCAATATCATGCCTTTCTACAAACATACATAGTTAGTTTATATATTGCCTGGCCAACTAGGTAGGCAAATAACAATTTCCTGACAATTACCCCCATTGCAACACAATTGATAGCAGCATCATGTTATGCATTATCAGGTTTTCTTCTTAATTAGTTTTGAATCTGACTAATGCACCCTGGTTAAGAAATTGGTTGGTAGGGTGAATTTATATAAGGCAATAGGGAGGCTAGGAATAGTGGACAATTTTGATTTTATGTTCCCTTTTACATCAGCAAGATATAATTATTCAATACCATGTACAAATGTTGTCTGAAATCTGACTAATTCATTCATTAATCCATGTGTCAATGGCATGTTGATATTTCTTGGGGTTCTTTTTCCAGCTCCAATGCCATCTGAGGTTAGCTATTGTATCTGAATAGTTCTGCCCTAAACTTTGCTTCCAGCTGATAAATTGCTGTTTATTATATTGTTCAACAGTGGTAGAGACTTTTGGATAGTTAATTATATGGCATAGCTTCTTGTTCAAAGATTGTGTGATTGCTGGAAACTTTGTGGCTACATCTGTTAGTTCATCTGGGTCAGTTGAAAGATCTAAAACAAAGAAAAACAATAAGTTAAGAGAAATTATAATAAACGTAAGCTTAATTTTAAAAAACTAGAATTCTGTAGTCTGATTCCAATTCATTTAAGAAATTGAATTACTCCAATAATAATTAATGTTAATTAAATTGAGAAATTACTGCACTCTTGCAATAAACACTTCATCTTTGTGATTCCTCCACCTGTTATCATATTAGAATATAAGAAACACGCACACACTCTGCAGCAACTACAGAAGAAAAGTATGCCTCTGGAATTCAACAGCATGCTTATATTAACATAACATAACATAACATCAGAGTTGGAAGGGACCTTGGAGGCCTTCTAGTCCAACCCCCTGCCCAGGCAGGAAACCCTATACCATCTCAGTCAGATGGTTATCCAACATTTTCTTAAAAATTTCCAGTGTTGGAGCATTCACAACTTCTGAAGGCAAGTCGTTCCACTTATTAATTGTTCTAACTGTCAGGAAATTTCTCCTTAGTTCTAAGTTGCTTCTTTCTTTGACCAGTTTCCACCCATTGCTTCTTGTTCTAAGATTGTGTGATTGCTGGAAACTTTGTGGCTACATCTGTTAGTTCATCTGGGTCAGTTGAAAGATCTAAAACAAAGAAAACAATAAGTTAAGAGAAATTATAATAAACGTAAGCTTAATTTTAAAAACTAGAATTCTGTAGTCTGATTCCAATTCATTTAAGAAATTGGTTGGTAGGGTGAATTTATATAAGGCAATAGGGAGGCTAGGAATAGTGGACAATTTTGATTTTATGTTCCTTTTACATCAGCAAGATATAATTATTCAATACCATGTACAAATGTTGTCTGAAATCTGACTAATGCACCCTGGTTAAGAAATTGGTTGGTAGGGTGAATTTATATAAGGCAATAGGGAGGCTAGGAATAGTGGACAATTTTGATTTTATGTTCCTTTTACATCAGCAAGATATAATTATTCAATACCATGTACAAATGTTGTCTGAAATCTGACTAATGCACCCTGGTTAAGAAATTGGTTGGTAGGGTGAATTTATATAAGGCAATAGGGAGGCTAGGAATAGTGGACAATTTTGATTTTATGTTCCTTTTACATCAGCAAGATATAATTATTCAATACCATGTACAAATGTTGTCTGAAATCTGACTAATGCACCCTGGTTAAGAAATTGGTTGGTAGGGTGAATTTATATAAGGCAATAGGGAGGCTAGGAATAGTGGACAATTTTGATTTTATGTTCCTTTTACATCAGCAAGATATAATTATTCAATACCATGTACAAATGTTGTCTGAAATCTGACTAATGCACCCTGGTTAAGAAATTGGTTGGTAGGGTGAATTTATATAAGGCAATAGGGAGGCTAGGAATAGTGGACAATTTTGATTTTATGTTCCTTTTACATCAGCAAGATATAATTATTCAATACCATGTACAAATGTTGTCTGAAATCTGACTAATGCACCCTGGTTAAGAAATTGGTTGGTAGGGTGAATTTATATAAGGCAATAGGGAGGCTAGGAATAGTGGACAATTTTGATTTTATGTTCCTTTTACATCAGCAAGATATAATTATTCAATACCATGTACAAATGTTGTCTGAAATCTGACTAATGCACCCTGGTTAAGAAATTGGTTGGTAGGGTGAATTTATATAAGGCAATAGGGAGGCTAGGAATAGTGGACAATTTTGATTTTATGTTCCTTTTACATCAGCAAGATATAATTATTCAATACCATGTACAAATGTTGTCTGAAATCTGACTAATGCACCCTGGTTAAGAAATTGGTTGGTAGGGTGAATTTATATAAGGCAATAGGGAGGCTAGGAATAGTGGACAATTTTGATTTTATGTTCCTTTTACATCAGCAAGATATAATTATTCAATACCATGTACAAATGTTGTCTGAAATCTGACTAATGCACCCTGGTTAAGAAATTGGTTGGTAGGGTGAATTTATATAAGGCAATAGGGAGGCTAGGAATAGTGGACAATTTTGATTTTATGTTCCTTTTACATCAGCAAGATATAATTATTCAATACCATGTACAAATGTTGTCTGAAATCTGACTAATGCACCCTGGTTAAGAAATTGGTTGGTAGGGTGAATTTATATAAGGCAATAGGGAGGCTAGGAATAGTGGACAATTTTGATTTTATGTTCCTTTTACATCAGCAAGATATAATTATTCAATACCATGTACAAATGTTGTCTGAAATCTGACTAATGCACCCTGGTTAAGAAATTGGTTGGTAGGGTGAATTTATATAAGGCAATAGGGAGGCTAGGAATAGTGGACAATTTTGATTTTATGTTCCTTTTACATCAGCAAGATATAATTATTCAATACCATGTACAAATGTTGTCTGAAATCTGACTAATGCACCCTGGTTAAGAAATTGGTTGGTAGGGTGAATTTATATAAGGCAATAGGGAGGCTAGGAATAGTGGACAATTTTGATTTTATGTTCCTTTTACATCAGCAAGATATAATTATTCAATACCATGTACAAATGTTGTCTGAAATCTGACTAATGCACCCTGGTTAAGAAATTGGTTGGTAGGGTGAATTTATATAAGGCAATAGGGAGGCTAGGAATAGTGGACAATTTTGATTTTATGTTCCTTTTACATCAGCAAGATATAATTATTCAATACCATGTACAAATGTTGTCTGAAATCTGACTAATGCACCCTGGTTAAGAAATTGGTTGGTAGGGTGAATTTATATAAGGCAATAGGGAGGCTAGGAATAGTGGACAATTTTGATTTTATGTTCCTTTTACATCAGCAAGATATAATTATTCAATACCATGTACAAATGTTGTCTGAAATCTGACTAATGCACCCTGGTTAAGAAATTGGTTGGTAGGGTGAATTTATATAAGGCAATAGGGAGGCTAGGAATAGTGGACAATTTTGATTTTATGTTCCCTTTTACATCAGCAAGATATAATTATTCAATACCATGTACAAATGTTGTCTGAAATCTGACTAATTCATTCATTAATCCATGTGTCAATGGCATGTTGATATTTCTTGTTCTTTTTCCAGCTCCAATGCCATCTGAGGTTAGCTATTGTATCTGAATAGTTCTGCCCTAAACTTTGCTTCCAGCTGATAAATTGCTGTTTATTATATTGTTCAACAGTGGTAGAGACTTTTGGATAGTTAATTATATGGCATAGCTTCTTGTTCAAAGATTGTGTGATTGCTGGAAACTTTGTGGCTACATCTGTTAGTTCATCTGGGTCAGTTGAAAGATCTAAAACAAAGAAAAACAATAAGTTAAGAGAAATTATAATAAACGTAAGCTTAATTTTAAAAAACTAGAATTCTGTAGTCTGATTCCAATTCATTTAAGAAATTGGTTGGTAGGGTGAATTTATATAAGGCAATAGGGAGGCTAGGAATAGTGGACAATTTTGATTTTATGTTCCTTTTACATCAGCAAGATATAATTATTCAATACCATGTACAAATGTTGTCTGAAATCTGACTAATGCACCCTGGTTAAGAAATTGGTTGGTAGGGTGAATTTATATAAGGCAATAGGGAGGCTAGGAATAGTGGACAATTTTGATTTTATGTTCCTTTTACATCAGCAAGATATAATTATTCAATACCATGTACAAATGTTGTCTGAAATCTGACTAATGCACCCTGGTTAAGAAATTGGTTGGTAGGGTGAATTTATATAAGGCAATAGGGAGGCTAGGAATAGTGGACAATTTTGATTTTATGTTCCTTTTACATCAGCAAGATATAATTATTCAATACCATGTACAAATGTTGTCTGAAATCTGACTAATGCACCCTGGTTAAGAAATTGGTTGGTAGGGTGAATTTATATAAGGCAATAGGGAGGCTAGGAATAGTGGACAATTTTGATTTTATGTTCCTTTTACATCAGCAAGATATAATTATTCAATACCATGTACAAATGTTGTCTGAAATCTGACTAATGCACCCTGGTTAAGAAATTGGTTGGTAGGGTGAATTTATATAAGGCAATAGGGAGGCTAGGAATAGTGGACAATTTTGATTTTATGTTCCTTTTACATCAGCAAGATATAATTATTCAATACCATGTACAAATGTTGTCTGAAATCTGACTAATGCACCCTGGTTAAGAAATTGGTTGGTAGGGTGAATTTATATAAGGCAATAGGGAGGCTAGGAATAGTGGACAATTTTGATTTTATGTTCCTTTTACATCAGCAAGATATAATTATTCAATACCATGTACAAATGTTGTCTGAAATCTGACTAATGCACCCTGGTTAAGAAATTGGTTGGTAGGGTGAATTTATATAAGGCAATAGGGAGGCTAGGAATAGTGGACAATTTTGATTTTATGTTCCTTTTACATCAGCAAGATATAATTATTCAATACCATGTACAAATGTTGTCTGAAATCTGACTAATGCACCCTGGTTAAGAAATTGGTTGGTAGGGTGAATTTATATAAGGCAATAGGGAGGCTAGGAATAGTGGACAATTTTGATTTTATGTTCCTTTTACATCAGCAAGATATAATTATTCAATACCATGTACAAATGTTGTCTGAAATCTGACTAATGCACCCTGGTTAAGAAATTGGTTGGTAGGGTGAATTTATATAAGGCAATAGGGAGGCTAGGAATAGTGGACAATTTTGATTTTATGTTCCTTTTACATCAGCAAGATATAATTATTCAATACCATGTACAAATGTTGTCTGAAATCTGACTAATGCACCCTGGTTAAGAAATTGGTTGGTAGGGTGAATTTATATAAGGCAATAGGGAGGCTAGGAATAGTGGACAATTTTGATTTTATGTTCCTTTTACATCAGCAAGATATAATTATTCAATACCATGTACAAATGTTGTCTGAAATCTGACTAATGCACCCTGGTTAAGAAATTGGTTGGTAGGGTGAATTTATATAAGGCAATAGGGAGGCTAGGAATAGTGGACAATTTTGATTTTATGTTCCTTTTACATCAGCAAGATATAATTATTCAATACCATGTACAAATGTTGTCTGAAATCTGACTAATTCATTCATTAATCCATGTGTCAATGGCATGTTGATATTTCTTGTTCTTTTTCCAGCTCCAATGCCATCTGAGGTTAGACTGATAGGTCTGTAGTTTCCTGGATCTGTTTTTCCTTTTTGAAGATGGGAACTACATCAGCTCTTTTCCAGTCCTCTGGCAGCTCCCTGTGCTCCAGGATCTTTGAAAGATATAGTTCAGTGGTTCTGAGATCCGTCTGCCAGTTCCTTCAGAACCTTGGGGTGTAATCCATCCGTCCTGGTGATTTGAACTCGCCTAGGGTAGACAGGTGTTCACTTACCATTTTCTTCCCTATTTTAACTTGTGTTTCTAATCTGTTTTTGTAGTGCTGTTTTGATAGGTTGGATTGTTTTTCCTTTTGTGTAAAGACAGATGCAAAATATGAGTTAAGTAGATCTGCTTTCTCCTGTTGCTTGTCATCTTCTTGCCACTTTCTCCCAGCAATGGGCCAATTGTTTCCTTGACTTTTTCTTGTTTTTAACATGTTGGAAGAAGCTTTTTGTTATTTTTACTTTTGTCGCTAGCCTTTGTTCATTGTGAGCCTTAGCTTTCCTCACTTCATCTTTGTGATTCCTCCACCTGTTATCATATTAGAATATAAGAAACACGCACACACTCTGCAGCAACTACAGAAGAAAAGTATGCCTCTGGAATTTAACAGCATGCTTATATTGTTGGAGACATCTAATTCATAGGTTGCTCCATCTGCTATCTGAACAAACGGAGATGGGGTATGTGCCTATGCTATCAGCAGTTTGAGAGAAGTCACTTGAAAGGATTTTAAATTGTATGTCTGCACAGGTATCTTATTTGCAGAGGAAGAAAAAAAAAGCTATCCTTTTCCACTTTACACTCAGTCTGCAATAAATGCAAGCCTTTATAATCATAACGGTCTCCTGAATGGGAGTGGAAAGGACAGTGGAGTGTGGGGGAGGAAATTTCCCATTGAAACTTCACTGGCATTTTACAGCCTCCCTTTGAAAATAAAGATGGGGTGGCCAAATAAGATCAAAGAGGAAGAACACTTTGATGCTCTCTCAGCAGGGTGAATTAATTCTGTAAAGGAAGGCAATGAAGGTGAGGACTTGCAAAGCTGTGGAAAAAACTGAAGATTTTTTTTTTAATGATTGAATTGGTCCTCCCTTCACGGAGAATTGCCTCCCAAGAAAGGGAAAGTGTTGGGGATATAAAGACCTTTGAACCATTCCCATTAATGAATAATTTTATTAAGAAATCCCAAGTTACTTAAAGCTTAGGGGCTGCATCCTATGTTCCCTTGAAGGGGCATATGTCTGCATGTAGACATTACTCATGAAACCCACACACACAGTAAAAAGTAGAATGCACACAAAATTAAGTTATTTTGCCAACCCTTGCTACTACAAGGGTTGCTTGCTACTAAGGTAGCAAGCTTGTGCAGGTCACAAGCCTAGAGCTTTCTGTGGCTATAATTAATATTATAATTTAAACAACCATAACTATAGCTACATGAGGCTCCAGTTTTGTGACCTCTGTAACTACAGCAAAAAGGGTTCTTTGGCACCTCCATAGCTTGGACTGAGTAGAAACAGCCTAGGACAGGACTTCCTTCTCAGCCTAGATTGCAGTATCACCAAGTGATACTTTGGGGATGGGGAGGGAAGCGGCTTTGTGTCTTTTACCCAGGACAGCTGTCAGGAGATCTTTCTCAGCCTTGAAGGGAGCTGGCCTGCTCTGGACCCAGAACCCCCAGCTTATTAATTAATATGAAATAATGAAGTAACATGAAATAATTGCCTGCAAGTAAGAATTGGTGAGACTAAAATATGACAATAAAGTTACCTTATCATCTAATCTAATCTAATCTAATCTAATCTAATCTAATCTAATCTTATCTTATCTTATCTTATCTTATCTTATCTTATCTTATCTTATCTTATCTTATCTTATCTTATCTTATCTTATCTTATCTTATCTTATCTTATCTTATCTTATCTTATCTTATCTTACCTTATCTTATCTTATCTTATCTTATCTTATCTTATCTTATCATATCTTATCTTATCTTATCTCATATTTTATCTTATCTTATCTTATCTTATCTTATCTTATCTTATCTTATCTTATCTTATCTTATCTTATCTTATCTTATCTTATCTTATCTTATCTTATCTTATCTTATCTTATCTTATCTTATCTTATCTTATCTTATCTTATCTTATCTATAAAATAATAGAAAATGAAGAAGCTAGAGTGCTCTGGAACCTTAGAATTCAAGCAGACAAGCACCGAGACACAATATCCCAAACTAACAGTTGTTAATAAGAAGGACAAAAAGTTTGCCCAGTGACATGAAATAATTAATGAATAATTAATGAATAATTAATGAATAATTAATGAATAATTAATGAATAATTGCCTGCAAGCAAGAATTGGTGGGACTAAAATATGACAAATAAAGTTACCTTATCATCTAATCTAATCTAATCTAATTAATCTAATCTAATCTAATCTAATCTAATCTAATCTAATCTTATTTTATCTTATGTTATTTATCTTATCTACAAAGTAATAGAAAATGAAGATGCTAAACTGCTCTGGAACTTTAGAATTCAAACAGACAAGCACCCGAGACACAATATCCCAAACTAACAGTTGTTAATAAGAAGGACAAAAAGTTTGCCCAGTGACATGAAATAATTGCCTGCAAGCAAGAATTGGTGGGACTAAAATATGACAAATAAAGTTACCTTATCATCTAATTTAATCTAATCTTATCTTATCTACAAAGTAATAGAAAATGAAGAAGCTAGAGTGCTCTGGAACCTTAGAATTCAAGCAGACAAGCACCCGAGACACAATATCCCAAACTAACAGTTGTTAATAAGAAGGACAAAAAGTTTGCCCAGTGACATGAAATAATTGCCTGCAAGCAAGAATTGGTGGGACTAAAATATGACAAATAAAGTTACCTTATCATCTAATCTAATCTAATCTAATCTAATCTAATCTAATTAATCTAATCTAATCTAATCTTATTTTATCTTATGTTATTTATCTTATCTTATCTTATCTTATCTACAAAGTAATAGAAAATGAAGATGCTAAACTGCTCTGGAACTTTAGAATTCAAACAGACAAGCACCGAGACACAATATCCCAAACTAACAGTTGTTAATAAGAAGGACAAAAAGTTTGCCCAGTGAACGTTGCAATACCTTGGGACAGCAGAATACAAAAGAAGATCAGGAGAAAATCACAAAATATAAATGCCTGCAAACAGAAGTAGAATTGGTGGGACTAAAATATGACAAATAAAGTTACCTTATCATCTAATTTAATCTAATCTTATCTTAACTACAGCAAAAAGGGTTCTTTGGCACCTCCATAGCTTGGACTGAGTGGAAACAGCCTAGGACAGGACTTTCTTCTCAGCCTAGATTGCAGTATCACCAAGTGATACTTTGGGGATGGGGAGGGAAGCGGCTTTGTGTCTTTTACCCAGGACAGCTGTCAGGAGATCTTTCTCAGCCTTGAAGGGAGCTGGCCTGCTCTGGACCCAGAACCCCCAGCTTATTAATTAATATGAAATAATGAAGTAACATGAAATAATTAATGAAATAATTGCCTGCAAGCAAGAATTGGTGGGACTAAAATATGACAAATAAAGTTACCTTATCATCTAATTTAATCTAATCTAATCTAATCTAATCTAATCTAATCTTATCTTATCTTATCTTATCTTATCTACAAAGTAATAGAAAATGAAGAAGCTAAAGTGCTCTGGAACTTTAGAATTCAAACAGACAAGCACCCGAGACACAATATCCCAAACTAACAGTTGTTAATAAGAAGGACAAAAAAAGTTTGCCCAGTGACATGAAATAATTAATGAAATAATTGCCTGCAAGCAAGAATTGGTGGGACTAAAATATGACAATAAAGTTACCTTATCATCTAATTTAATCTAATCTAATCTAATCTAATCTAATCTTATCTTATCTTATCTTATCTACAAAGTAATAGAAAATGAAGAAGCTAAAGTGCTCTGGAACTTTAGAATTCAAACAGACAAGCACCCGAGACACAATATCCCAAACTAACAGTTGTTAATAAGAAGGACAAAAAAAGTTTGCCCAGTGAACGTTGCAATACCTTGGGACAGCAGAATACAAAAGAAGATCAGGAGAAAATCACAAAATATAAATGCCTGCAAACAGAAGTAGAATGACTATGGCAAAAGAAAACAGAGATCGTACCAATAGTAATAGGTACCTTGGGTGCAATTCCAAAATGTTTAGAGTGCCACTTGAACAACATCAGAATTGACACTATCATCATTAATCAATTGCAAAAGGCAACTTTGCTTGGAACAGCTTACATCCTGTGACAATATCTGTAACACCATTAAACATCCACATCTGCCTATCCCAGGTCCTTGGAAAAGACTTGATAGGTAGACAAAAATACCAAATCCAATCTGAACATCTGGTTGACTGTGCAACGAAACCATAATAATAAATTATCAGATTGGGCACAGTTCAGCATGAGATTGAAACCCACGTTTATAGATTCCAGACCAGAATAGGTATTGGATGCTTAAAAGCACAGCTATCTTCTCTGACTCCTGCTGTAGGCCATGTTTCTTGCATTCTTCGACCTATTGTTCTCTATTGCAGGGGTCATCAACCTTTTGGACCTCAGGGACCACCAATTCATAATTTTAAATCCTGCGGACCACTAATATTAATCTGCCTAATGAATAGCTGGGTGGGCGTGGCTAGGTGGTCATGTGACTGGGTGGCTGTGGCCAACTCGGTGCCACTCATGTCAAGGGGCACCTCACCAGCCTCTACTTGCCCCTCCCCTGCCAGCTACTCCTCACCTCCCCATCCAGGCTCCTTAGGGCCCCAACAGGAAGTAGTTGTTGCAGCTAAGCAGCCACCACGAGAGTTAGCAAAACAGCTCAGTTCAAATAGGATCTGACCGAGAAGGAGGCTCAACAGAAGCACCTCACTGAGGACTAGGAGCATTGGCTTTCCAAGCAGAAGAAAAACCTGCGGGAGTGCTAGGCCAGATACCGGTGCCTGGAGGCTCAGCGGGCTAAGATGGTCAGCCAGTTCCAGGCCATGATACAGTCCCACTGGAACAAGGTCCTCCGGTTCTTTGCCACCAGCAGTGCTTCCCTCCAGCCTTCATCCAAAGCCCCACACCAGGAGGGTGAAACGGACCCCAAGTCAGAATTTCTGTCCCCCTCTGATCTACACAAAAAGACCACAAAAGGGGAGATTGCAGCAACACAAACATTCATTGCACATATCTGGCCCAGGAGTCAGTTTGAGGACCCCTGATTTAGTGCAATATAAAAAATGCAAATAATTTTTCTGCGGACCAACAAAATTTTATCGCGGACCACTAGTAGTCCACAGACCACCAGTTGGTGACCGCTGCTCTATTGTACTGTATTTTGAATTAAAACTACATGCTAATTCCATTGATATAGATTTTTTTCAGGCTTTTGTTTACAGGACCTTAAATTTTAGTCAATATTCTTCACCCTAGATGTGCATCACTCCTCTGTTCTTTTGCTGAATGGAACAAGGCATAACACAGATGCATTATTTCACAGTTTTGGATCGTGTGCTAGTACAAGGCAAGGACTGTGAAGTTGAACCTGCGCAATATGGAAGTGAATCAGCTTATTTTGATCATTCAGATCACACCAGAGAATAAGAATGATATTTTCATCAAATAGTAAACCTACCAAACAACTGAGGAGATATGGAGTGGCCATCTGAATAAGCAATGTATTTCCACTTGTCAATTCGCAGCATGTAGGTTGAAGAATTCACATTGCAGCCGTGAAACTCACTTAGAATCCAAGGAGGACGGATCCTTCTAGATAGGGCTTTATAATCTCCCTTTTCTGATACTAAAGGCATCAGTGAATATCCACTGATGTTTTTGGGAATGGGGATACTTGCAATATCTGGAAAAAAAGTGTCAATTTGATAGAAAACAATTAGAAAGCTGAAATAAGCTGAAATAAGAAACAAAATGTATAAAATTGAGAAGAACAGAAATTATACCATTTCAACCACTTCAACTTTTTGCTATTCTGATAATATTACTGTGCCTCTTTTCTTTATATCTATTTTATGTTCCAAATGGAAGTTAGCAGCACAGTTCTATACTTGGAGCAATAATCCACTATTCAATTACACTGAATAGAGCTATTCTCAATTTTCTGAGGATAGTACTGATGTTTAAATATTGTTATATTTGATTGTCAGAAAAAATAAAGTCTATAAAGATCTCAGTTAAATTGACTAAATGAAATGCACCCCAAATGTATTTATTTATATGTATATAATTGTCTGCTGAGTTCATATTAATATGATCTTAACACTGATTCAAAAAAGGCATAATATTCAATTTCTATTATACTTTGTTAATATGTTTTCAGAAGATGGTTGCCAACTTTGATTTTCCTCACTGGTGTTAATTTTAATTAATTAAATGTATCCATGTTTCAATATGTTAATGTTTCTGAGTGATTATTACTATTTAGGTATAGAATATGGCACCACACAATCTTTTATATTCGTTATTCATTAGTCTACATAGAAGCCTGCAGTGATTTTTATCTGGACAACTGAGTAAGAAATCAGAATGTTTAAGATTATTTATAATCTTGCATGTGCTTCATGCAATGTCTAAGATGAGCTCTTCTGTGTAAAAATGGTAGGTCTTAGGCACCAAGCTAGAAAGAAGAGACTTGAGTATTAATTCCATTTTAGACATGAAAGATGGTTTGGGTGATTTTGGGCCAATTATTCTCTTAGCCCAATTTACCTCACAGGATTGGTATTGAAGGGAAAATAGGAGAAAAAAGCAGCATTAGGTATGTTCGCCAATTTGAGTTATTTATACAAGTAATAAAAGCCGGGTAAAACAAATAAATATACGTATGTGTGAACAAATAAATATATTCTGCTAGTTGGAGAATTGATTGATAACGCACATACTTTTTTGCCTCTGTCTCTCATACAAAAAATAGTTTGGCTCAACAGCTATTGTACTCATTTTAATGTCCATTTGCAATTTTGAAAAGTTCAGTTCAAGGAACATACCTGCTATAAAATTACTCAGAACTGAAGCTATATTAGAAACTCTTTAGAGTGCTGGCACTAAATGCATTAGCATGATTATATATTTAAGGGTTGAACTGGAGCTTACATGTGAAAGAATATATTATAAAAAAGTATGTGCAGAGAACATATACTATATATTAGGAGAAATCATTTATGTTTTTAACGATCAGGATGGCTGAGAAAGTAACATTAATCATTTGTTTTATTACTCATCTAAATAAATTAAACCCTGTTGATTTGTATTTTTATTTTTAACTTTTTGATTACAGGATAGAGCAATCAGGAGAACATATGGGGATGAACAGAACAGGAAGGATAGCAATTTAAAAATATAAACTTCAGGGAGATTGTGAAAAAAACACAGTTGGAACCAAAAATTGCTAACTAAATTGGAGGAATAAGGATTTGAAAAAGTTATGGTTCACCTGATTAGTAAAGCTTCTGTAAGAATGTAGTCTTGAAAGGACTATTTTTTGCAACATGAGAAAGCATTCTAAATTTTTGAACAATTTTTAAATCATTACTTCAAAAGTGTCAATCTTTTGAGAAGGCCTAATTCTTATTCTAAATTACAGGTAAACTTCGGTTTACGACCACAACTGAGTTCAAAATTTTCATTGCTAAGCAAGACAGTTAAGGGAATTTTGCCCCATTTTATGACCATTCTTACTATAGTTGTTAAGTGAATCACTGCAGTTATTAAGTTAGTAACTTGATAGTTAAGTGAATCTGGCTCTGTTCCCAACCCTATTAGTGGGGAACAACCAGAATCACCATTCAGGAAGCATTGAGCCTGCTTTTATTAATGTATATAGTGCCTTGTAGGGATGCGGTGATTCAGTGGGTAAGACGCTGAGCTTGTTGATCGAAACGTCAGCTGTTCAGTGGTTCAAATCCCTAGTGCCACGTAATGGGGTGAGGTCCTGTTACTTGTTCCAGCTTCTGCCAACCTAGCAATTCGAAAGCACATAAAAAATGCAAGTAGAAAAATAGGGTCCACCTTTGGTGGGAAGATATCAGCGTTCTGTGGGCCTTTGGCATTTGCTGGCCACATGACCATGGAGACATCTTCGGACATCACTGGCTCTTTGGCTTTGAAACAGAGATGAGTACCGCCCCCTCGAGTCGGAAACAACTAGCACATATGTGCAAGGGGAACCTTTATCTTTACCTTTATAGTGCCTTACTTCCATGATACTTAAGGGAATGGTATTAATCTCTACTTTAGAAAGTTCATTTTAGGTTATATCCAAGGCTTGGAATGATACAAACAAAAAACAAAGGCAATTACAAGTCTGAAAAACTTTAGTAGCATATTAGATGTTTTGAATTTTCTACTAATAGTCAGGCAGAGCTAAGGGCTAATCATTTAGACAGTATGTAACAGCTTCAAGATTTCAAAAAGAGCTTCCTTGTATAACATGCTAGTGTCACAGACTGCCTGCTTGAAGAATTTAGAGGCAGGAATGTCCATCCCCCCTCAAAGTGTAAGGCAGTTCACAGGCTGAATTCCAAAGAACTCCACACTTAGTTTCCAGTTGAAAGTCACCCTGAATTTCTAATCATAGTGCAAGAAGGAGAAGGAGGAAATCAGAAGGGATATCACAGGAAAACAGGTCAAGAAAGAGGAGAATTGTTTCCAACCAGAGACAGGGATTTTCAAGCATCAGAACTCATGGATGGTCAGTAAACGTTTCTTAAGACCAGACACAAGGTCTGGATAAAGCAAGGTGTCCTGCAAAGAACATTTTGGCAATCTGCAAGACTTCCTCCATAGTATAGCAGTGAGTATTCCAGTTTCTGAGACAACTGATAGCACAATTGTTGTGGGAACTGGGGATGTGCCTCGCTAGGAGAAAGGAAGAATGTGAAGCAAGGTATTACAGGAATACAGGTCAGAAAACTGGGCCTTTTTTTCTAACCGGGGAGGGGACCTAGAGCTCAGTCTTATATAGTGGGAGTTCATGTTGCTTAATTAGAGAGGAGCCAGCCTTTCTTAATTTTCTTTCTTAAAGAAGTTAAGACTTTATTTTTTAACCTTAACCTATTTAGGGCTTGGCATTTTTTCTATGGATAGGCTCTGATACTTTACTAAAGCAATCAGTGGCCACTTGCACTCACTGAGACCTATCTCTCCCAACTAGTTGGCAGCATATGAACCCCAGGTTGAGAATCTACTACGTTTTCCTCTTTGCCCTTAGAACCGCAGGAATCACAGGGCTCCATAGCATTTTAATCAATTGCCCCAGATAATGTCATTGTACCATATATTGATATATATTAACTTTGTTCCTTACCATAATTTAATGTTACTAAATTCTGCCAAGAGAAAAACAAGTGAGATGTATGTACATTTATTCTTAGGCGTTCCAGTTACTCTATAACTAGGAAGAGGTCCACCACCTGCCAAAAAAGAGAAGTCTCTCTTGAGGAGATTGGTCAGAAAGCAACCAGAAAGACCAGTTAGTCCTACGTCTATAGTAAGACCTACCAAGTGGCATATCTGTAGTAAGAAGAGGCACTGGGTAAAATGGAAAGGCATGAATGCTTTGAAATTTGGAAATAATAGATGAATCCAAAAACAATTTTGCTAATAAAAGAAATTGAAAAAGTACAAATGAATATAGAGAAAGGCACTTTCTGATACACTGTTTAATATTGTTTATATCACTGTGATATAAACAATAAAATTGTTTATATCATGTGAGCATCAACCACTGCAAGGGAATGAATTGTTAGAGTGTAGATAATTGTATTAAGGATCATTTTCCCTAAAAGCCAAAAGATGTAGAAAAGTATATAGATTGTTATTTGGTCTCTTGGTTCAGCCTCATTCTCAATTACCTTTCTTTCCTTCACTGTCACTACGTAGTTAACTTTGATTAATTGTTTAAGGTCTTGGCAGTATCCTGATCACTTTGTAATTCCTATCAACTAGGATTGTCTCACAAAATTAATCCAGAAAGAACAGGCAGCCAACAGATGAAACAATGACACCAAACAATAGTAAAAAGGCAAACAATCCCATAAATATTAATTTTATTGCTGTAAGATAAATGTTGCTTACCAAGCATGGTAGGATAAATATCCACAAGGGACACCATATTTGATATGGACTGCGACTTAATATTTGGACCCATTATAAGGAAGGGAATATGGGAACTTGGTTCATACATGCTCATTTTATAAAACTGTCTGTGTTCCATCGCAAGTTCTCCATGATCCGCAGTAAATATTACAAGAGTTCTTCCAAGCAGTCCTGTTTCATTTAGAGCAGAAAGTATCTCGCCTGTAACACAAGACAAGGAAAAACATGTTAAGATATTAATTAAATAGCACTGATGTTTGCAAACCTTCTGAGGAATACTTCCTTGCAAACAAGAACATTTAGTGATCAGTGATCATGAAAGCTTTCTCCTGAAAGTTATAAGTTTCTTTCAAAGCTTATAACAATATCAAATGTAACTGATTTCCAAAACTCCATACTGGAAACACTATTTTGTAAAACTTCAACTTAATATCTAAGGCAATCCAAAATCATATGAAGTTGAAATTAATGAAATTAAAGGCCTGTCTCAAAATTTAACTCTCGGGAAATTAACTCTTAGGACCAGGTTATATTTCCCCCCTCAAATTTTACAAACTACATCAGAAAATTCAGCTTCTTTTAAACATAGCTTTATATCTGAGCTGACAATTAAAACAAAGTGATCGATTTTTCAGTCTCATTCTAAAGTCTTGGCCCATAATTATTATGTTATAAATAGATAATTAGTAAAAGTGAACATCACACCAATTTAAAAGCATATATAACATAACATAATAAAAGAATTGGAAGGGACCTTGGAGGTCTTCTAGTCCAACCCCCTGCCGAGGCAGGAAACTCTACACCATTTTAAGAAAATGTTGGATAACCATCTGACTGAGGTGGTGTAGGGTTTCCTGCCTGGGCAGGGGGTTGGACTAGAAGGCCTCCAAGGTCCCTTCCAACTCTGTTGTTATATTTATATTTATATTTCAGACAATGATAAGATTGCTTCAAAGTTGTAAAAGCAGATTATTATATTTTCTATCTAATACTTCATAGGGTTATGCTTTGCATCCTATTAATAAGTGTGTTTTTCAGTGTACAGAAGTTCTTAAGGTACGTTTTAGCTGGTTCAAATTAGCAATGTAATATGCAGCCAAAGGACACCATTACAAGTGATAAGGAACCACCATTAACTGTCATCAGCAAATAGTATGAACCTATGTAAATACCAAGAACCAGCCCCTGATGGCAGAGATGTTTTCCTTGACCCAAAGAAATATCCTTATAGAGGGTGAACTGAAAATATTCCAAAATATTAAAAATCTCCTTTACTCTAAAGAACCAAAAAATAATAGTCTTGATGTCATCATGTTATAATGCTGAGTATTTTAACATGGCTGTATTGTGTTCTTCATGGACAGATACCTAAATAAATAAAGGCAGATACCTAAATAAATAAAGAATAAAAGAAAATGCAATATAAAATATCTTCAAGTACATTTTTGTGGGGGGAAAGCTTCCAAGAAGTAACAGTTCTAAAATTTCTGACAATGTACAAAAATTACATCACTAAGATCAAGATGATAAACAAGTTTCTGAACGTATAAATTATGAAAGTAAGCAACTTGGTATCACCTACCCAGCATGGCATCTGTTTCTGCACACATGGCATAATAATGTGCTCGAATATTTCTGATTTCTTCCTGTGTAAATTGCCCACTGCAGTTTTTGGTGTAAGTAGAATAATAATCAACTGGGTGCATCTCTGAAAATGGAGGCCATTTTGGAATCTTTATGGCATCATAAATCACCTAATAACAAAACAGAAATGTGCCGTATTTGATAAAATAGCTCTAGTGCGCATTTGCAATTTGTCGGCAATTTTCAAGTAGGTGCCAAAAGTAAGCATGCTGATTGAAAATGAGATTACAAAGAAGATTTCTCTCCCTAGACTGGTAGTGCACAGAAATGAAAAATTGGACTTTTTCCAAGAGGTCAGCTGCTGGCACTATTAGGATCCTGCAGAGCTACATCAACTTTTTATACGTAACGTTTTTAATGGGAGAAGAGATGAAAAAGTGATGGGACAGTTACAAAGAGAAAACAGAGTTGTCTGAACTTTTTTTTTTGAAATCTCTGAATGGGTAGGATAACAGTAAAAAAACCTTGCTTGAAACTGCTCCTGCAAACTTTAATTTAGTTATAAACAATGGTGGGATTCAAGTAATTTAACAACCGGTTCTCTGCCCTAATGATTTCTTCCAACAACCAGTGTGCCAAACTGCATAGAAAGTTAACAACCGGTTCTCCTGAAGTGGTGCGAACTGGCTGAATCCCCCCACTGGTTATAAACCTAGATATGATAGGGTGGTGGTGTCACAACACAGTTTGATTGTTAATCTGTATTCTTAAAAATAACTTAGTTCAAAAATACTCTTTTTGAAATGTTACCTAGTTACACATTTTTGTTACTCAAAAATGTTACTAAGGACAGTTGTCTCTTCCTCTGAGACTTAGTATTTTGACCAAAGGGGGAAACAAAGAAAACAAAAGCAGGAACAAAGGAGGAACCATATTCATTCTGCTCAATAACACCTACTGAAACTTAACTGAAGAATAGCGTGAGGAATAGGAGCACAAAGAATTGACCAAAAGAAGGGTTTTGAGGGAGGTATCCAGTCTGATACAGTAGTCCTCAAATTATGACAATCGAGTCCAAAATTTATTAAGTTGTTAAGTGACAATTTGTTAAGTGAGTTTGCTACATTTTACCACTATTCTCACCACATTTGTTAAGTGAATCATTGCAGTTCTTAAATAAGTTACACAGTTATCTCCTGGATGAACGGCTGTCTTTTGAAGACCACCTGACGGCCGTCTCCAGGAGAGCTTTCCACCAGGTTCGCCTGGTGCGCCAGTTGCGCCCCTTTCTAGACCGGGATGCCTTGTGCACAGTCACTCACGCCCTCGTGACGTCTCGTCTGGATTACTGCAATGCTCTCTACATGGGGCTCCCCTTGAGGGGCATCCGGAGGCTTCAGTTAGTCCAGAATGCGGCTGCGCGGGTGATAGAGGGGGCCCCTCGTGGCTCCCGTGTGACACCTATCCTGCGCAGACTGCACTGGCTACCTGTGGCCTTCCGGGTGCGCTTCAAGGTTTTGGTGACAATCTTTAAAGCGCTCCATGGCATAGGGCCGGGTTACTTACGGGACCGCCTGCTGCTACCGAGTACCTCTCACCGACCCGTCCGCTCTCACAGAGAGGGACTCCTCAGGGTGCCGTCGGCTAGGCAGTGCCGTCTGGCGACACCCAGGGGAAGGGCCTTCTCTGTGGGGGCTCCCACCCTCTGGAACGAACTCCCTCCAGGACTTCGTCAACTTCCGGACCTCCGAACCTTTCGTCGCGAGCTCAAAACACACCTATTTATTTGCGCGGGGCTGGGTTAGTTTTTTAAATTTGTTTTAATGGGGTTCTTAGTATTTATATTGTTTTTATCAATCTGGCTATTGAATAAGTTTTTTATGACTGATTTTAAATTGTATTTATATGTTTGTTTTTAATTGCCTGTGAACCGCCCTGAGTCCCTAGGGAGATAGGGCGGTATATAAATCTGAAAAAATAAAATAAATAAAATAAATAAATTAAGTGAATCTCGTTTCCCCATTGACTTCTGCTTGTCAGATGTTTGCAAAAGGCGATCACATGACTCGGGGATGCTGCAACTGTCATAAATATGAGTCACTTGTCAACCATCTGAATGTAAATCACATGACCATAGGGATGTTGCAACGGTCATAAGTGTGAAAAACGTTCATAAGTCACTTTTTGCAGCACCATTGTAACTTTGAACATTCACTAAATTAATTGTTGTAAATTGAGGACTACCTGTATTCAGTGGCCTGGAACATCAGTGCAAGAAGTCCTATAATCATTGCTGTGTCTATCATGGTTTGCATGTCCCTGAGAGACTCCATCTTTTTTTTCTGCCAGTGTCTCAAGAGATTGTAAACTGAATATTAAAATTTATTTTCACAAGGTACTGCTGGTTTTAAAGAAATTTTGAGGTAGGCCTTTTGAAACTTATTCTCATATCAAGTAAATCTATAATGCATTCTCTTTCTGCAAAATGTATCTTCCTTGCTTATTGCATCTTACGTATCTGAAAAGAAACCACATGCTTCCAAGCTGAATCCAGCTAATATATTGCCTTAAAGACCATCTGCTTAGCAACACAGTGTACTATGAGAGCATCATGTTGATGCACTGCTCTAAGATGAATCACCAAAGGAACAGAAAAAATAAATTCAGACTGAGCTCTATTCCAGATGGGAGAATTCCATAGATCCATCACTCCATAGTTCTCCCATTCCAACCAGTGGTTGCCTTCAGACTTTGTGGGTGTTCCATCACTGGAGGCTTTTAAGAATAGTCTGGACAGCCACTTGTCTGGAATGGTATAGGGTCTCCTGCTTGAGCAAGAGGTTGGACTAGAACAGGGGTCTCCAACCTTGGCAACTTTAAGGAAGGCTCTCTGGAAGTTCAAGTCCACAAGTCTTAAAGTTGCCACGGTTGGAGACCCCTGGACTAGAAGACTTCCAAGGTCCCTTCCGATTTTGTAATTCTGTTATTCTGTACTCTTATGCCACATCTCAGCAGAACACTCAGCAGCATGTAGCCATATGTTCCAATAGCAAATTGTGTTATGAAAAAAAAAAGACAGTCATTGTTTACATTTATATCATATGGGTTGTATTGTACTGTCATGATGACAGTCTTACAGTTCTAACTTTGCTCAAGTTGCTCCAGTTACACAGCCAAAACTTGGATCAATCATTTACACTGGAGGTAGCACCACAAATATGTAAAAGTACTGTGTTTGTCACTAGGCAACCACATAGACAGAAAACAAGATGCAGTACTGATTGATTCAGTAGGGCTCCAATATACTTAGATGAATCACTATAGCAGCTAAGAAAAAACAGCAATAATCTGGAGGAAGACAATACTGTTCAAGAGGGGAACGAATAAGCAAGTCATCGGTGTGTGTGTGTGTGTGTGTGTGAGAGAGAGAGACAGACTTGGAGAAAAGATTACTTACCCCTGAGACAAAGACACTCAAAGTAATCCTGTCTTGATTTGTTTAGAATAGAAAGGGACAGAGAAAAACTTAAATAGTCTTTCTGCTACTTTCTGAAGTAATCTAGATTGAAGTAACTGATTGAAGTACTGAATGAAGTCCATTATGGTTATGTACCCTTACAAAATGATTATAAGAAATCCTCCTGAACACTGCATAAACAGGCATCACTGAGCTTTCATTAAAGCAGTCTGGGTTTTTACATCCAAAGGAGCTTGAAAAAGAGTTGTCACTGCCTTAACAGTTACAGAGTTGACTCAAAGTAGTGGCATGTTTTCTTTTACTCATGCAGAAATCTGGAAAAGCTAGGCTGCTTGAATGAATAATAGAGAGCTCATACAAAATCCAAAGCATTTCTCCAAATCATTTTTGAACCCTGCACAGCCCTAACATGAACATACTTGTAGAATAACAATCCTAACTCTTCCCAATTTAAGATTGTTCAGAACTGAGAAATGCTAGCAAAAACAGAGCTAAATTTACATTGTATACTGTCTGGGTTAAACATGAGAACAATACTACAGGATATGAAAATGCTGTAAGAGAAAAATATGTAGTAACAATTATTTAATGGCTCACTAAAATTCTGTCCTAACTATAAAAAATAAATATGTTATGTGAAGAGAAATTGTTTCATTACAGAGCCGCAGTGCCTTTCGGCAGCAGGAGCCATGGCAACAGGGCTAGAGAGTGTGGTAGCCATTCTTAAACATCTGGGAATAATTCATTTGAAATACAAATAAACAGGAGCTTTTGACTCCTCTTCATGAAAATAATAACAAGAACTGATTTTTATTTAAGAAAACAGCTGGCTTTTTCCAGCATTAAAATAGAAAATGGCATTATCACATGCAACTCATACTAACTGTGGCAGCTGGTTCCATTTTTTTCTTGTGGGAACATTGCCTAAGGGACTACAAGATCAGCAACTTTTTCATTTCAAAGATATATGGGCATCAATCACTGGTCAATATAATGTATCAATTGCCAATTTAAATCCTGTAAGATTCAAACACACACACACACAAATGCCTCTTTTCAAAGAAAATGCTGTTATTACTATGCTTACATGATGTCTAGCCATTCATAATCCATCAAATATGGAACAATCATGTTTTCTTGTGAAGCAAAATGCATTGGCCACACTCACTCCCCCATCCTCCTCCTGGCTTCCACATTTTATTCCATTAGTGACCTTAGTGTGGAAGCTCTTTCCAGACAGCAATTTTCCTATACAGCTCTTTAACTTGTTATACACAGTATATGTTGCTGGGTGGATCCAGATTTAGATGCTTATCATAAGATTGTTACCAATTTTCCCCCGATGCTTCCTTCAGTCTCCTGATGCTGTTGTATTATTCAGCAGGTAACCCTCACAGCAAACTGTACTGCCATCACCGATGATACTGGTGAAACAATTATGCCAAAATATGTTGCTAGAGAGATGAGCCCTACTTGACTTCCAATAATATATCCCAGGTCATTTTAGAAGTGCTGTCTTGTAATCACTCCAGATCTTCATCTAGGGTAGCTAAGGCCTGACTTAGTAGGCAATGACATTGAATCCAACATTTGAAAAAAACACCAGATTATGAAAGACTGACCTAGTAGCATAATCAAAGTCCCTCAGCCAGAGAAGATCACTGGATGACTTTGGGTTAGTTACTATTTCTAAGCCCAAACTCCTTCACAGGATGTTTTTGTGGGGAAAACTTGGGAAGAGAGAGGGCTTTATACTACCGAGCTCCTGAAGAAAAGGAAAGCTGTAAATCAATCAGTCAAATGAATAATAAATATTAGACTGAAGTTGACTTATGTACCAATAAAGAGTAAGCTGAAAAAGAATTCTTAAATCTTTTTGATATGCTATGTATATACATACCCTTTGTAGCCAATATGGAGATGTGAGAAATGTGGATGCCCCATAATTTTCTCCTGAGGATGGTGAAGGATATGGGTGAGGCAAATTTAGTCCGAGGTACAGAGCAAAGGGCTGTGATAGTTTAGTTGCCTTATTTTTTATCCAATTTGCTGCTTCTTCAGTAACCTTCCAATCTTTTTGCATGACTCTTACATATGTCTTGTTGCCTATGAGTTTAGCCACAGGTCTGCCTTCTTGCTGAAGCAAAAAATCAACATTTCTGGTCCAAGCCTCCACACGATTGCTGAAAATAAGAAGAGCTTTCAAGGTATGTTTTTGAATCACAATTGCTTGCAAATTACCCAAGATGCTGGCTTGTTTTTATTAACTATTACTGCAGTTAAAAAGGTTAGGCTGCACAGTGCATGTATATATAACCAAATTACACTCATTGTAAAGTTTCTACATTCCTATTTCTCTCACAGAAGCTATAGAAGCAGAAAATAAAGGTAAGAATGTATGAACCTGAAGCCAGCTGGGATTCACAGAATCACAGAACTGTAGAACTAGAAAGGACCACAAGGATTATTAAGCTCAGCTTCCTGCAACATTCAGGAAAACCAAGTGTAGCAAGGTTCTTCCTTGCAACAGCAAATATAGGCCAATATACGGTGATTCAGTTCGTGCAACAAAGGAGATTGTGTGACAGGCTGTGATTTTAGAGAAGTATTTAATCTAGCTATGGCTACAGCTAGAATTATCCATGGCTTTGTTTCATTACTGACCTTAGTCAAATATCCAAACCTAACTAATGGCCAACAGAGACTTAAGCAATTATTAGTTTCTATGGAAACAATATAAACTGGAAAAGTGACTGCAAAACAAAGCAATTTCTGAAGCAGATTCTTTTTTGTTCCCAAACTTTGTTTCATCCTGTATCCATATATGTAAATTTCCAATGCCAAAAGGGCTAGGCAAAGTATTTAACTTCCCCACTATCCCTGTTCTGGTTTTTTTAATCAAAAACAGAACAATCTCTACTCTTTATGATGGTTTTTTAGTTATCCCAAAAGTCGTGTGACCTATATCTCTGCTAAAAAGTGATCTACTGTATTCTATCATGTCAGTCAAACCAAAACCTTTAGAAAGTTTTCTGCCAGCTTCCCTAGTAGCAGCTTCCCACAGAATTCCTAAATATAGGGATTTGTGTGATTGGTTGCTATTTTATTTTTTTTAAAAATTGGTGTTATCCTTTCTGGAACAGAAAGACATTTTCCTACATTTATTTTTATTCTGCTTGATTTCAAAATGAAAGGGTTCCTTACAAAGCAATCAAAACAACAGGCAGGTTTCGCAAAGGATACACAATATCCAAGGCCCTACAGCTTTACAGTAGGACAGGTTAAGGGAAAGGATTGGTGGATTCCCCTGGTTTTGTTTACCTTTGATCTGACAACATCTGCCTATAGAGAAAACAACTATTAGTCACTCTCCCTAACATCTTTAATTTGTGTTGGGGCAGGGCTAAGTGAGCATAGACAGATGATTTGAATAGCAGCATTATTAATTAAGTATTCTAAATCCATTTTGAGATTAATATCCATATAATCATTGTTTTTTTAAAAAATGAACAATATCCAGCAGTTTTATATTTTTATATATTTTTGTCCAATATATCTTTTAAACATGTATTACGAACTACGAAAAATAAGAAAAGAATAAAAAGTGTAGAAAATAAAAGAACAATTATAAAGAGTATATAAAAAGTAATTTCCCCCTTTATTACAAGCATACATTTAGTAAGTTGTCACCATTTCTCAAAATGCAACAAAAACCTCTCTTCTTTGCCTATCTCATTGCTTAACTATAAACAAAATCTAAACACCTTGTCATTCATTTCTTATCAGCAAAAGTCCATTAAGAGTTACCAGAAATAACTAAATATCTGTTATAACCTTGATCAAATAAGCCAACTCTATATTCTTTCCCTGTACTTTTAACAATCTCTATTTTTAATCACTTCAAATTTTAGAACTTGATTTCATTTCATTATTTTTGTCCCCTGTCAAATAATCCTTCAAGAATTTAATAGCTCTTTTGTACATCCGATAAGAAAAGGTTATCCAAATCACTCTTTTTGTCCATTACTTTATGTCCCTTTTAAATATTAAGACATCAGCCAGTTTCATTTGTATATCTAGTATATCATCTTTTTCCATATCATCCTTGTCATATTTAAATATATATTCAAATCAATTTCAATCTTATTCAGTATAGCTTATTCTTTGCCTCTGACATAGCTAACACACTTCTATGGTATCAGATATTATTAAAATTAATTTCTGATTTCAGTGTTCAAAGATATCCTTAAAAATATCTACTGTGAAGGTATTTTGCTCCATTCTTTGATAATAAGTAAAACTTAAGTATTCTTCGCCTTTAATTATAATATTTATGTTCTTATAGTTCCCTCTAGTGTCCAACCTTCAAACTCCCTTTCTATATTGATTTTTTTCCCAAAGAACCTCCTCATGCAAAAAATTATGGGAACAATTTTTAAAATTAATTTCAAATTTGTATTCCAAGTCAATCTGGACTCTAAGCCCATTTTTAATCCTGTCCCCCGTTTCACTGTTTATTTCAAATACTAATGTTTTTTTAAAGGTTTTAAAACTGTGTTAAAAACTCCTTTCTCTAAAGCTACGGAAGAAACTTCCCCCGTGAATGCAATAAAAGCTTGCAGTTCTGAAGGGTCTTAATCAGGGGTGAAATGCTCCTGGTTTGGACTGAATTGCCTGATCCGGTAGCGATGGTGGCAGGTGGTTCGAGAACCAGTAGCAAAAATTCCTGCCCTCCCCACCACGCCCATGCCCAGCTGAACCACGTGATCATCAGAGGTTGTTTTTTTTTTACTTTTAAAAGAATTTTTTCGGCCGAAGAAAAAATGCTTTTAAAAGTAAAAAAAAAGCCTTTGATGATCACGGGGGGCTAGCCCTGAAGTTTCTCTGAAGCCTGCTGGGAGGAAAACCGGACTCCCCCCCCCCGTTTTTTGGTTTGCCTAGCAAGCCTGCTGGGAGGAAAACCGGGGTGTGGGGGCGGGGTTCGTTTTTGAGAGAGAGAGAGAGAGAGAGAGAGAGAGAGAGAGAGAGAGAGAGAAATAAAGGAAGTAAGGGAGGGAGGGAGGAAGGGAGGAAGGAAAGAGGAGAGGAAGGAAGGAGTACAAACCTGTCACTAGATGCAGCTTCAGAGGACAATCCAGGGCTGGAAGGGACCTGAAGGTCATCTAGTCCAACTCTGCTCCAGCAGCACATTGCTAGTAGTTTCTGTCTTTTGATCCCCCAGTCACATAGCCACACCCACTCAGTCACATGACCCTCCTAGCAAGCCACACCCACCAAGCCACGCCCGCAGAACCATTAGCAAAAAAATTTAGATTTCACCCCTGGTCTTAATATTTCCAAAGCAATAAAAAATAGATCCAAAGTCGATTGAGAAATGTGTCTTGGTCAAGCTTTTTTCCAAGGGTTGAATTATGAGCAACTGGGAGTTGTGCGATATCATTAAAACTCAGTTATGGGACTCACCAGAAGTCACATTTAAACACTGATTTTTACTTCCCTGAAATTCTCAAGAACTGCATATGGCTCTAAAGAAAAGTTTATGTTATGCTTTCATTATTTATACCACTATTCCTACTACCACTGAGCAAATAGAAATACCAGGCTGGATTCTATCAGGTAATAAAATCCCTCTGTATTAATTTTTCTATTATTAGGACTAACATATTAGCCAGACAAGATTTGACATAAATACTACATAAAGTATGAAGTTGGACACATTGAAGAATGTGAAATCTGCAATGCTGAATTTATACAAAATATATGAGAGGCATTTTCATACATACCTGCCTTCGTTAACTTCACATTTCAGATATAAAGCACGTTTTTAAAAGGAAGAATGTCTACTGGTAATGCAACAGCTCTAACAGAATCAAATCTCTAATTCAAAATTTTGTTTAACTATAAAATAAAAATCATTTCATGAGGCTGGAATAGAGAGGAACAGTTCATCAGAGTAGTTATTCATTTTAAGAATTTATTTGAAACATTTTTTACAGTGAGCCCTTGACTATAAGACACTTTGTTTTCATGCTGATAGAAGCAATGAAAAGCATTTAATCAATTAAAAGAGAAACAATAAAACCCGGAGATACATTTCATTCTTTACTCACCTTAATGAATGATGTCCAGAAATATAATCTAGTTTTCCATACTTTTTGGTATAGTAGCCTTTTTTTTCCATAAGGTCCATCCATGTTGTATAATTTGGATCTAAGCCCTTGAAGTTGTTCCAGGACTCAGTTAAGTGAGTGAAAAGGCCACTCCACATAGCTGAAAAAGTATTAATAAAACAATGTGTTTTATTAATTAAACTGTTTTATTTATTAAACTGTCTTCTTCACTTGATACAACTTGGAATGCAGCCCATCTACTATAGATGCCACTTCTATAGAATAATACTGTGCAAACTCCAGAATAGCATTAAAATCCATCAAAATATTATTTCTCTGCTTTTTCAAGGAAGGAATATATTTTCTTTGTAGGTCCTTTATTTTTGTTCTGCCATTTATCCAAATATTGCCTTTTTATATATAATTTTACCTGCACGGGATGGACAGCAAATGGGAGAATTGGTGTAGGCATTAAGAAAGAGACTGCCTTGCCTCCTCATGAGATTTATAAAAGGCAAAACTACTGTTTCATTTTCTGGAGAAAATGTTAGCCTTCCATCCTGCAGGAAAAGAAAAAAAAATGACTGGGAATGCATTTGGAGATTAAGGAGTATTACAAATCATAGCTAAAATGCGCAATTTATGTATTGTATTTATTTTGAAAATTAGATACTTTAGATATGTTTTTAGGGGGAGAAGAGAGCCAGTTTTATATAAGGGTTAGGGCACCAAGGGTAGAAACTGGGAGAGGGTGAGTTCTAGTCCTGCCTTAGGCACATAGCCAGTCAGGTAATTCACTGTCATTCACTAGGAAAGGGGCAATGTCAAATCACTTCTGAAATCTTGCCAAGAAAGATTTGGCAAGAATCCATGCAATTTCCAGAAATTAGTGCTGACTCAAAGGAACAATAAATTTACCACACCATCATTTAACCCTAACAGGTGAAAAATTTAAAATTTCTTGCTAGAGTTACTTAAAATGATATTACAGAAAGAATTCTAATTGAGAATATTTTCTGTCCTGCCTACTTCCTCTAGATATTGGAACTGAGAAATATCCTGTCCTTGTAGCCTCAAGGGCTAACAGTTCTGATAATTTAATGAATCCACTATAATTTTCTACAATTTTGCACAGTCTACATTGTATTTTAAACATGGTGTGTTTATGGAGATTCTCAATCATCCAGGTCATGGTTGTCCCAAAGGTGCTTTTTCCAAAAGGCAACTGGATTTTCTTGGATTTCTTTAAAAAGTGTTTCACAGTGAAATGTTTTCAAAGAAAAAACCAAGAAAGTCCAGCTACCTTTTGGAAAAAAGCACCTTTGGATTAAACATGGCTTGTTTAAAAGCTTTTTGCCTTTCAGTGGGATTCCATGGGACCAATCTGACATGTACTCAGGCAACTGTCATTTTTGCTAGGGACTTCATGGCTAAAAGCCTAATAGCCATGCCTATTTTCTTTTTCTAATCCTAATCACCTTCTCACCATTATTTAAAAATACAGAAAAACTTGCAAAATGCCTCTCAACCTATTATTTTATTGTGTTGGTAGGCCCTCTAGTGTACACAAAGAACTGTTTGAAATGTTTGCCCCACTTGTTTCCTCATTCTCACTATTCCATTTGGGAGGGCAGTTGTCTTGGAAAGACATATTGTTGCTTTATGGAACTTTACTTGGAAGTACATTCCATTGATTCAATGGGCAAATGTTCATAGGATTGCATTTTACATAGTGAATATACTCGAACTATTTGAATAAAATCTAGCTACTGGGTTCACATTCAGTGCTAATGGTGCATTAGGTTTCTCCTTCAAATGGGGAAGAGACAAAAAGGTGAAGCAGCCAAGAGATATACAGTAGGCCAACCCTCCAGAACATAGGATTCCCTGATGTGGAATTACATCTTTCCCCAATATGATTGTACTATGGCCAAAGGAAGTACACTCCCAAAATATCTGGAGGGCAGATATTCAGTAGCTGAAAATGAGTCTTGGGTCATCACCCCTTCTTTCCCTTCAATCGGTCGGTAGAAAACAAAATTGTCTTAATGGCTTGTTAAAAGCAAACAAAATACTTACAAAAGAATCGCACATCACCAGCACAACATTAGGCTTTCCACAAGTACCACAGCTCTCTTTAGGACGGAGCAAAGGCATCGCCTTTACAGGTCCCCAAGAAACAAATCGGACCAGCAGAAGGCACAAGCTAACTATTATATAGTTTGTAAAGCAGGTGGGGTTTCTTCCCCCTTTCCCCATTTCTTCCTTAAGATCAGAGCAAAGGCTCCAGCCCTTCCTTTCAGAATTCCTTCTGGGAACCCATTTTCACTTCGCACAGCCAGGCTGACGATCTTCACTTGACTGAGCCTGCCGGATGATTCATTTCACAGCTGGGAAGCTCGTGATCGACAAATAACAGCATTATGCCGGAAAAAAGAAATCAAAACAGCTGCACTATAGAAAAACTACCACTCCCATGATACATACTGCGAAGATTTAGTTATAAAAGCCAATGCGTTTGGTAACTGAATGCGCTAAAGCGGTCTTCCCGTCCAAGGTTAGGAATGTGCAAAAAGCTCATCCTTTTTTACCATGCGAAAGGCAGGGAAAAGGGGAAATTAAATAAATAAAAAAACGAGGTGCGAACCGCAGTGTAATCATGCGAAAAAGGAAGAGACAATGTAAATACTGGACCACGGACCACTGTCAGTGAAGAGAGGAACTGGCCATAGGTTATAATATAATTAGGAAATCAGAATACTTGTGCAGTAATATCGTTTTGTCCTCGCCAGCTAACGATAGGATCCAATGCAAGAATATATGCTTCGTGTAGAAAGGAAAATGAACTCGAGCCTCAAGGTGAAGTTTTGTAATTTCCCCCCTCCCCAAACAATTGCGTGCATTTCTCGCAATGCAATCCAGTACATACGTTCCAGCAATAGCGTTAAGAAAGTCAGTCAAAGGAAAAGTGCATATTACACCCGGTAGTCAAAGGGAATGTAGTCTCCCCCATTACTTTTAAGAGGTGAAAAGTTCGAAGCTGTGTACAGCAAGGGTTACTGCGTGGAATCTAATGGAAACGTCTCCGCCGCTGAACCACAACTCCCATCACCACCGCGAATGCTTGAACCGGACAACCTCGCGTGGTTTGCCCTCTGACGTCAAGGGAAAAAAAGGGAGAGGAGGTTGAAAAATAAATAAATAAATAAAAACTCGGCGCGCCTGCGCAGTTCCCCCACCCCCGGAATTTGAGGAAACGATTCTCGGTGGTTGCCGGTACTAGTAGTTGCGTCTGGGTGCTGCGACAGAGGGTGAGTTTGCCCGTTGTGCGGCCCCGGGCGAGGCTCTTTCTTGAGCCCTCGAGCGCGCTTCTTCTGCCCTTGTGCCTGGTTTCGGCTTCTTTGCAAAAGGAAAACACGATGATTCTGGCGCTTAAACCGATTTCCGATTTCGTTGGGGGCAAAGCGCAAAGATCGGGCTCGCCGCGCGGTTCTGAATGCCACCCTCCTCCTCCTCCATGTGTCCGCGGCTCCTTTTGCTACGTGGCCTTTGGCCTGGTCGCCTGAGGGTGGTTCCAGTCAAAGCTTCTTTTGCACCGGTGCCATGGCGCATCCCAAACATTTGATGCAACGTCGCTTCCCGTTTATAATTCCCCTGGCTTTCCCCATCATTTTTCTTTCCCAAAGAGTCTATTAAAAAAGAACCTCATAAAGTATTTAACTGATAAAAGACATTTATTGCGCAGCTGCCCTACCTATTTATTGCCTATTGCAAGCAAAGCAGGACATTTCTGTAATAAAAACTTTGCAAGATCCCCCGAAGAAATATGCTGAATCCTCATTCTTGGTTATAAACTTTACATGTAGGGTACATGTCATCACATTTGCCGTGTACTTTTCAACCCGTGCCTTACATTTTCCTGCCGTAGTTGTTTTCCTGATAATTATTTTAGGCTCATTGGAGACAGATATTTGTTTTGTTGAATATGTAATTGTGAAGGACATGGGCATTTTTTTAAGTATAGCTATCGATGACAGCTATGATCTTAGTATATGTGATTATAGCTGTGCTAGCAAGTGTTGTGAAGCAGAATTATAAATTCAGATGATAGCAATGATAGCCCACACAAGATTCAAAGAAATTCCTAATCCCTTCATATCTGCACCATGCTTGTAATTATGCTGCTTTACATTAAGGTTGCTTTTAACAAATAGCATAAAATATTTTGAATACCCTGGCTGGAGGGTTCCCTCTGCAGACCATTAAAATAATACTTCTAGAAATGGTCTATTATTGAGAGATCTCTGAAAGTGAAAGACATGTTTTATTCAAAATGCTTAATTTGGCTGGGTTGATCTGAGAAACAACATAATTGTGGGAGAAAATAAGCAGAATGAAATAATGTTTTTTGTTTATTTTTTGTCATTGAACTAAAACACTTATTTAATTGCCATGAAAAGAAAATTATATTAGCTCAACATTCCAGAGAAATGCATTCCACAAATTCTGCAAAATGAGGGATGAATGGAAAGGCATAGGCATCCAAAGCGGGGAGACATATGACAAAGTACATATATCACAATGCAAACTGTGGTATTTACTTATTGTACTTACATCTGACATTAGGATGCAAATACAAAAGGCCAGGGCTTGGGTTGTGTTATTGCAACAAGTTTCATTATTTTTTAACACCACAATTATTTTGGATTGTGGATCCTGTATGTACTCTTTAGAGTCTACTTGTATTTTCTTATATATGCAACAGTATGTCTTTGTCAAACATGTTTCTTTTAACCTAGCTATGCTGCTGGGTAAAGTACTATATTATTTTACAAATATACATCAACTGTCTTCATATGTATCAGTAACTTTCTTACATTAATATTACCTGTAGCCATGTCAAACAAGGAAGTGAAAGCAGCATTGAAAAGTGCCAGAGATGCAATAAGAAATAAGGAGTATAAAGAAGCACTGAAACATTGCAAGGTAATCAATAGTCAAATGTCATAAGTTGTCTGCATTAAAATGCTACAATATGTTCATAGTACTGGAACCATCTCTAGTGCTATTTCAGGGATGTCTTCACTTGCATGGTTCCTCTTTCTCTTTGCTGTGTATTCTTTTATGCTATTTTCTGCAGCAGTACCTTTCTTATCCTATCTTTTGGGATTTGTTTTCCTTTTATAATTATATAAAACTTTGTGGTTCATCCTATTAAGCCAGAGTTTTATTTAGCCTACTTTGTTGAATGTATTTTTATTTATTTATTTTTATTTTATTTGATTTTTATACCGCCCTTCTCCCGAAGGACTCAGGGCGGTGTACAGGCAAAATAAAACCAACAATACAAATATACACGATTTAAATACCCTTAAAAAACTTATTTAAAATTAGCCTGATGTTAAAAATTATCGTCAATTAAAACCCCATTTAAAATTGCTAAAATTCACTTTTAAAATCCAATTAAGGCACAATTGGCACAATAGGCACAATCACTTTACAGACTGCTGTGGATGGGGTTCCTACAACGTATTAAGCCACAGGGAGGCATGTGGCATTTCAGTATTGTTTAGCATCATTTGTGAATCCAACCACCGAACCAGGTTGTTAGTTTGTTTAGTACTGTTTTCAGAGACTGGCACTGGCAGGCTATTTTTCCACAAGCACTTTTATATATAATGAAAATGCTGGAAACTGAGCTATCCAGAACATATTTCTTGCTGTCAAGATTCTTGCACAATTGTAGAGGTTATATAAATTAATCTGAATTTTTGGGTAAAAAATTCCCAAGTCTTTCAGACAATAAATCTGAATAAGACTTTTAAGCTGTTAAATCATTTATCTGAATTGCAAAAAGAGTAGTTTGATATTTTCATTTGAATTTCTGTTTAATAGGCAGTATTGAAACAAGAAAAAAATAATTACAATGCTTGGGTATTCATTGGCTTAGCGGCGGCTGAATTAGAACAACCCGAACAAGCCCAAGGTGCATATAAGAAGGCTGCTGAACTTGATCCGGGGCAGTTGCTGGCATGGCAGGTATATATGATATTAATCCCATTTTCCATACCAACATGTTTATATCAATGTAGGCATATCTGTTTATATGAAGAAGTTGTAGATCTTCAGAAAATACAATAGTATGTTGGACTCAAAGATAATAAGCCTTATGTTGGATTCCTTCTGTTTGAATGTCACAAAATAGAATCCACCTCCTCTTTTTTTTCTTTGGTTTATAGCTCATTTGCATATGTGCAATATAATGTTTATTATTTAAGGTGCTTTGTATGTCTTAGCGTTATAAATTCTTCATTTTCATCCCCCAGAATGGGTAGCAGAGCCTTGAAACAAAAAGTTTTGTCCAGTGGAAAACTCTGGGTTTTGGGTCAATGACGGTTTTTCATTCCTGTTGCAAATCAAATCATTAATGTTACATGATAAGGTACAGTTGGCAGTACCTTAAAAGATTATATGGGCGATCCTCAGTTTACATCCATTCGTTCAGTGACTGTTCATAATTATGGCACTGAAAAAATGGATGTACAACCAGTCATCAAAGTTTCCACTTGGGAATGACTGATATGGTCACATAATCATGATTGGGGCACTTAGGTGTCTGGCCTCTAATTACAATGTCATAAGGAGCCAGAGTCACCTGATTGCCATTTGTGACTTTCCCTGGTGGCTTCCCACAAGCAAAATCAATGGAGAAATCAGAGGCATCATATGTTGCTCCGGTAAGTCGTTCCTGCTTTCCCTCTGGCCTGTAGCACTCCTGTGTATGGCCAGCACCAGCCCTCCCAGACCCTCCCCCAAATTCATGCTTTTTTTTTTGTGTGGTCTGTGTCAGCTTTCCCTTGGTTTCCCCCACAACCCACTGCACCCCTGCATTCCTTCCATGGAAATCCTCCCCTTCCTACTTAATGCTGTGTGTCTTTGGGTTATGATGGCAACCAGGAATGCTTAGGATTGCTGTTGCTAAACGATGCAATCATGTGATATCACCAATTGTGACTGCAGTCACTTAGCAACAACAATCCTAATCCCATTTACCATTGTGAATCAAAGGAGTACCTGTAATCATCTCTTGTTTGTAAAGAATAACTTTATATGTTCTCATCATGAATGGTTTTAATTCATTTTCTATTATTAAATACATTGCATTGGAAAGTATAATCCATAAAAGTTGATAATTGACGTTGAAGCTACATTTCACACATCAAACATTTGCTTCCAAAGTGACATTCTTCAATTTCATCCAGGGCTTAGCAAATTTGTATGAAAAAAGAAATCATACAGATGTCAAAGAAGACTGGATTAAGGTTTACGAAAAACTACTAGAACTCTATGAAAAGTAAGAAATAGTTGAAGATTTTTTTTGTCAGCTGTCAATTTTCAGTCATATGTATTTAAAATATTATTTTAAAAAATGAGATTTCACCCACACATTCTTTAGGTGTGACTATTTTACCCCTTTTGTTAGTCTCTATACATCTCTCTCTCCCTCTCTCTCTCTCTCTCTCTCTCTCTCTCTCTCTCTCGTTTTAAGAACATAGATGTTTTCAGCAACAGAATTATAGTGAAGGATTGTTAGTAAGTATATTCCTTCAGTTAGGAAAAACCTCTTCATATTCTTTTTTCCCTGAGAATTAACTTGGAAAGAGGCAGCTAACAGCCCGCAGTATATTAAGTTTTCATCTACTCCAAGTGGTGTTATTAATGCTAAATTCTCATTCAAGATGACTGAGAAGAAGAATGCACTGTTATATTCCCACTGAAGTGATACCTATTTATCTACTCATTTTGCATGCTTTCAAACTGCTAGGTTGGCAGAGCTGGGGCGAGGATGGGAGCTCATCCCATCACATAGTTCTTGGATCTCGAACCTGGGCGGCTGGTTTTCCATCTGAAAAGCCCAGCATCTTAATCACTGAGCCACCACACTTCCCAAAAGAAAATGGAGAAAGGATGACAGAAAGCTAGATCAGTAGTAATAGCAATAACACTTAGACTTAGATACTGCTTTACAGTGCTTTACAGCCCTCTCTAAGCGGTTTACAGAATCAAACTGATAAATATAAATCAAGAATAAGCAGGATAGGACTGCAAAATGCAGAAGGAGTTAACCTTAAAAATTGATATCTTTAACCATTTTTTCTCTAAGAAGTTAATTAAGTAATTAATAAATGCATCTTATTTTTTTAAGCACTGATCAACAGAAATGGTGTGAAGTATGTAAAAAGCTTGTGGAGCTGTATCATAAAGATAAACAATATCTTCAGGTTAGTTACTGTTTTGCTAATTTTTATTTTGGTCATTGTGAACGGTCCCTTTTACAAAAAATACTTTGGGGTAAATACAGGAAAAGCTACTTGATTTTATATTAATAAATATTTGCTTTGTATCCCTTGAATTTCCTCAAAATTATGAGGCATTTTTAAGAATTCATGCGGGGACATGTTTGACTGAGTAGTATTCACTCACTCAATCCTAAGACCTCTTACCACCTCTTACCTCTTACTTTGAAGTGGTACTAGAACTAAACTTACTCTTGGATGCTGAAGCACTATTTGTGACAGGAAGTGTTTAGCTCATGTACTATGTCCTTTTGTGGGTCCTAGTGTGGTCAAATCTAGCCATAACTCTACATGTGTTTGTTTAACTTGATTAGATTGCTTATTAGACCCAATATACTGGTAGTTTGGCTTAGCCTGGGCAAATTGTTTGTGTTCTAAATTATGTTATACTCTCTTTTCATAATTACAGAGTTTTGCTTTCTGCTAGGCTGTTTCTCTGATCCTCCAGATTTTAGGTTTCCTCTGATTTTATTAATTTCCCTCCTAACTGTATTTTGGTTTTGGTTTTTGACCTTGTGGGTTTGCAATGGAATTTTTTCACAGCATCATTAGGATTAGAAACATTTCCGAAATTTTGACTCAAACATTTTATGTCAATAGTGCAGGATTTGATCTCAGTTTTACTTCTGTGATTTGTAGGTTATTTGTCCTCATATATCATTGAAGAAGCCACTAGGTGAATCAGAATTTTTAGAAATAAATATTGCAAGGACGCCTGTGATAAATCATTCTTTAGGACTTGGTATATTACTATGCCAGCTTGTGAATAACCCACACTATATTTGCATTCGATTGCTTCCATTAATGTCAATTTTTTATTATTCCATTGCCTTGAAATATGCTGGTTGTTTCTTCTAGAGTGCTTCTGTACTGTTTGAGGTATTGCTTTTCAAATATTAATGGAAGTGGATTTTAAAAAGTGGTTTTTCTCAAGTACTCATTGTTAATCTTTTACCTTGTAATGCTTTCTTCACCATTGCTAATATCTTTTTCTATTTGTTCAATCAAAAGTAATCTATTTTCAGCTATAATTCCTACCAACATTAAATATTTGCTTTTGTAGTTTCAGCTAGCCTATTTTGAGGCTTCCTGATGAGTTCACATAACTTACTCATTATCCCAGTTAGTATCTCAGTTGCTCAAAACATCACTTTTGCTCCCATACAAGGAAGAAAAGCATTAATTTTTAATTTTCATTTTAGAAACAAAATAGTATAGTTTTTCTATTAAAAAGAGAAATCACGAGAAGCAGCCAATAATTCTGATATTAAAATCTATTCAGGAGGTATCTTGTAGAGTGTTTATCTTTAATCTTATGCTAAACTCCAGGTGATTACATCTGTGAAATTTTCTTGGCAGTTTTACAGGTGTTATTTGCCAGTGCCCTTTTCGAGGTTTGTTTTCTTCTGTTTTCACAGTTTTAGTCAACAGCTGGAATTCCCAGATATTCCCTAATTCAAGTACTAACTAGACTAATACTGCTTAACTTCAAATCACTTGCTTTGATTACAGATGACCTGAATTGAGATGTTGTTGTCACTTTCTTGATAGGTGGTACGAAGCTGGCACAAACTAATAAAAATAAGAAAAGAAGGAGGTGCAGAGAATGTTGAACTTCATCAGCTTTGGAAGAAATTGGTCCAGTTGTTAGAAGAGGGCATACAACTGAAAGATAATGAAATAGACCAATTGGTAAGCAACGGGGCTGTCACTTAGATATAACACTTACTGTTTTTGAACCCTTTATAAAAATGCACCTCTAGCCTGGAAGTATAATTCAAAATTTTTGTTTTACTATGGTAGTAGGAAATTGACAGTTTGAGAAATACTATAAATAAGTACAGTTCTAAATTCTAACTTCCTAGTAAATCCTTTGACTAGAGACTGCTGCAAGCTGGATGAATCTGTTTGAGATCTGTTAGTTTTCTTGCTTGAACCAGGATCTAATGATAGATGAATGTATACATACAAATATGTACATGTCCCTGTTTCCCCAGATGTTAGCAGGAGGCCTACTTGAAACAAGAGGTGAGTTCTGATGATTGCTTAATCTGTGTAAAACTGATTGACACGTATCTCGGCTAATAGGAAGTAAAACCTCCAGTTTGTAGACGAGGAACCTGCTGATGTGTCAGCTTCCTTCTCCCATTGTCAGATTGTCTAAAAGGAGCTATTTTTAACATTTTGACATGTTTTTAATCGTTAATGTATTAATAGTCAATTTAATAGTTAATGGTTGTACCCCACTTTGTAATTATGTAAGGTCCCAAAATATACTTGAGTCACCAGAATGCCAAAAAGAGAGACTCAAGACAAGCCTTGCAAAAAGAAGCAGATTTTATTTATGGCCAAAAACAAAATACTGGGTGGGACTATATCCAGAACATATAGATACAATGCATGTGAGGAGATAGCCACACCTTAGGGAAGGTATGGCATCCTTTTTATACCCTCAGAGACAACAGTTTAGTACCGAATTCTGGCCTCCTAATTTAGGTTTGTGTATTCCTTGTTGCCCTGCAAAGGAATAGAAGCCTCCCAATTAGTGTTATCTCTTCCTTGAGCATTCCTTTGTTCTCCCAATTGTTCATTTGGCCCCCTGGGCTGCAGGGAACAGATCAAAGGTGTAAGTTAGGGCTGAAGTGTAAATTATCTCCCGGATGATGTCTGCACTGAGATAGGTACCATGCTCTTAGATGGCACAAAGAAAAATAGGAAGAAGATTGATATGGGTTCAGATCAAATGACAGGAACATATGTTTGACAAATACCAGCTACATTACAGAGGTAACAGAATATGTTTGTTACAGGAGATACAAATATAAAGGCATAATATATGTGATACAGATACAAAGGCATAATATATCATATTTATGTTACAGATATAAAGGTACAATATATATGTGTTATACAAATACAAAGGCTATATATGTAGTACAGGAACCTAATGGTTACAGAATAACAAGTTTCTACTAATTCTGGTATATCAGTATATTATATTCTAGTATTATTTATTATATCCTTATTATTGTTTCCCTTCAATTGTTTTTAATAATGAAGCTAAAAAAATATCAAATAAGTAAAACACACTTTTGATTCCTGATAGTTTTTTTTAAAGCTTTCTTTAAAGCAGGGGACTTGAGGAATTCTGGGAGTTGAAGTCCACAAGTCTTAAAGTTGCCAAGTTTGGACACCCCTGCTTTAAAGAATTGCTCTGTGAGTGAGATAGGTGGTCTCTAAATCTGATAGATAAATAAAAGCAGGGGTAACAATATGTGGGCCTCAAAATATTGTTGCATTGCAGCTCCTATTTGTCATTGGCAATGCTGGCTAAACCTGGTTAAGGATGAACAGAGAAATAGAAATTTGCCTAAAGAAATTCCTAAAGGAAAGCTGACTGGCTGGCTTGAAATTAAAAAAAGTGTGTCTTAACTATTTCCCTGCTTGCTTTTTTTTTTTTAAACTTTTTTCTTCCAGCATTGCCCCCTATGGATATTGGAGGTGGGAGTGGATTACTTTGAGAAAAGGAATGGTTGGCAAGAAAATAACTGCCAACTTTTTCATTTCTTTCTCCTTTAAGATCTAGCTACCCGCTGGTATCTTTATGTTTGAAAAAAAGTTCCGAAATAATATACCAACTACCGATAATTATTTGGCTTTCATTTTTATTTCCTAACTAGTGCTGGAATAGGATTAAATGATTTTCAGATGATAGGCATACATAACACTGAGTTGGAATTTTGAATACGCCATAGTGGAATATAATGAAAAATAATAATGGTTGACCTTGCATGATACATTAAGCCCAAGTAAACCTCATTAGGGCTGAATATGCCACCATTAGTTAAAAGCTTGCTAGTTTTTGGCTTTGTTGTTTCATCTTACAATGCTTACATTGTTTTTTCAGTTTCTTAATGCATTTGAAGAGGCAATCAATTCTGCAGAACCAGTTCCAGGTGAAGAGCACAAAAAGCTTTACAGAGAATTTCTTCAGACTGTATCAAAAGTAAGAATACTATTGAAATCTGAAAGTGCATGTTGACCCCTTATCTATTTTGCTAATTGTTTTTCTATTTCTATTAAGTTTCCTCATGAATCTTCTAGAATGAAGAAGGCCTGTAAAGAAATGATGATTGTCTATCCTAACATGAGTTATCCCCTGGAAGTTCTTTGCTTACACTTCATTCAGTCAGGTAATTTGACTTGTTTCTTAATTCTATATTAATTTTTATGAGTTTGTTCATTTTCCTATTCTTCTACCTGCCATTGTGGCGATTGATGCTCTCTTATTGCATATCTTGAAAAACTTCAGCTCTGCTACATTATGCTGATCAAAAGCTTGCAAGATGGAATTGAGTAAAAAAATTCCTGCATAACTTCCTTCAAAGTTTTGAAAGGTTGAATTTAATTACAAAGCTTGATCTGGACTAGGACATCTTAATCTTAATGTATATTAAAGAGACTGAGAAAGATACTGAAACAGAGGTGGGTTTCAGCAGGTTCTGACCAGTTCTGGAGAACTGGTAGCGGAAATTTTAAGTAGTTCGGAGAATCGGTAGTAAAAATTCTGATTGGCCCCGCCCCATCTATTCTCTGCCTCCCAATTCCCAGCTGATCGGGAGGAAATGGGAATTTTGCAGTAACCTACCCCTGGAGTGGGGTGGGAATAGAGATTTTACAGTATCCTTCCCCTAGAGTGGGGTGGGAATGGAGATTTTACAGTATCCTTCCCCTGCCACACCTACCATGCCATGCCACATCCACCAAGCCACACCCACAGAAGCTGTAGTAAAAAAATTTGAAACCCACCACCGCCCTTAAAGTAGTTTTGTGTGTATGTCTTAGAAACTAGAATATTTTTGAAGGAAGAAGCCCAAGAAAAGGTAAATGGAAAATTATATGATATATTTTAGTGTTGCCAGATTTTTAAAAACATGAAATAAAAATTCCTTTGTGTGTATTAGGTAACTTGACTGAGGAGGCCCTCAGTTGTTGTCAGAAACTTTTGGCTATTGAGTCAAGAAGTGGTCCAGCTCTGATCATTTTAGGGATTCAGTCTCTCCAAGAAAGAAATTACAATGAGGCTGAAAAAAAGCTTACAGAAGGTAAGTGATAACAGAAGGAAAGTGGGTCAGTAATCTATTCCAGTGATTGAACTGAAGTGGGGTCTCATCCTATTTATAAATATCCAATTTCTCTTAGGCAGATATAATTGAATTTGACCTAATTTTTCTTAACTGCCCCTATGGTTGCCATGTTTCCCTTCTTTCCCTCCCTACAGTCCATTGAAATTGCTGCTAAAACGACAGCTTGATCATCATAAAATTATTTAATGGCAGTATTGTATTGACTTTTTTGATATTTAACCACAAATGCAAGATTATTTTGGGTACAATAATTCTCTGGAGTATGAATTGAGTATGGCAAGGACCATCTGTTTTTATTTATTTATGATATTTTAAATCAGACTTTCCTGCCAGGTTTGCAGCAGTTCAACCAGTGTCCAGTAGGATGGTGTAATTTAGGGAAGGTGCAAATGAAAATGCATAAATACCAAGAAGCTGTTTATTCTTGTAATCAAGGTAATTGTGAATCAATATAAAATGTTATTTATAAAAATATATAGACTGCTTTGCCACAAAACATTTCATAATGTGATTATTATATTAAAGTAGTGAAAAACGTTGAAAGTAATGAAACAATACTTTTAAAACCCAGTTGAAACATGAATTGCAGATTTTACCCTATTCTTTTGCAGTCAGGAGCAATTCTAATAAAGAGGTTTTCAAGCCAGATTTGTCTGAAAAATAATTTCACAATGTCAGTATTAATAACATAAAATATCTCGTTGCCTGTAATAGTTCTTACAGTACTGGGGACTTACACATTTTTATTTATTTATGTTTACATTTTAAAAAGAATTGGTTTATTGGATTTTGTTACATTAAAGATTTCAGATATGAGTATGTTTTCTTGATTTTAAAAAATATGGTAAATATTTTACACAAATTATTTTGAAGTCACAAAATTATGGAGCCTTATCACTGGTATCTTCCCAATTAGAAATACGAGATTATTTAATCTTTAAGCCTATATATGATATATGATCATGATATAGAAACTGAATTGTTTACCTATTTATAGCTTTAAAGAATCTGGAACAACTTAATGACCTAAATTTCATTCAGCAACAAAAAAATATTGCCCAACATGTCAGAGCAAGAGCCTTCATTAAAATTCCAGGTGCTAACTATGCTGATGAAGCCATATCTTCCCTCAATCAGGTATGTGAACAGCTTAAAAATGGCTTTAATTAATAAAATATGGTGTCAGCTTTTAAAAATATTAGGTGCCTCAGTTATACTCTACCAGTTTATGGAACTATATTAGTTTGTTAGTCAGAACTGGATTGCTCTTTGGTCTTCATTTTTGTGGGAGAATAGAGGCACAAAGCAACCAATTTGTATCACTTTTAATTGTAATCTTATATTTTGTCAACATAGGACTGGACAGGTTAAACAAACTGAATTATATGTTTTTAAATTAAAAACCCTCAATTCACATTAACTGTTTTTAAAATTATAATTATATGCTTCCTTCTGGCATGGTATTTAAAATGTTAGAAAACTCATGCCGGGCTGCTGTTGTAATCAGTATTTATTGGTTAGATTCCATAAATATAGTGAATATAATTTTCTATGCTCCCTTTAGGAAATACAAGGGAATTTTACCTTCAAAAAAATTTGATGCATGTTACCCGCAATGTAAATCTTTTATTTCCCCAAAGTAATTGCTGAGTTCTTGGAATAGCCAGCCAGTTTCTGGCTAATGATTCAGTCTCTGAACCTTAGCAAATTGCAATGACTTATAGGGTATACGTTATATTCCTTTTCATAAATCTACCATAGATTGCTAGGATTACCGTACTTAATTATTAATTGATGGTCAGATTTTAAGGAGTTGTACAACTTTTCCTTCATGCTCAAGCATCTTTCTTAAACCACTATTTATTTGTTAAGCCATTTTAAAGCTAATATTATTATCAAATCTTTCTGTCAAAGTTATCTTAAGAGAAATGAATATGTACAAATCCTAAAATAGGCTCCTGAACAGAATCTCTGGAAGACAGCCAGAATGCACTAAGAATGCTGAAGGGTAGTGAGATGAGATACCTTTGACATATTATTTATTTATATGGTTCCGGATAGTATACAAGGATAAAAATATAAACTGTAACATAAAACTCATGGCATCCACAGCTAAAACAATAAGCCCAATCACAACAAAAACAGATCAACAATAGCAGAGGTTGTCTAACCTCCTGGCCCAAATGCCTAGTTAAATACTGTGTTTTTTGGAGTATAAGATGCACCTTAGTTTTTGGGGAGGAAAATAAGAAAAAAGCTGATTGGCAGGTGGATTGGCCTCCCGGAATACCCCCAATCAGCTGTTCTCAGAGGTGAATTTTAGCAACAGGTTCCTTGGTTGTGAGCTCTGTGCCTTGCTTTTTTTTCTGCCTCTGAAACTTCTGAAACACTGTTTCAGAAAAAAAAAAATTTCTGCCTCTGAAAGCCTGCAAAACAGAAAGCCTCTGAAGTTCTGTTTGGGGGCTTTTTTTCTGAAGCTCTGTTTGGGGGCTTTTTTTCTAAAGCTCTGGGGGCTTCTTTTCTGAAGCTTCATTTCTGATGCTTTTTTCAGCCTCTAAAACCTCAGTTTGAGAAGGTGGGTGGGGCTTCATTCGGACTATAAGATGCACCCTGATTTTCACCCTCTTTTTTGGGGGGAAAAGGTGCGTCTTATACGCTAGGTAGGTCTTCAGCATCTTGAGAAAACCTAATCAGATGAGTGCCTGATTCAGCTGGACCTCTGGGGGAATGCCATTGTCCCCCATGATAAGCACTGCCACAGAGAAGGCATGACTCCATGGTCCAACAAGATACATTTTGATGGAAGAAACCTGGACCATGATACATCTGGTGGCCTGAGCAAGGACAGTTGGAGATGGCAGGTCCCATAAATGGTATCCACATTATTAATGGATATGTGAATAGTTTTTTTAAAAGAGTAAATGGCAAGGATGTAGCATTTGATCAGAACTGACACTTGGTTGTAGAGGCTAGGAGTCTTTAATGATCATAATATCCATTGATATGGTTTCCAGACCTCAGACCTATCATTGACAAGGGAAGAAATCTTTCCATACTTGTTCGTGGATAATTTTCTTCTGATTGTGACCAAGTGTTAGGGTTTGGTTTACCCTTCCTTACTGCTTATCCCTGCTCCCAGTGCTAGGAAGTGATTATTTTTTTTTATGCATCCAGTAAATTAAATGATAAAACCTTTTTGCAGTTTGTTATGTAATCTCTGCTGAAAATAGTATTCTCAAATTGCATAATTTATTCATAGCAAAAAGCAGTGTACCGTAGTATTTTGTAAAGTTTTTTTTTAAATTTACATTTATATTTTGCTCTTCTCCAAAAACTCAGGGCGGCTAAAATGCCAGTGTTATTATGTAAGAGATTTGGTATGAACTCGGTTACACTTGTGATTAACGCACCATTGGAAGAACTAAAAGAACAGATTAGAGCTAGATTGTTATAATATGTGGTCATTAGGACTCAAAAATGACTCAATGGTAACATAATCAATATATAGCAATCTGTGATATGGCTTTAGTTTTCTGAGCTTTTTGAACTTTGACACTCTATTTCTGGTTTCTAGATTTTGGATAAAAATAATGATCCAAAGCTTATAGCTCTTAGAGGACAGGCCTATCTAAAGAAAGACTTTACTGATGAAGCTTTGAAGGTTAGTATGCTTCTCTTTTAGTATGTCTGCCTTTTAGTTTGAATATGAAATTGGTGTGTATAATACTGAGAATTCTACATTGTACTACATACAGATTGTGCAAGAGCTTCAGTTGGCACATCCAGACCTGGCAGAAGCCCACTTCCTTGAAGGATTGATATATTATAGGCAAAAGGAGTATCATCAGGCAGAAATGAGGTACATACATATGCCTTCCATTGAGGATCTGTATACTGCACAAATCAAAAAGAGGGCTGTGAAAATATCTACAGACCCTTCACATCCTGGACATAAATTGTTTCAACTTCTGCCCTCAAAATGACACTATAGGGCACTGCACACAAGAACAACTAGACACAAGGACAGTTTTTTCCTGAATGCCTTCACACTGTTAAACAACTAATTCCCGCAACACTGCCAAATAATTTACTAAGACTGTATTACTATTATTCTTCTCTTCCTTGCTAGTATCTATATCTTCCTATTTATTACTATAACCATGTTGCTCGTATCTTTCAATTATATTGTTTTTATTTGATTCCTAGTACGGTTTGATAGCTTATTAGTAACCTTGACTATCACTAAGTGTTGTATCTTTTTATTCTTGATGAATGTATTTTATTCTCCTTATGTATACTAAGAGCATATACACCTAAGACAAATTCCTTGTGTGTTCAATCACACTTGGCCAATAAAGAATTCTATTCTATTCTATTCTATTCTATTCTATTCTATTCTATTCTATTCTATTCTATTCTATTCTATTCTATTCTATTCTTGGGGGCTATCGAAAAGGCACAATCTAAATATTTAAGTAATTATTTTTCTTAGTTTTCAGAGAGCTATAGCAAAAGAAGCTGAAACAGCTGAGTTCCATTTTTGGCTGGGCCTTACTTACTGGTTTATGAATGAGGAGACAAGAAAAGATAAATCAAAAGCCCTCACTCAGTTTCTGAAGGTAAAGTATGAGATCACTTACTGCTTCACACAATTAATAATTATTTCCCTTTCTCCAAATCTGTGGATATTGTCTGCAAGGGTCAGCAACTTAAATTAGTCAACAAGAAGACTCAGAACATTGGGAAAGAAGCAAGAGTCCATTTCCTTTCTCTTGTTGGTCACAGCATCAAATGAGGTTGGGAATTTGAGATAAGGGCATCGCTGGAAGGAGGGTATACGTTAAGAATCCCAGGACTGATGCAAGTGGGAATTTTTTTTGTTAATATACCTCATCCAGATTTGAACTTGGTAAAGAGGGATAAACCAGTTGTCAATTGTGTACTGTAACCAAATTTGGCTTTGGAGTAAAATTCTTGGTCTGAAGATGTAGAGTTTTAACAAAGGTGTTATAATGCCTATGATAAAATGGATGCTTTAGGAAGCAACTGCTTGACATATTTTTCATTTCTATTGTATACATCAAAACTGCATTAGTGCAGATACAAATGATGAATGGTAATATTCTGATATTTGTTTAATAGGCAGCAAAACTGGACAATTTCCTGGGAGATGCTTTTCATTACTTAGGTCAATATTACAGAGATGTAGCTGGAGATAAAAACAGAGCTCTTGGCTGCTATAAAAAGGCTTTTGAAAGAGATAAAACAGATGGTGTTACTGGAGCAGCAGTAGTGGACTTGAGCACTGAGCTTGGAGACTTGGTACAGTATATATCTAATTTGTACTTTCTAATGTATCAATAATAAAAAAAAACCTTTATGTACTCTATATAAAAGCAAGGTTTCAAAAATACTTAAGGGTCTTATGGTGGAGAATTACAAAATTTATAAATAAAGAAATTTATTTTAGAGCTTCCAGATTACTTTCCCTCATCCCCAAATGTTTCCCACAGATTTAAGTTATTTCAGAATACAGGTAGTCTTTAACTTACAAAATTTCCTTTAGTGACCGTTCAGTTACAACGGCACTGAAAAAAGGGACAACCTTTGCATCATCCCCATAATCATCTGATCAAAATTCAGATTCTTGGCAATTGGTTCATATTTATGACCTTTGCTGTGTCCCGAGGTCATGTGATCACTTTTTGTGACCTAACAAGCAAAGTCAGTGGGGAAGCCATATTCACTTAACAACCAAGTTATTAACTGCAGTAATCCACTTAAAACTGAGACAAGAAAAGTCATAAAATGAGGCAAAACTCACTTAACAAATGTTTCACTGAACAACATAAATTTTAGGCTCAATTTGGTTATAAGTTGAGGACTACCTTGTATAGAGACATTGAGCACAACAATCAGAAATATCTAGGACACAAATGAATACAGCAGGCACTTCCTACACTTCTGCTGTATTTGTTCCTCTGTCTTTCAGATGCAGTAATAAGGCCCTGGGTAGGCTGTATCACACTTTCAATCACCCAGACTGATTTTGTTTCCTTTACTTGTTACTCTAAATTTGCTCCTGCTTGGGATTTAAGTACTATTTAATATATATTAATATAGCTTAGATAGTAGCTATGAACGATTTATAGAGAATCTGGTTATTATTGGGAGAGGTCCTTTGTGTAAAATCTGACCTTTGCATTATGTTGCTGCTGTTAAATCAAACTTGAAATAGACAATACGATTTAGGGGTTTTTTTTCCCCTTTTGCCTGGCATTTTGTTATTTTTCAACCAATAGAGGGAGCTGTCTGGATGACTGTTTTTACACATCATAATTTTGATAGCAATGGAAGGCGTAGTATTATAACAATTATAACAATTTGACAAAAACCCGGGAAAGCCAACTTTATTTTGTTAGCCAAATTGTGGTTGATGTTGGCATATTCTCTGCAACATGGCATATGGGTTTGTAATTATGACTACATAATAGGAATGAACGTAACAATGAATTACTATGGCCCATTACTGGAAAATGCTAGCACTTTTGAATTTAGCAATATTTTTAGCATTAGTTTGAAATTAAAGTCAGCCTTTCTTCCTGTTTACAGTGTAGCTTCTAGATAGGCTGAAGCTGTGTGCGGTTCTCACAGGAAATCTCTTAGAGTTTTCTTTTAATTATACAGTAGGAAGTGTAAAAAATACTCTGAGAATGCTGGTCTTACCTTTGTTCTATTTTTCTCAATTGTCTGACCTATAACAAATCTTCCATAATATTTTGCTTCTTTCTGTGTTAGGAAACTGCCCTCACCATCTTGACAGAGGTAACAGGACAAGCAAGTGCTGGGAGAGCAAAATGGGCCTGGCTTCGCCGAGGACTTTATTATCTAAAAGTGGGACAACATTCACAAGCAGTGGCAGAGTAAGAAAACTTATGAATTGCATTTCGTTATTTTATGCAGAAGGCAAACTTAGCTGGTAGTCTGATGATGTCTGTACACAATTCTCTTTTTAAAAAAAAAAAAAAAAGCAAACCCTCTTTTTCTCTGTGAATGTTGCTATTTGGTGCTGGAATGTAATCATTAGAAATCTTTCCTTTTTCATAAAGCATTGCGCTCCTTTGTCTTTGGAATATTATGGAACAATTCATCTGGGCCAGGGGTGGCAAAGTCGCGTCGTCACAGTGTTGTCACGTGACATATCACAACTTTTCCCTCTTCATCGTGGCCAGTGGGTGATGCATCTGACCCATGGGCTGCGAGTTTAACAGCCCTGATCTTGGCATTGAGAAAATGTTTATCCTCTCGCAGAGAGTACTTCTAAGATATTAGTGGTTACTGTATTAAAATTTGGCATGGCATTGCAGAAGCAACCAAGTCATCCTGTAGTTTACCAACAGCAACCTATTGATACCTCTTTGGGAAATTGCATAATCTAAATCCCAGAGTGTTTGTTAAAGTAACCCTAATCTTGAAGTTTTTTTAAAAAAAGAATATTGGAAATATAGTCTTTTTATTTTATTCTATTATTTTTAATATATTTAATATATTCTTTTAATTATTATTAGATTTAAATGTTTACAGTTCAGTATTGTCTGTTTGTTGTAAAGAAGTTTATACTGACCAAATAACCTCATTATGATGCTGATTTTTTTTTATTACAAAAATGAATTGGTTAGCCAAAATAATCAATATTCTTGGTTAGTTTTTGCTGAGATAGGTTTTGGTGTTGCCTCAACAAATGGTCTATAAATAGTTTTTAAATATCATGTAGCATTACAAATGTGGGAATTTTTATTTGGTGCTCCATTTGCCTTTAGCAGAGTCTCAGTATGGACTATTGTAAATAAAACATTTAAAAAAAAATTTTGAATAGAAGGTTGTTTATAAACTAACTACTGGGTTTTCAATGTGTCTAGTTTGCAAGCAGCTCTGCGAGCAGATCCAAAGGACCCCAATTGTTGGGAAGCTCTAGGAGAGGCCTATCTGAGTCGAGGAGGCTACACAACCGCCCTGAAGTCATTCCGAAAGGCAAGAGAACTCAACCCCAAGTCTATATATAGTATTTATAAGGCTGCTGCAATTGAACAAATTCTTGGCAAATATAAAGAGGCTATTGCAGAATATCAACATATTTTGGAGAAATCAAAAGATTATGTCCCTGCACTGAAAGGTAATTATATATTTTATGTGCAACATATTTATTGCTAAGCTGTTATTTCAATATAATTTTCTACTCAACATATTTCACTGCCTCCATTCTTTTTCTCTAGCCATTTCTAAACTTAATAAAATATGTGACTTTTCAAAAATTGCAGGAATAGCTATTTGGTTCTTGAAACTTGATTGCCTTAATTATGCAAGAAACTGTTGAGTCACCTCAAACATGGGAAATGAGTAAATTGTTGGTAAAATCACGTCCTAAATGTTTAATTTAACACTGACTTTCTAAAATAATAATTCTTTTTTTCATTCTGCACTTCAAATGTCAAATTTTTAAAAGTTGAAGATATTCCCCCCTCAATGTTTTTGTGCATTTAATTATTGATTGCCACATTTCTGTTCCTATGCACCCCAAAATTTTATTTTAATTAAGAGCCATATCAAATATTTTCCAGCATTTGATACCTTGTGCTTAATCTAAGTTTGCTTGTAATATTATTACACTTTTAACAATTTTTTTTAAAAAATAAAACAGGTTTGGGAGAGTGTTATCTCATGATGGCAAAGTCTGCTCTTGCTAACTATCTGGATGGGAAAGCTCTGGACTATATAGAACAATCACTTGAATTTTTGGCACGGTTAGTATTTTTATATAGTCATTCTTCATTGTTGACTTGAAAGATAGTCTCTTTTTCAGTAAATGGCACACAGCCGATCAACCCTAACTCCCACAAATATAAATTACAACTCAGTTTTTCCTCAGTCAGAGGATCAGAAGACTACAATGTAGAAGGGATCAAGCAGGTGTTGCTGCTACTTTACTTGATTAAAGGTATTGTAAATAGAATCTGTTACTTGCTTAGATCTTCCCTCTAACACAGGGCTGTCAAGTTCGCCGGGCAGATGCATCACCTGCCGGCCACGCCCACGCCTGGTTTAGCAAAGGGGGAAAAAGTCCCCATACATCACATGACGACACGAGTTCGATACCCCTGCTCTAACAGAATAAATCACTGGATTCAAACTGTTGATTTTTAATCAAATTAACTACTACTACTACTACTTGAAACTCATGGCCATTCTGAATCATGATCCACTTTCTGATGAATATTCTTAATATTCAATTGACTAATCAATACATTATTGCATTGTGGTATTAATGAACATGACCATGGTTCTCTTGACTTTGGCCTCTTCTTATGAGACAATATATACTTAGTCTCCAGATGACCACAGGTTGATCAGTAGGTTATAGCTTTATGACCTCGTTCGCATTTTTTTCGTTCTTTCAGGGCAGCAAAATATCGTCCAGAAGTATCCTGCCTTTGGAAGTTGCTTGGAGATGCCTGTAGTTGTGTATGTGTTATTTCACCATCCAAAGTGAATGTGAAAGTTTCAGGTTTCCTTTTTGGCCAGAACATGGAAAAATGTGTGCTCCAAAAAAGTGATCTGCTCAGTCTTGGTGGAAGGTAATGGATCTTATACAAACCTACAAGTGTGAGTGTGTTTGAGTGAGGGATTGCTTATTCTCCTCTGAACCTGTCCAGGCGTTTCAATCAACAGGGGAGGCCCAATGAAGATTTCCAGAAGTTTGGTTATCTGGCATATAAGAAAGGACTTTCCAGATTAGGGAATGCTTTCCCTTGGGCGTTGCTTTTGCCGTTCTGTCTCTTAACATTTAGGAAGTGGCAAAAGTGCATCTTATTTATTAAGAGCAGGGGGCCTCAAACTTTTTAAACAGGGGGCCAATTCACGGTCCCTCAGACTGTTGGGGGTCCGGACCTGCTGGGTGGGCATAGCTAGGTGGTCATGTGACTGGGTGGGTGTGGCCAATTTAGCAGTCCACTAAACAATACACACAAATTAAACTTTAATTTGTTATGTTCCTGGGGGTGGAAAGCAGGTTAGGAAGGAATGTGGCTGCCTTGGGGGGTGAGGGACTTCTGTTTGTGTGTGTGTGTCCCTCCTCCTCCCTCCTCCCTCCCCTCTGAGGCTGGGGAGGTCAAAACGGACCGTTTTTGGCCTCGGCCTCCAGAAGGCAAGTGGGGCGGTGGGTAGGTAGGGTGATGTGGGTGGGGCCGCCTCATGATCCCAGCGTGGGCGGATTAATGGCTTCGGGCCGTACTTTGAATTCCCTGATTAAGAGATTGTTAATTAACAACGAATTGCTTGTTGTAATTTCATTTATTTTATTATGCTTTTAACAATTTTTAAAAAATAAAACAGGTTTGGGAGAGTGTTATCTCATGATGGCAAAGTCTGCTCTTGCTAACTATCTGGATGGGAAAGCTCTGGACTATATAGAACAATCACTTGAATTTTTGGCACGGTTAGTATTTTTATATAGTCATTCTTCATTGTTGACTTGAAAGATAGTCTCTTTTTCAGTAAATGGCACACAGCCGATCAACCCTAACTCCCACAAATATAAATTACAACTCAGTTTTTCCTCAGTCAGAGGATCAGAAGACTACAATGTAGAAGGGATCAAGCAGGTGTTGCTGCTACTTTACTTGATTAAAGGTATTGTAAATAGAATCTGTTACTTGCTTAGATCTTCCCTCTAACACAGGGCTGTCAAGTTCGCCGGGCAGATGCATCACCTGCCGGCCACGCCCACGCCTGGTTTAGCAAAGGGGGAAAAAGTCCCCATACATCACATGACGACACGAGTTCGATACCCCTGCTCTAACAGAATAAATCACTGGATTCAAACTGTTGATTTTTAATCAAATTAACTACTACTACTACTACTTGAAACTCATGGCCATTCTGAATCATGATCCACTTTCTGATGAATATTCTTAATATTCAATTGACTAATCAATACATTATTGCATTGTGGTATTAATGAACATGACCATGGTTCTCTTGACTTTGGCCTCGTCTTATGAGACAATATATATTTAGTCTCCAGATGACCACAGGTTGATCAGTAGGTTATAGCTTTATGACCTCGTTTGCATTTTTTTCGTTCTTTCAGGGCAGCAAAATATCGTCCAGAAGTATCCTGCCTTTGGAAGTTGCTTGGAGATGCCTGTAGTTGTGTATGTGTTATTTCACCATCCAAAGTGAATGTGAAAGTTTCAGGTTTCCTTTTTGGCCAGAACATGGAAAAATGTGTGCTCCAAAAAAGTGATCTGCTCAGTCTTGGTGGAAGGTAATGGATCTTATACAAACCTACAAGTGTGAGTGTGTTTGAGTGAGGGATTGCTTATTCTCCTCTGAACCTGTCCAGGCGTCTCAATCAACAGGGGAGGCCCAATGAAGATTTCCAGAAGTTTGGTTATCTGGCATATAAGAAAGGACTTTCCAGATTAGGGAATGCTTTCCCTTGGGCGTTGCTTTTGCCGTTCTGTCTCTTAACATTTAGGAAGTGGCAAAAGTGCATCTTATTTATTAAGAGCAGGGGGCCTCAAACTTTTTAAACAGGGGGCCAATTCACAGTCCCTCAGACTGTTGGGGGTCCGGACCTGCTGGGTGGGCATAGCTAGGTGGTCATGTGACTGGGTGGGTGTGGCCAATTTAGCAGTCCACTAAACAATACACACAAATTAAACTTTAATTTGTTATGTTCCTGGGGGTGGAAAGCAGGTTAGGGAAGGAATGTGGCTGCCTTGGGGGGGGGGGTGAGGGACTTCTGTTTGTGTGTGTGTGTGTGTCCCTCCCTCCCTCCCCCTCTGGAGGCTGGGGAGGTCAAAAACGGACCCGTTTTTGGCCTCCTGGGCCCTCCGCATGTCCCATTTTTGGCCTCGGCCTCCAGAAGGCAAGTGGGGGCCGGTGGGTAGGTAGGGTGATGTGGGTGGGGCCGCCTCATGATCCCGCGTGGGCCGGATTAATGGCTTCGGCGGGCCGTACTTTGAATTCCCCTGATTAAGAGATTGTTAATTAACAACGAATTGCTTGTTGTAATTTCATTTATTTTATTATGCTTTTTAAAAATTTTTTTAATAGTTGTAAGTTCCTGGAGTGCATAAGTAAGCAGAATGGTAGATTATAAATTTAATAAATAAATTTGTTTCATACCGAAGAATGGAGCAAAAATTGTTATGCCAAATTGTTAAAAATCTTAAGGGTTAAGAATGAATGTGGCCAATAACCAGTATAGCTGTAATTAGGGACATTGGAGAAAAAATAATAATCATGGAATACAAGAAAGTAAAATGGTACACATCTAGTTGGAAAAAGAAATACATGTTTGAACTGAATTGGTTACATTCTGATTTTATTAGAAATGAATGTATGTTTTGAGATTCTTTAGTAGCAAAAATGGCCCTTATTTCATTGCACTGATATTGCCACATGACTAAGATCTATTCAGATTTCTCAGTGTCTACTTGTTTGCATTGAGCAGTGTTGCTATCGGATGGGAAAGTTTTGTAACAATCCTTAAAAGCACCCTTAAGTATATAATTCCACTTCCATCAGTTTTGCTAATGCAAGTAATTCTGTTCATTGGATGATCCATGTTTCTGCAGATGTTATGGTCGAGGACTGAAACTGATGTCTTCACCAAATACATGGTGTGATCTTGGAATAAATTACTATAACCAAGTGCAGCATCTTACAGCCACAGACAGTAACCAAAATGAAATCAGTGAACTTTTAGAGAGATCCATACAGGTAATTTCTTCCAATACAATATACAATATTAAGCCTATTGTTTTGTAGCATCTCCAAGCTATAAAGTACCATATTCCTTAGTATAATATATAACATTTAATACAGCATTGAATTACAATACTGAGGTCTCAGTCTCTTCCAGTGCCTGAAAAAAGCAGTGCGATTAGACAGTAAAAACCATCTCTACTGGAATGCTCTTGGTGTGGTAGCCTGTTGCAAAGGTAGGTTTTAATGTAAACCGTTTTTTTCTTTTTTCACAATTTAAAGTTTTACCTATTGTAGAGAGTGTTACAGAAAAATCTGTAATTTTTTAGGTGTTGGAAACTATGCTCTTGCACAACATGCATTCATTAAATCTATTCAAGCTGATCAAATTGTAAGTACTCTTGATAGTTGCATCTATTTTAAAGGAGACTACAAGCATCCTAAATTTACCTTTTGAAAACCCTTTTTTTGTTTAGAACGTTATCGCCTGGACCAATCTGGGAGTTTTGTATTTAACAAGTGGAAAAATAGAGGTAAGTGTATGTGTTTATATAGATGCTTCTAAACATTCATGAAAATGATTAAGTACAAGGAAGTATGTGACATAACCCAGTAATGAAACAACTCAAAATGTTGCACTCTCAATAATTTATTGGAGCACTTAAATATTAATAGCAATAGCACTTAGATTTATATACTGCTTCATAGTGCTTTTACATTCCTCTCTAAGCGGTTTACAGAGTCAGCATATTGCCCCCAACAATCTGGGTCTTCATTTTACCCACGTCGGAAGGATGGAAGGCTGAGTCAACCTTGAGCCAGTGAGATTTGAACTGCTGAACTGCAGCTAGCAGTCAGCTGAAGTAGCCTGAAGTACTGCACTCTAACCACTGCACCACCTCTGCTCTTAATATATACAGTTTGGGTGCTGACCAATATTTATTTACATTTTAACTCTATCTTTCTTGTACAGTCTTAGCGCAGCTTACCTGGAGAGTTATTGTATCAAAATAATTTTGTTAGGTAGGTTAGGGTGAGAGAATGCTACCCATAAGAGAATGCTGACCCATGAGAATAAAGATAGACTTGAAACTGGATCTTCCTGGTGTACGATGCCAGCACTATAATTTATATATAAATTGTCGGTGACAAACAGAATCATTGCTACAATTAGATCTCTTGCCTGATCTAATTTTTCTCAGAGATGCTTCAGGAATGGCTGTGAGGCTTTAGCAACAACAACAAAAAAAAGATGTATGTAACATTATATTGATGTATGAATAGAAAAACATATGGGTAGTTCTCTCTTAATCTCTCTCTTAACTGGAATTTCTATCACTAAGCAAAGTGGTTGTTAGCAGAAACGTCACGTGACTGCATTGCTTAGCGATGGCAGCTCTGGTAATCCTGGTTGCAGTTGTTAGGCGAGGACCTCACACTTCTTCTGCCCTGCACAATCTTCTGGCTCTATATCACTGTCATCTCCTCAGGAAGGCCTGGCAAGTTTCCTTCAGCAGAACGAGGCTCCATCACCCTGCCACACTTGCCTCTACTTCAACAACCCCCACTTACCTATTTCCCCCATCTCTGCATTTTTTGACCGCCTTCCTATTCTGATTATTATAGTACTGTATGTGGGAGTTATTTTATCAATGGTTAAAGAACAAATAAGAAAATTAGAAAGAAAAGCAGAGAGGTGAAATATGGAAAATGTTTTAATCAAGTTAAATAAGCTAAGAAGAGGATTGTTACAATAGTAGGTATGTAAGGTATTAGTATTAAGTTAAGAATAGACAAAATATTAAATATGGCTGTAAATCTTAATTGTTATTGCATAAAATACAGTATTACTATCCAGACGACACACTGTTTAATGAAGATGAAATAAAATAAAAAAATTATTTAAAAAATTTTTTTTTGACTGCCTTCCACTCTGCTACTACCTAACCTGCCACCCCCCAGTTGACATTTGCTTCCCTCTTTCTTTTGCTGCTCGCCTGGGATCCAGGCTTTGGGCATGGCCCAGGATGTGCATGGCAGGGTGGTGTAGCTTCATCTACCAAAAGAGAGCTTACCAAGTCCAACCAGGGAGGAGGCAGTGGGACAGAGCCAGTAGAGAAGGTAGCGGGGTGGTGCAGGCAGCAACTGCCCCAATGAAGGTGGCGGCTTTTGGCATCGGCTAATTATAGCTAACTAGCGCTGACCTGAAACTTTGCAATCCAGGTATGGCAACCATGGAAGTTTGGATGAAGCCTATGAGTAGAAAAACCATGCATATACTGTTTGGTTTACTGGTTAAGGCAACAGGCTAGAAACTGAGAGACCATGAGTTCAAGTCCCATTTTAGCCATGAAAACCAGCTGGGTGACCTTGGGCCAGACATTCCCTCTCAGCTTAAACCATCTCATAGGGTTGTTTTTGTAGGGAAAATAGGAGAAGGGAGGTGTGTCGGATATGTTCACCACCTTGAGTTATTGGTAAAAAATAAAGGGGAGTACAAAATAATTAAATAAACCAATAAATGTACAGTACTTTCCGTAGTCATTTCATACATATTTAATCCTTTTCACCCCATTTAATAATTCTGTGTTGATTTTATGTAACTCTTACAGCAAGCGCATGAAGCTTTCAAAGTAGCCCAGTCTCTGGAACCCTCCCATCTAACATGTTGGATTGGACAGGTAGAGTCTAATCTCTAATCTCTTTCAAATGCATATTTATGTAGCAACATTATTAGGATTTAAACAGCACATGTTTAATACCATTCCTATTAAGAATCAAATTGCTAGTATAGCAAGTTACTTAAAGTATATAAGCCTTGGTTTATTGCTACATTTGACCTTGGTGGGTGGTAATTAGGAAGAGATGGAGAGAAACACTGGTGTATCTTTAAATTTAATATAGATAGAACATTTTTCATTCAAATTCAAGATAGTTTTTTTCTAGAAGTGGTTGATTTTTACATGCTGCACTTTCAGCAATGACTACATTTAGTGGTATTTTCAGTTTATGATAAGGCATTTAAGGTCTGTGGTTATTTTTTCAGACACTGTGGAAACATTTATTAAGCTTGGAGTTGTTATTCTGCAGATGTAAATGAAACTAGCTAGATTCAAATAACATTTTGCTGTACCTGATTTTTAATTTCTTGTTAATCAACTCGTGAAGAACAAGCAGGCTATGCTTGAGGCATGTATTGTCAAAGCAGATAGATTTGAGTTTTCAATTTTATCTTTTTCTCTTGGTAGGCCTTTGTTGCAGAAACTGTTGGCAGCTATGAAACAATGGATCTCTTCAGACACACCACTGAACTCAGCATGCATGTAAGCTGCTTTAATCAGATGCATTATATGGCAATTCTGAAGCAGAGCTGTAATTTTGATTCAGTCTCTCCCCTCAGTATATTTGTGATGTTAGCTAAATCAACCAGATGCCTAACTCCTGGGCATGTGCTTAAGTAACAATAAAACTGTTTCCTAATTGAGCAGTAGTTAATTCCAGTTCTTCTCCAACAGACGGAAGGTGCAAAAGGCTATGCCTACTGGGTGTGCTCAACCTTGCAGGATAAAACCAACAGAAATACTGAACTATATAAGTACAACATCCTTCAGATGAATGCTATTCCAACAGCACAAGTTGCTTTAACTAAATATACAGGTAACTTTTTTAAAAAAGGTTTTAATCCCTCCTGTATTCTGTGCAACTCAAGGTGGATGGTGAACATATAGTACTCATCCCTTCCTTCTATTTTTCCACAACAGCAACCCTGTGAGGTGAGTTGGGCTGAGAGAATGAGACATGGGCCCAAAGTCAACCAGGTGGATTTCATATCTAAAGTAGGATTAGAAATCAGTCTCCTGGCTTCAAGGCCAGCCCAAACTGGCTTCAAGGCCAGTACACCAAACTGGCTTTCTCCATCCTACATTTAAAATACTAGATGGTTTCAATTAGATTGGTCAAAGTGGAATCCAGTGATTGTTGTGAGGTTTGGAACAAAAAAGAGAAAGCATGTTTGAAAAGAGAAGCAACTTCCAATGAGTTTCAAATTCATTGCTGCTTCATGTAGAATCAGTTTATAATTTATCCTTAGCCATGACTTTTTAGCAGAACCTCAGTGAACCTCTCCAGCAGGGAATTTTGAGTAGTTCGGAAAACCGGTAACAGAAATTTTGAGTAGTTAGGAAAACCGGCAAATACCACTTCTAGCTGGTCCCAGAGTGGGGTGGGAATGGGGATTTTGCAGTATCCTCCCCCTGGAGTGGGGTGGGAATGGAGATTTTGTAGTATCCTTCCCCTGCCATGTCACACCCACAGAACCAGTAGTAAAAAAAAATTGAATTTCACCACTATTCTTCAGTATACATTTACGTTCCAGAGACTAGGGAAGCAGAGAAGGACTGCTACATTTTGGTATGTCATTTCACATTTTAAATATCCCAGAAGCTTAGGCTGGCCATCATTGAGAATAAGGCAATGAGCCAGCAGAGATGCCCCTACATTGTATAGCCTAAACTTAGAAGAGTGATACATCTTTAATTTTCTCTTTCTTTCCCTTTTCTCCCTTAACTCCTTTTACCAATATGCTAAAAGTAAAACCCAGGCTCGGAGGTACAACATAACCTTCCCCAGTCTGGAACCCTCCAGAGCTATTGGGAAGCCTATTAATACTGACTATGTAATCTCCAAATATCCTGTGATAGTAACTGTTCTATGGCAAAGGATAATGTATAAAATAAGATTTAAATGTGCACTCTTGAAGTTAATTGTATCTGAGATAATCACCTATCATTGGTACATTAACCCACAGATGATGGAATAAGTATAGGTTATCAGAAATATTTCCTTTCCAGTTCTGTAAATGATTCTAGTAGCATGTTTTGGGAATCTAAATTTCAGATTGTTTTGTGCACTCCCCAATTTTTTTTATTATTATTTTGCACTTTTCCCCCCAGAAAGAATCCAGAATGATGCGTGTGCTTTCACAATGCTTGGTTATTTGAATGAATATCTTCAGCTGAAAAAACAGGCAGCAGATACATATCAAAGGTAACCTTCTTAAATACACATTTTGAAGTATCAATAGCAGCTTCAGTTCAATGTTTTCTCCAGTAAATACAACATACAGTATATGCCAGAAATATTCATTGGTCTGACATAGTAGCACTATAAAGCCATATGTTACTGAAAGATGTTTAGATGTTAGAAAATTCAGTTAAAGAATTGAAAGGCAACATAGATCATGTTCAGTTGCATCTGTTTGGCAAAAATAACATAGTTAAGTTTAAATGTTTTTTGTTGTATTAAATTCTATCTTGAAAGTTAAAAAAGCAATAAAAGTAGAAAAAGATTAAAATAACTACACTTGTTAGCTAAACTTTCTCATATAACTTCTATTGTCCCAAGCATAAGTTTTTAAACACTTCACAAAATGGCTCACATGTTTTTTTTTAAGTCTTACAGAATGATTTTGTAAAAAAAGTAAAGTAATAAATAAGATTTAAAATGTACAAAGAAATAGAAAAAAGAAAGGAAAAAACTATAGAGAAGCAGCTTCTGGTCTTCTCACAGCAATTACAAATGCATTTATATTTTACCCTCTCTAAGGTTTCCACAGAATTTCCCTTCTTTCTATAGTCTACTCTTTCTAAATATCAAACGCATAAATAACAAGTACATTTTTTTTCCAGCAAAAATGTCCATTAGGAGTTTCCAATCACTATAAATGTATTTATTGTCTTTTGCTATTCAAACAAATCAATTTTGCCATATTGCTAATTTCTGTATGCTTCAGCCATTTGTCCGTGATGGGTATTTCAGAGTTTTTCCATTTTTGTGCATATAATCATCTAGCAGCAGTTATATATAAAAGCAATTTTCCATAACTCTTTTCTAATTGTCTACCCATTAGTCCCAACAAGAAGAATTCTGTTTCAATTGGCTATTAATTGTTCTTTGTATCACAACATGTATTTGAACTCTGAATTTTGTGGCTTTTTTATAAGTTCATTAGGCATCATAAAATGACCCGTCATGTTTTCCACATTTCCAACATACATTTGAAGTACTTTTATATGTTCTAGTTAATTTTTCTGAAATTATGTACTGATGGTTCATCGTTTTAGTAAAGTTGTCTTTTAACTTACAACATAATACAAATTTCAGTCTTTTCAGCCACTTAAGATTAAACGTTTCAGCCACATACTTTCCCATTGTTCCACACTATAGCAATAGCATTTTGACTTATATACTGCCCCATAGCACTTTATAGCACTCTCCAGGTAGTTTACAATATAAGCAACATATATTCTATATATTCTGTGTTCTATATTCTTAGCCTGTTTTATCATGCTCTTTTACTTGTTATTTTTCCATTTCAAATTTCAACAAAAGCTTACATTTTGGCAATTAGATGCTCACATTTGTACATACAGAAAGTCTACTTATAAACAGATCATGTCCTGAGATTTGTTTGCAAATCCAACAAGCATAAAAGAAAATTCTTACCTTAGATAAGTGGCAATAAAGGAAGTCAGGAGAAAGTGTGAAAGGGTTGGTTTTTGATGCTCTACATAAGTGTGCAGCATGCTAGAAACTAAACCTTTTTAACCTTATCTCAACTTCTGGACTATTCTAGGTTGGAGTTTATTTGTACAGTAGTATCTTGGTACTCAATTGCTTTGAAACTCATCAGATTTGGTACTCAACACATTTTGACATGAATATTTTGTCTTGGTACTCATCATTCATTTGGTGCTCAATGTACAAGCTAGAACTTGTCAATGTCAGCTGCTTTGAGACTCAGTACATTGTTCCTTATGGGAAAAAATTGTTTGATAAACATTGTTTTGGGTACTCATTGTGCCTCTTGGAATCAATGATTAGTACCAAGGTACCAGTTTATTGGTGAAAGTTCGTAATATATGTTCAATTTCAGATTCTTTCTTCTGCTGTTCAATTCCAAATTCTTGTTATATATTTAAATCTTTCTCTTAACTATGCATATGGAAACAATTCAAAACTAAATCCCTCTGCAGTCAATTGATCTCTTAATTTTATTTTATATTCTCCATGCTCTTGTTACAACAACTCTCAATAGGCTAACCATCTCTCTTTGCCTGCTTTTCTTTTCAATAAAATGCATCTTGTACCACATAAAGGCATTTTTGAGCCCAATCTGGGATTATATTTATTCCATATTCTTAATATGGCACTTCTAATATAATAATTTTTAAAAGCTACATTAGCTTTAACTTTATTGTATAATAGAAAGTCATGCCATCCAAACCTTAGGTCATACTTTTCTAGTTCTGAAATTCTATTTCTCCTCTTTGTTAATCCTTTTGGTAAGACAAATATACCTAAAACTTAACAAATGATATAAATAAAGGTCTAGATACAAAATCAGAAGTGTCTTTCTGTAATCAAAATATTGATTTTGATTTTTACAAAATATTGTAAGCCGCCCTGAGTCTTCGGAGAAGGGCGGGTATAAATGTAAACAAAAAAAAAAAATAGAATGTTTAATTTCTCAAGCATTTCATAGGAAAGCATTTCATAGGAAAGCTACTGACAGCAAAATATTTGGAAGTTTAATCTATGATACTTTTTTCAGATCAGTTCTATTGCTGACAAATTCTGAAGACAGAGAAAGATATAATATAGTGATGAGAAATTATGGAAGATCACTCTGGTAAGTTGCAAACTAAGTATACTATTATTCTTATCAAATTAAGACTTTCAGTTCTAGAAAGTATATAGTAAACAAAACCATGTCTCTTAAAGCAGGGGTCCCAAACCCCCAGCCCATGGATTGGCACCGGTTCACGGCAGGCCAGAAATGGGGCTACACAAACAAGCAAAGCCCCATCTGTGGGATGCAGGCAGCACATGACAACATGCCCATGGATAAACCCCTTCCACGGTTGGGGATCAATATCTTAAAGTACTGTGGAAATCAGTTTAGGATCTTCCAGTCATTCTTTTGCAAATCCAGAGCCTGCTGAAATCATGTCACAAAAAATTGGCAGCAAATAATCTTATTTTCTTTTTTTGTGTAAATATGTAGTAAAACAGGAACTCTCGTTTTATTAAAACTGGAAGAAAAAGAGCACCAAATTAGAAAAAATAATATTTAAAATTATATCCGCTCACTGACTAATGACGATAGCACTTATGCTATGTCCCTTGTAAATGTTGATGGCTCAAAGCACAAATCACTTACAGTTAGCTCTTAGATAATCAGTTCCTGATTATGTAATGTATATAATGGAGAAACAGTTAACATTCAAACACATTGAGATGTAAGGTTAAACTAAGACTTACATGTTATCTTCGGATATGTTTATAGCCAAACAGTTCAATTCTGAATCTAAGTTTTATACCATTCACCACATGATCACACAAATCCATGCTTGAGATTTATAGATCTAAAGTAATATCATTGCAAAATTGTTAAATTATGAAGCACTATTTATTAGGGGAATATTTCATCCCCAAATTTTGATTTTTAGTTGAATGTATGTGTGAGATTTATTTTTTTCTAATTGGACTAAGTCCTTTTCTTTTTTTAAAGTGCTCTTGGCCAGTGTGATGATGCCATCAAGGCTTATTTGGCAACTCATCTGATAGAATTTGATGATATTGTAGGAATTGCTCTGTCTTACTTCAAGAAAGGACATTTCCAAGAAAGTCAGAAAGGTAAGTGTTTCCATTGTACAGTATCTCCTCTAAAGAATCTGTGTGAAAATCACTGTTTATATTTTGTGATGACTTGGTAAAATATTAAGATCACAAGCATTTAATCTCCAGAAAGAATAGTCATAGATTGATTTCATCAAATCTTCCTCTGAAGTGCAGAAAATATTAACAATGTGAGTTACCTCTGAAATTAACTTTGTTTCCTAGGCCTGAGCTGCAGTTTGGTTCCTTGCTTGTTTATTGTGTTAACATAGATTGTTGAACTGGGGTCTATCAACTCTAATAGGCTTTAATTTCTTTCAGTGGCGATTCTTAACCTACCTGTTTCAAAATCAGAAACAATAATACAGGTAGCCCTTGATTTACAGACCTTCTTTCAGTGACTGTTCATAATTATGGTACTAAAAATGGACTTACAACCCTTGCTTAAAGTTACAGCCATTGCAGAATCCTGCTGTTACATAATCAAAATTTGGGAGTTTAATAGCCTGCCCGCACTTGTGAACACAGGAACGCTGAGTGAGTGTGTGTGTGTGTGTATGTATGTGCCATCCCCTCCTCCTGGGCAAGTATTTGATTAAGGTTGCTGCTTGCCATTGTTTTGAATTTCTCATTTTTATTCCTAGCTTATGAAAAAGCACTTGCAATTGCAGAGTCTGAGCAAGATAAAGCATACATATTAACAGCCCTCGCAATAATAGAATACAAACAAAATCGAGTGGATGCTGCAAAGAATGTCTTATTTAAATGGTAAGGAGTAAGTACAGCCTTATTTCTCTAAACCTATTAAAGTACTTTAAAACCATCCTAATCCCTTTTAATAAGCTTACTGTAGAGAACTCTAGGCAAAATGGGATCCTTGCTGACTAGAAGAAATCCCAGGTCTGCAAAAGCATCTTTCAAAAAAAGAGAGATAAAACAGGAAATGTCTCCCCTCAGGAATTGCACAGTGCAGTCACAAAATGTAAATTTATAGCTTGGCAGGAATTGAATGCACCTGGGAGTGGGTGGAGGGGGAGGGAAGTTTGGCAAGTTTTGAAGAAAACTTCTTTTACAAGGGTTGCAATTACATTCCTGTTTCATGTGTTCTATTTAACAGCAGACTCACTGGTGGGTGAGTACCTGAAAACATGAGAACACTCAGAATAAGATGAAAAATAATTCTCAGTCAAACAGAGGTACAAAAGTTTGTGAGTTCAGATAGGAAGGAAATCCCAAATTGGCCTGACATGGGGTATTTTAGCTTTCACATTCACAGAAAGGAAAAAAAAAAGGATAGGGTCAAAATACTTTTGATCCTTAGGATTTAGTTCATAGTTGAGCATAGCTAAGAATGAAATATGCATCAGTTGGTTACAGCACCTGCCTTTTCTTCCACAACTCCAGTGATGCACCAGCACTATCAGAGTTCTTTTCAAGGCTGATGGGAGCATGAATAAAATCAAGCTTTGGGCTGAGACTTATTGCACCAATTTGTTCCCTATTACCATCTTTTTCATGACATTAATTTGGATAGATGATGCTTTTGCTTTTTTTAAAAAGAAAAACAACCTAGCATGTATTTGCATTTGTAAATCATGAGAACAATTCATTCATTAACTCACTTTTCAATGAATGGTGATATTCCTTAATACAATAGTAGATTGCAAAGGCATTTCTCAGCTATTGCCAAATTACCAAACTACCTGTTAATATGACTTTACTGCCTCCAATTTTTATTAGTCAGCCATTTATTAAACTTTTTTATTCCCCTTGGGATGTTTTATAGCTTTTATAGTCAGGCATGTCAAACAGTGGTTTCTGAAAGAAACTGTTCCGCGGAAGGGAGTTCCCAGGGGAAATTATTTAACTATATATAAGCAGAATCTAGATTAGAATATTACTATCATGAGTCCTGGATCATAAATGTCACTGGTGTAAACAGATTCATAGAATAGTAATTGCTATACTCAGCAAAATAAATCTGTACTCAGCATTGTTTCTTAGGACTAAAAATTCATCTAAACAGGAAAACCTGTTCTTATTGAGTCCGACCATTGATCAGAGAACTTCAGAAGGATCTTTGCCACCGGGTAGCCAATCTCTAAAGCCTGCTGAGTGTGGAGATGGGGACTGATTTCTTTTAACTAGGAATCTTAAGCCCAAATGTCGAATCTTCTAAATGCAGAACAAGCTCCACCCCCCAGAGCATCTGGCAATGCTTCATAAACATAAAGATTTCCAGGTATAAGATAGCATTTTGAATTATAAATATTGTGCCGAGTAAGCAACAGACTCTTCATATTATACTTTAAGGCAATGCTCCTTGGAGTAATACATTTTCTGTGTTGCATTTACAGTTCTATATTACAAGAGCCTAATATGGAAAGCCTGCAAGCCTTGTGCAGTTTAGGGCTGATCAAGCAGGATGCAACACTTGCAACCGCAGCACTTAAAGAACTGTTAAAGCACCCAGAGAAAAAAGACAATGTTTATAAGAGGTGCCTTCTTGCAACTGCTGTCTATGCATTACAAGGCAGACATCTGGCTGTTCAAAGACAAGTTTCTAAAGCTGTCCACAGGTATGTGAAATATAAAGCAACCAACGTTACTTTTGCCTATCACCCATTCCCCCAAAGGTAGGTGCTATGTACTGTAGAAATCCTCTGAGTTTTACTTGCAAAAGCTGTCCTTTGGGTTTCCCACTTGAACTGTGGTAATATAGAGATTTGCAGTTTGAGATAGTTTCAAAATAAAGGTAGAAGTAATTAGATGACTACTCTCTCCTTCTGATAGGATAAAAATCCTATCAGCTAATATAAAGTATTTTTCCCCCTGATTCTATTATTTAAGGGAAAGTATGAACATTCTCAATTTAGATAAGGTAAGACTGTTCACTTAAAATAGTCAGAATGTTTGAATAAGACACAGCCTGCTAATATTCTCTGTTAAGTGATTTATGTTAAATGTAATAACATTTGCAGGTTCTCCTTAGTTTATGATGGCAACTGGGACTGGAATTTCCATCACTAAGCAATGTGGTTGTAAAGCATTAGATATTAGATATGAATATCAGTTTTTAGATTAGCAAAGGTTATTTGCTCCACATTATTTTAACAAAATCTAGAATCTAGTTCGAATTGAACCACGGAGAGTTTAAAAATGCACTTCATCTAGCAATATTATTTTGAAATTTAAATCTATTTAACCCGTTTATTGTTTTTTCAGTTGGTTCTAATTAATATATACTTTCACAAATATCTTCAAAGATACTATTTTACTATATTAAAAGGACTATAAACATAAATTGGAAGCTTCTATATTAGAAATAGTTATACAAAATGTATGTTTCATAATTTCAGTCTATGTTGGTAGATTCTACTATATTGAGAATTGTGATTTTAACTCTGCCATGGTCTCTTACCTAAGCAACCCAAATAATCCTGCCCTCTGGTCCCTGCTGTCAAGATTGATCCCTCGGTATGTGCCACAAAATGCCAAGGTAAATATGCATAGATGAGAATGCAGTACATACATGCTGAATTACAGATTTACTAAATGACTAAAGTTCCCCCGCACATGCATGCTAGTTGTTTCTGGCTCTAGGGGTGGTGCTCATCTCCATTTCTAAGCCGAAGAGCCAGTGCTGTCCGAAAAAGTCTGTGGTCATTTGGCAGGCATGATTAAATGCTGAAGGCGCATGGAGCGCTGTTACCTTCCCACCAAATTGGTCCCTATTTTTCTACTTGCATTTTTTACATGCTTTCAAACTGGTAGGTTAGCAGAAACTGGGACAAGTAATAGGTGCTCACTCCGTTATGCAGTGCTAGGGATTCAAACCTAAATTAAATGAGTAAAAATGGTACTAAAAAGAGTTTTCAAAATTAGCATCAACATTATAGTTCAATCATTTTGACAAGCAAATATCTTCAATATGTTCTACTTGTCAATTGTCATAATGTGTTTTTTTTATTATAAGTTTTTTATTTTTAAATATAAGTATTAAATACATGAACAGTGTGGCATCTGGATATCATTAATTTTGATACAAAATAATAAGTGATGAGATTAACAATTTTGATAGCCTTAATTACATTAATCATACGTCATTATAGTAACATTGCACATAATACAATCATCTTTCAACTTCTAGTCCTTTCATCTACATACTGATTGTAACATATTATATAGAAATATGCATAATAATATTTTCCTCCTTTCTAATTTCTACCTCTATTCTATACCTTAATATTACAAACCTTATATTGGTAGGTACACTATTTCTATCCTTCCTCTCTTGTCCAATTTAGTATTTCAGTTTTTGTTAATTTTTCTTTTTTTTCCTTTGGCATGTTTTCCACATTATTATAATAACATAAATATTACAAATAACATTGTTAACATTATAATATTTACTCCACCATATATATAATCCCTCATCATTTAATTTTTCCAATATTTTATTACACAATACCAATAGCCATAGTAACCTTAATACTGTTGTTTAAGAGTATATAATACAATCATCTTTCAACTTCTGATCCTTCCTCTATATACTAATTTTAAGACATTATATAAAAATCTACTTAATATTATCCCTCTTTCTAATTCCTACCTCTATTCTAAGTCTTGATAGCACAAATCTTATATTAGTGGATATTTTGTTTCTATCCATCATCTCTTGTTTACTTCAGTGTTTCAATTCTTATTGATTTTTAGCATGTTTTTCATACTCCTCCTTTGAAATTTTATATCTCCATGTATCATTCATATTTGGTCTAAATGTTTTCTCTTTCACTGCCTCTGCTTCTCGCTGCCAGATCTTCACTATACCTATCAGTGTCTCTACCCTCACTTTAGGAATGTCTTTCTGCTCATCCAATTTTATTTTTAAGTTTCTGAATGTATAGTCAACTTGATCTAGTTCATTCCTTTTAATTATCTCTTCCTTCTCCTTATCTTCTAAATTCGTTCATTTTATCTGCTCTATCCTTTTCTTTGTTTTTTCTATTTTCTCCTCTATTTCCTGGGTTTCCTGTTCATTTTTCATTGTTATGCGCCAACCCTTTATCTCCCTGTGGTTCTTTGTTATGATTTCATAGACACTTTGAAACATCAATGACATTTCTTTTTGAAATATACTTATTTTCCCCTTATGAACCATTTTGTGTTATTTTAATAAATCCAAAAGTTACTTAATAATCTATCACAGTCCCAAAATCTTTATTGTCTGTAACATCAAAAATATTGTCATATTGTTTTTTTAAAACATAAAAAGATAACCACCAACATAGCAGCTTGCTTAATTGTACCCTTTTGTTCACATACACAGACATACACAAATCATTATTATTGCCTGCTAAGTGGAAAAGTTCTCTGAAAAGAAGTGGAGGAAGATAGGTTGACAACCATCTCAGAAAATTGCACTGTGAAACTTGTTCTTAGCTTTCCATATATTCATTATCATCAGCTGACCTGTGCGAAGAATCCTGCCAGGTGTTCTGTAGGATTTTTTTTCTTTTGCAATAATGTTTATTGCATTTTTATTTACAATGTTTTATATTGCTTCTAAGCTGCTTTTGGGGGGGCAGATATCCTGAAAGTCGGGGAAAAGTGGATGTAGTAAATAAATTGTGACAGTGGATCCTTCCACAATTATGTGAGGGATGTTAATGAGAAAAGATTGAGGTCTACTGAAAATGCTAGTATCTGGGACTGCTTTTATTCTCGCAAAAGTTCAGTTTAGCATGAGATTCATGGAACTCTTTAGTAAACAGCAGTTGTCCTGGTGGAAAAGTTAATTTATAGTAGAGCTATAATCAATGGTGGGATTCAAATAAATTTAACAACCGGTTCTCTGCCCTAATGTTTTCTTCCAACAACCAGTTCACCAAACTGCTCAGAAAGTTAACAACCGGTTCTCCCGAAGTGGCGTGAACCGACTGAATCCCACCACTGGCTATAATAGGGAATCATTGTTATTTTGAAAAGCACATTCTCTTCTATTTGTGGTGGCAGTTACAATCCTCTACAAGTGTTGCTTTCTGGCATAATGTAGTTTTGAATTTTTCCTGATATGTACAGTATGTGCATTTTGTAGTTCCTGCAAAATTTATTTTGTCTTTGTCACCGTTTTTTTAAGGGATAAGGTTATATAATGAGCTATTCCCCCTCGACAAATAGATGTTAATTCAGCTGTTCAGTACATTTTTTTTTCTAATGTACTTTCTGCACCAATATTTAGGCCTCTTTCAAACACCAACCAGTTCACCCTCCTCCCCACACCATCAGGAATAAGTGTCCTTACTTTTCCTTCCTTGGGGGGAAAAAACCTGTTTTTTTCAATGGCTAATGGCAAGCACCAAAATGGGCAAGTGCTGTTGGTTAATAGGTAAGCACCAAAAAATGGCAGCTATTTGCTGCTATTTCTTGAACTTCATTACTAGTTTTGCTTTTTGTGGTGAAGAAAAATGTAATGTTAGTCAGTTTTGTAATATTCTGAAATGTCATTCTTAATCAAAGTTTGGTCTTACAGGGTGGAGCTGTGGCAGGAAGTATTGCCTGCATTCTTGATCTAAATCATGGGAAGGTTAGTGTTTTTGATACTGAAAATACGATTATCTTGGAACAATACTTTCTATTTAAAAAAGTCAAAATATGCATTTGCTCTGTATTTTTATTTTTTATTTTTTTTGTTCAGAAAGCCTTGCTGAATACTGCTGTTAATCAACTGGCCACAGGATGTCACAAAGCTGAAAATAAAAAGAATATTCTAAAAGCAATTCATCTTTCTCCAGGTGACACATTTAAATCTAGTGATGCTAATTCTTACTCTTAAATGTTACCCTGATCCAGGGTCTTTTCCAAAATATATTTTAACAAGTGATTAATAGATTCAGGACAAAAAAGAATAAGTTTCATACCAAATTATTTCTTTATTGATTATATTCCTATTTTTCTCTAGCAGCTCATGACAGCAGATGTGGTTTAATTTTTTCCAGTTTTATTCTCACAATAATCCTGTGCAGCATGTTGTATTATGAGATAACGACTGCCAAAAGTCTCCTAAAGCACTTTATGACTGAATGGAATCATTTGGCTGGTTTTCTCCAGTCCTAGTTCAGCACCCTAAGCACTGAGGACCTAAGCAATAATAAGCATCTAAGAACCAAGTTTTTTATGTGAGTCAGGCCTTCATGGTGTAGGGATTTGGTCATTTTATACTTTAGGTTTTATGTTTTGCGTACATCCACTTGTTTAATTTTTCAACAGTTTGGTGGTCTAATTTGAAAACGACATCTTCCTTGTGTTTTTTATCTTTTCAGATGATCCTACAGCCTGGGCTGTCCTCTTGGCTGCTTGCCATGCAGAAAACACAATTGTTCATCTGCATAATAAGCCATCCAAGCAGACACATCTGGAAAAAGTGATTGTCACTGCAATCTCAGCTAAGAGTAAGGCTGCTTTTTTGTTCTTGACAACAACTGTTCTCATTGCTGTTTTTAACTGAAATAAATCATTAATGAAAATATTGGTAAACTGGGCTGCAGCAAAGTCTATGCAGTGTAGATAAAAAAACAGGTTCGTTAAGGATGATTATAGAAATTGTCCAAAACCTAGAGATGATAGATGTGTAAGTCTCTTTAAAGCAGGGCTCTCCAACCTTGGTCCCTTTAAGACTTGTGGACTTCAACTCCCAGAGTTCCTCAGCCAGCTTTGCTGGCTGAGGGACTCTGGGAGTTGAAGTCCACAAGTCTTAAAGAGACCAAGGTTGGAGAGCCCTGCTTTAAACAATCATTGCAAACACTGTGGGAAAAGAAGCTGTATAATTTGGTTGACATGCTAGAGAAGGTCTGGCAGTAGCATGTCAGAAAGTTGACATCCATACATTGATTAGTAAAGGAACTGTCTTGTCTCAGGTTTTTACTAGAAAAGAAGACTATCTGATTTAGGGCCTTCTAGCTCTCACATAAGGTAGATGCCAGCCAGGTCATAATTACAATGCTGCAGCATCTTGCAGTCCCCTGACAGTCATTTGTAACCATCTTTCCCAGCTTTCTATAAGCCAAGCGAATGGAGAAGCTGGCAGAAGTTTGTAAATAGCAATCACATGATGTTGCACAGTGGCATAGGATTAACTTAATGACAGCAACTAGACGTGCTGGAATTTACATCACTAAGTGGTGTCACATTTTATGACTGCATTACTTAGTGACAGAAGTTCTAGTCTCAATTGTCACTGCTAACCAAAACCAGGACTTTCCTTTATTCAAAAGTCTTCTGCAAATACAAAACTCCTATAACAAATGGCATTCTAACTAGACCCTTTCCATAGGTCACAAAAACATTTATTTTACAGTGAAAGAAACTACTTAGTTACATCGTGAAAATATAAGAGCTTAATTCATCTAATGGTGATCCGTCTTTCCTGATGATCAGCTATGTCAGTAGCTCATGTAACAAAGTACATGCCTACATCCTATCCTTTACTTTGCGAAATAGAAAGTTTACTCTTACAAATTAGAAAATTTACTCCCTTATAAAGGCAGAATTTGTTTAATTTCTTCCCATTGTTGATTGTAGCAGCAAAATGCTTGAATCTAAAAGTAAAAAAGTTCCTGGAGAGTTGGAACCTAAGGAGTAGAAGATGGTGTAAAAATAGGACACCTCAACTATTAACTTTCCAAAGCCAAAATCTCTCACCATGCTAAATGTTTTACAATTTGAAATATATATATTTAAAATGTGGATTTCTTTAATGTGAAAACAATTATTCTTACTGATATCAGAATAGCATACTTTTTTATTATAAAGAGTTGGGATTAATACATGGGATATTATGAAATAATGAACTTCATATGCTTTGTAGCTAAAGCCAAAGAACTTCCAGCTTCCAGAGCTCAAGAAATTGAAGAATGGTCTCTTTTCCAAGCTATTACTGGTTTAAATGAGGCAGGTAGAACTTCAGAAGCTGAGGCTCTCTGTGAAAAGGTATGATTAATGTTAAGATGACTTATCCTACAATTATTCAAATATAGGTAAAGTTACAGAATATCTCAGTGAAACCATATGAAAAGTGATAGTGAATATGTAGCAGTGACAATATTGGTTTGCTTACAGTAGAAAGGCTGAGATTCGCATTAAATTTGTTTGTAAATATTAAAAATATTTTGTCACTAGTTTACTAGTCGTCTGCATTCTTGCGTCTTCTCACTAGCTCCTTAGATTCCTTTGGGGATTACGTAAATTAAGAAGAAGCAGGTGACAAGTTTAGTAAAGTGCAGTTGCTTCTAATGATATTTATAATATGTCCAATATGCTATTCAAGTTCTTTTGGTGGATTACAAGTAGTTCAAAGCATGAACACAGTTTTAAAAACAAAACTGACAGCCTAAATAAATAGCATTTAAAAAATGAAAAAGTACGATTTTGTAAAAATCAGAAGTTAATTGAATTGCAGTTACTCATACATCAATTCCCAGTAGAACTTGCTTCGTTGCATGAAACACAGAAGCAGCATAACTGCTTGATCAAAATGTGCTGGGAATCTTTATTTTAAGCATCATGAAAACCTTTTGATTTCACCAAATCAAAGTAGAGAATCAATAGTTTCTTATCTCCTCTGTTTGCTCACTGATAACTAAAATAACTGGATTCTTTGACTTACTGAAATTGTGTTGCTAGAATAACAGCTCTGTTCTTTTTGTGAAGGGGTTTTAATTATTTTATATGGAACTAAGAGAGTTTTTTTGCCTCTAGGGATTAATTTTTTTTCCTGAGCAGCCCATGTGGTACCTGCTCTTAAGACAAGTTCAATGCAAACCACTTTTGCAGTCTCACAAAGAGCTTCCTGATGCCATTTTGGAAGAGCTCCGAAAGGCAGTTCTCTCCAACTCTACATTGATTACAGCTTGGCATGTAAGTTTGTCTACATTTATCCATGATTGGGTTCTCTTTATATTTCACAATATGGGACTTTTTCATCTAGTACTGTGAATAAGTAATCTTTTTGCCCTCTCCTGAAAGTCTGTGGAAAATTGGAAGGTAATATATTGTGTGAACAGAGTGGACTTTAGAGATCCCACCTCAGGCTTTAGCATGCACCATGCTGTCAGTTTGGTTGAACATCCTTACATTTGAATCAGTGGTGGAATTCAATTTTTTTTACTACCAGTTCTGTGGGCGTGGTGTGGTTTGGTAGGCATGGCTTGGGCGTGGCAGGGGAAGGATACTGTAAAATCTCCATTCCCTCCCCATTCCTAGGGGAAGGATATTGCAAAATCTCCATTCCCACCCCACTCTGGGGCAAGCCAGAGGTGGCATTTGCTGGTTCTCCAAACTATTCAAAATTTCCACTACCGGTTCTCCAGAGCCTATCAGAACCTGCTGAATAGCACCCGTGATTTGAATCCAACCCAGTGTGGCCAGAGTAGGAATTGGAAGCTCATAGAAAAGCATGATTTTCAACATAGATCTTTTCAGCAGGCATGCCTACCCATACGTTGGGAATGTATTTCTATGGGCATTCCAGTCAAGTATTATAATCAAAAGCTGCTGGTCTGCATTTTGTCAGTGTAGCAAATTTTAAAATCAGACTGCTTAGTTGCCCTATTGCTTTTAACATCAAGATCCTAGATTCAATAGAGGTTGACATAAATATTGTCAATAATTCTTAATCTTGCATCAGCACAGTGGAAGTTGGTGGCTTCTCCAGATGATTTTTAGAATCCAAGCAGTCTTTGCATAGTTGTCTTTAATGCCATTCTTCTGCACTTAAATGTACTTGATGTTTTGCCCAGAAAATAGGGCTCTTTCATTACTGGAAGCAAAAAATGTTTTGACATCATGTCCAAGAAATAAAAGAACAAAGAATAAGCTAGGCAATAAATTGTTATCTCAGTATTTCTGGATGATATAAATTTTGGAAAACAAATTAGTTTTTATTTTCTAAAAATTTTTTAAAGAATTATATTAAGCAGATAAACCAACAGAATAACCTAATGTTAGAAATATGTATGTATGTATGTATGTATGTATGTATGTATGTATGTATGTCTAACCAATTCGGGTTTTCTCCCGCGTAAAATTGGAAGTGTCTTGGCGATGTTTCGACGAAGTCTCATTCGTCATCTTCAGGCTTCAGCTTCGTGCTTCTGGGAGCAATGTGTGATCGCAGCTGTTTCTTCCTTTTAACTGCCAAAACCCCCACTAGCAGTTAAAAGAAGAAACAGCTGCGATCACACATTGCTCCCAGAAGCACGAAGCTGAAGCCTGAAGATGACGAATGAGACTTTGTCGAAACGTCGCCAAAACACTTCCAATTTTACACGGGAGAAAACCCGAACAACCAAAGACGTATACACACACACACACACACACACACACACACACACACACACACACATAAAAGAAAAAGACAAAGTGTGGAAAAAGGGAAATAAAAAATATTCCCAAAAGAGAAAGTAGGAAAAAGAAAGTTCATCCTTCAAAGCCAGCAAACATAGTCAACAGTAGCAATATATTGGTATGTCTTAAATTACAAGATACATCTTCATTCCATACCTCAGTCTATTTTCTAGAAATACATCTCCAAATTTTGAGCTCCCTTATTGATCAACAAAGGTTCAGTAAAATTAACAAAAATATACAATGACATAAGTATAGAGTCCCTCTTTCCATTTAGTCTAAATCTCCTTTGTAACTCTCTTAACAATTAAACATTTCAAAATAATGACAATAGTCCCTAGTTTTGGGGGAGGAACTTGTGATGCTCTGATGAGATAGAGAGACGTGCCGGCAGTAGTGTAGTCTATCAGAAGAGTTATCCATGCCAGACATGTCTTTGAGGAAGAGCCAGACTAAGTGCATCCATCATCCCAGTTAATACGATGAGAAAACAGAAAAAAATATTCTATACCAGATCAATTATTTCTCAGGTCAACAAGGACTGCATTAGATACTAGTGAACAGTGGAACTCTGGACCTGTGGCCTGGGAACCACGGCATAGCCCTGTAGGGTTACTGGAAGAACAATAACCAAAGAGAGGCTAAAAGTAAACTGCACCATTGTGGCCTGCTAATGATAAATCAGAACCAGCTAAGTGGAAATCCTTAAGTTTGAACGTTGGAAAATAATTTATCCAGACTCAAATACAAAACTGTATTGTGGGAACACTACCAAAGCCATCAATACCTGACCATATATGTACAATACATTGCTTGAATTATTAACTGGGCACAAGTGGAACTGCACAGTTTGGACCAAAAAACAAGAAAGCTAATGACTATTCACTATTCATTACATTCCCACCATGGAAGTGTCTTTGGACAATGCTGGCTCCCTTGGCTAGGAAATGGAGATGCCACTAACCCCCAGAGTCAGACACGACTGAACAGGGGAAATATTTGCCTTTTTCTTTTAATCTACTTAGCAGAAATGAAGGCAGAGGGTCACTTCAAGTCAAACTATTGAAGAAGAAAAGGATGCATTGGCTGATTACATAAAAGGCAATTACACAAAAATTGATGCAAGTTAAAAATTGGAACTTACTAAATGTCCAGGAAACAGATTTGAATATAGAAATAATGTAATAAAAAGAAGAACAGAACGTTGGCAAGGAAAAAGCATTACATGGTCAATTTCTACAAACTATTGAGGAGAAAGTTGAACTGGAACATTAAAGAAAGGCACTGAAGGCTTGATTTTGGCTGCTCAAGAGCAAGCTAATCAAACTAATGTAACCAAGGCCAGAATTGAAAAATGTTCAAATGATTCAAAGTACACATTGTGCAAAGAACAAAAAAAAGCAGATCATATATTCAGCTCATGCAAAAAAGTTACATAAACTAATTCTGAACAGTGACATAACACAGTCACCAAAATGATTCACTGGAATGATTCACTGTAAAAATGTCTGTCCTACCCTTCCCTAAGAAGAATTGGAGCAATTTAAAGCTATTGGATGCAGATTTCAGAAAAGAAGAAAAATAGTTGTGTCTTGGTGTTCTTGCCACCAAGAAGTGGTAAGGGCTCTTTACTCTTCATCTTTCCACACCTGCTTTATCTCCCAAAACTTGACAAAACCAGGATACTCTCTGGAATTTATGTGCAGAGACAGATCATGATCATGAGATCTGATCTAGGGAGATCACCAACTATGGTGGTGGCAACTAAGGCTTCACTTGAAGTATGCATAAAGCACAAAAACTTCCCCAAATATTCTTTGAAATTCTGTAACTCCATCAGGTCCCAGAGGTTGACCAATCAAGAGAATTCTAACTCCCTGTTATGGTACTGTGAACAGAACTTCAGAGTATTCAAAAAGTTATCCATTTATTACAAGGAATAACAAGTATTATCTCCCAACTCTATATCGTATTTCCACTACCCCATGTTCAAAACTAGATCCAATGTAATCCTCCTCCTGCCTCAGGAAACAAAGCAGGCAGAGAAATGCTGAACATTTTTTGTAAAAAAATTAGTTGCGGCACTACATGACCTAAGGAGAAAGAAGAAGGGACTCATGTTTTAAAATAGAGGTCTGTAGCAAATTGTTTAAGATAACTATATAGCTGGGTTTGGTGAAAACTTCATTTTTGTATAGTTTAAATTATGAAGATATTAAGGAATTTGGTTGTTCCTAACAGAGCATAGAACTGCATGAATGAAAATTGAGCTATTCAGCACCATGGTCAGCTACTTTTAAATTAATTTGAGCAGGCTCCAGCTATCCTATTTAAGCATCCTATTTGAGATTAATTTGGAATGCAATGCAACAATAACATTTGACTGCTTACAGTTGATGGTAACAAAGGCCAATCTTGTGTTGTGTATGAGCGATATTTGCTTCCAGGGAATATGTATCTGAATTTATTTGTCCCTTTTGGAAAGAACCAGCACCTTCATATAGCTCGCCAGTGTTATCCATACTCTGTCAGGAAAATTAATATGGAAACTCTCCAGAGAGGATTATTATACATTTGCATAACTTGCCTTATCAACTATAGCACCTTAGGGAGGGAAAACTATATTTATGATGTTTATTTATTTATTTATTTTAGTCTCAGACTTCATTGCATGCTCAACTATATGCAATTTAAGAATTTTATTGAGGTGTGTTTGCTTATATCATTCAAGAGATCTCTATGTGAAATTCCAGATTATTGCGTTAAAGATTTTTGAAATTCTTTTATTTTAAGTTTCAGCTATTTTACTTTTTCTTTTTTTTAAATAACCTTGGCTGTTTGAAATTTCACTTTTAAAACAATGCTTACAGTAATGTTTAAAAACTAGAAAGTAAATATAAAGCATGCTTTTTTTAACAATGGACTTGATTTATTTTTTCCCAGTGGTTGGCACAAGTCTATCAGTCACAAGGAATGATGGTTGGTGCAGAAATGTGTTACCGAAAAAGTCTAAAATTGGCATCACAGCAAGGGAACTTGAGTGGGAAACTCTGTAGTCTTCTAAGACTTGCTAAACTTGCCTTAGAAATCTGTATGGTAAGAGTTTAAATTGTTAAATAATAAAATGAATAAATTGCAGTAATCTGATACTAAAATAGTTCTTCTCAATTAACCATTATGGGAAGAATCAGAAAATATACAGGCAGGATATTTTGTCTTTGCAAATTGTATGATAAGTAAATTGTGCTAATCAGGTTTCATCACAAATGTACTATAAAATAATAGTATTTGCCAGCTATAAATAGTTCTTAGAGATTTGCACTTAAAAAAAAGATATCACTGTCATGATTGTGAATATTCAAATTTTACAATTTAGAAATTTAGTTGTTAACAGCATATACATATAGCTAAAATAGCCAGTGATTTTGCTTTAATATAGCGTATTGGAAGTCAATTCATTGTTCTGTTACTGGAGTCAAGAATACTTTGTTAAAATGTTTTGTTAATATAATTGATAGTGGGGAATATTGTTTTACATGGTGGGTGACTTAGGAAAGAGGATACTCATTAGCGTTTCAAAATAATATTTATTCATGAATTAAGACCTTTTTGTCTATGATATGGAGAGAAGAGTTGCATTAAAAAATTAAATAAATATTTGGTAAAATTAATAGCTTTAGCTAATCCATTTTACCAAAAGAGCTGGAAAGTTACTTCCTTATGTTAGAATTCTATGCTACTTTTCATACTAATTAAGAGGTGAATGGGAAAAAATGATATATCTCTATGAAACTATTTGTAGCTGTAATTGCTGCAAGATAAAATGGTGTTAGATATAAGTAACTGGGTGTTTAGTTTTTGTTTGTTTGTTTGTTTAAAGGCTAATGTTTCAAATGATCACTGGCCATCTCTAGTTCAAGAAGCCACAACAGAAGCTATGAAAATTTCCTTCTGTCCGCTGGGTATTCTATTTCAAGCACTTATGCAGTATAATCGCAAAATGGGTTCACGGTAAGTATAGGTTTGTGTATTACGTGGCATTCATTAAAGAATGTCGCTACATTTTTATTTACCCTAATTCAACAACATATGGATGGCATAAAATTAAAAAAGACAGCTGAGGGTTGCTGTCATAAAGTATAAAATTATAATAAAAAGAATCTTGTTTGATGGGGGCAAAATCCCTAAACTTCTTGTTTCCCTGTGAGTAAGGACATGGTTGTTGCAAATTGCTGTGAAAGTTTTATTGTTATAGAGGCCGTTTAAAACTGCAAAATAAATTGCCTGTTTGGAAGCTTTATAGGAAACTCAAAACAGTATTTCTGGCTGTTATACAGTAGCTTTGCTTGCATGGAAATGTTCTTTGAACTGGAGCCAAGAATCTGATTGAGTGATAATGAAGACATTTTCTCACCTGTAAACAGTCGACATCTATCTAACAGGCTGTTTGTGTCCCGTCCCCCCCTCCCTTAATGGTGCAGTTCAGTATTTCACTGTCTTTTAATGATATGTTAGATTTAGTTTTATATTTCAGAATATAACTATTTTCTGCTCAATTGTAGCGAGAAAAAATAATGCTTACTTGTAAACATGAATTAATGTAAATATAAGTATGTATTTGAATGTCTAAAATGCTGTATATTTGTACTTATTTTGCCATTTCCTCATTATTTCTTATAACATCTAATCAGTATTCTACTTTTTCTGTTGTTGTTTTTAGAGAAACACGTCGTATGTTAGAGAGAGTGGTATATCAATCTGGATTTCCAGAAACTGTAGTATCAGTTGCCCGATGGTATCTCTTAAGACATTTATATGCCAAAAATGATTATGAATTAATTGATGTAAGAAATATTTCCATGTTATATATGCTAAATAGGTTTTCTCAGTGCTTTATTTCAGAGTTTAATATGTCCAGTGTTATTTATTTAGCTGGATATATCAAATAGACTGGATTTCATTTGCATAAGAAAAATATTTTAATATTGCACTTATTCTTTTCAGGAAGCACTATTAGAATTTGTCTTTAATAGCTTTAATGAAGGATTACCATTTTATATTTCTAGTAAGCTGCTACATTTGATTTTGATGTATCTTTTTTCAGTTCAAATGGTTGCATTTATACGTTGTACCATTCATTTTAACCTTTAACTAGAAAGATAATTAAGGAACTTTAAATATATATGATAGTTATATGTTAGGTAAAGAAATACTATTTGGAATGTTGAAAATAGATTTCTTTTTCATACCGTAATGCATTCATGAATCAAAAGTGCTTATTAATCATATAAGAACGGTAACTATCAGGTTATTAAAAAAAATAGAGAACATTGATTACAGTAGTCAGTGATTTCAGCAATTAGAGTTTTCCTTAATATTGGATTGCTTATTAAGTTTATTTATATGGCTACCCGTCTTGCAAATGCAACTCTGAGGAGATGACCACACATTAAAATGATTCTTAAAAAAACAATAACAACCCCAAGGCCCTAGACGTGAGCAGGTTTGGGAAAGGGAACTGCCTTTTTGTTCTTCTATTTTTCCAAGAAATACATTTATCTCCTAGTTCCTTTTTGTTCCTTCATATAACGAATATAATCAGAAGTAGCAGTGGGAGAACTGCTTTATCTGTTTTCAACAAAAAGGACAGTTTCTACTGCTAAGTGCAAGGAGCCATCGGATCACCCCTCACCTCTTACATGTTCATACCAATTGTGGGCTGCTTCAGTTTTAAGTATTGAACAGAGTAAAGGTGAGGTGGGGACTTTGGCTATCTTGCCACAATCTTTGGAGAAATAAACTAGGGAAAAAAAATAAAAATAAAAAATAGCATGGAGAACAATGCTATTATTTAAGTTACCGTACTATCCATATATCAAACTGTAAGTTGCAAAACTAGAGATATGTGCAGGTTATGTTTTCTTTCGAACCCAAAACCATCTTGTTCTGGTAGTTACGCTTTTGGGTTAGCAGTGTATTGAAACACAAAAATGTTTTGGTATTTCTGGATTTTAGCTGAAACAAAATTCAGAGATCCCAGAATGATTTTACAGGGCTAGTAGAACAATGCTGAGGTAACCCTAATCCTGAGGTAACCCTAACCCTAACCCTTTGCTTCTGAGTGGCCATGTTACCCTTTCATCTCAAGGCCTTCCTTTTGCTCCTCTGCCTCGCCCCCACAACTACTGCTGCTGAAGTCCCAGTGTAACAGATCCTATAGGCCTTCCCATCTTCCTCATCTCTTCCTTCTCTCTCCAGTTCCTCTTAGTTGCTGCTAATGTATCCACTTTTGCACCTCTTGGTTATTACAGTTCAAACTCCAAGCAATAGCTTGCCCCATTGGCTTAGCGCTTAACCCTAGCACTTTCCCTGCCTCTCCCAAGCCGCTGTTGCTGCTGCCTACATGTGCCCTTAACAATGAAATCCTCACTCTTTGGCCTTTCTTTTTCCCCACTCCCACACTCCTGAGCCCAGTTTCATTCTGTATATAGTCCAAACATCTGAAAGATGGGTGTTTCAGAGCAGGTCCAGAGCACCTTAAAGCAGCAATCCCCTGCATGGAATCGTTTGGCTCAGAAGGATTTTGCAATCCCTGTGTACAACCAACTGGCCTATTTAGCTTGTGATTGATTAGTAAATGTAAACATCCTTAACAATCTTACACTCTGAGATATTCACATTAATGCATTTTTTTTCTGCTTTCCCAATACTGCAGGCTCTTACAGCAAATGCCAAAGCTAATGGAGATATTCGAGTTTTGGAATTAGACAAGAAACTCTCCGCAGCAGCCTCCTAGCACAAACATTAGTTATTGGAATCAGAATAACTTTGGAAGCTTTTGGAAACAGCATCTTTATGACAGATACCTTGAGTTTAAATCACAACAGTCCAATTTATATTAAAAGGAATCCGTTATTAAACTATCCAGTTGAAATTTTATTGAAGTACTCCTACTGAGATATTACAGTGTATGCTAGTGACTTTGGAAAGCACATAGGTTTTGACCTCTGTTCTAGAGTTAAATATGACAGATTTCTGTCTTTGAAACAGAACCTTAATAATACGTCCATGTGTTAAATAAACTTAGGACTATGTCTATCTTCATAGTCTGCTAAAACCTTGCTATTTCTGTCCATGTCATTTTTTTTACCATTTAGCAATGTATCTTTCTACAGCTTCTCAAGCAAAATAAATAACCTTTGGTGGGCGATGAAACAATAAAATCCATTGAAACATTGTTTACAACTTGTTTACATCTTACTCTGCATGCAGAACCTTTTAATTCAGAACTTTATGATTTCATCCAAATATTTATTATTTTCCTGGCTATGTTTAATGTTATGTGTCATGGCTGTCTTTCATGGTACAGTTGCAGCAAACCTTTTGATGGGCAGAGCCTAAGTAAAGTAGATTTTCAGTTCTCTATAGTCTCATTCATTACCTTCATTAGAATCCATTTTGGAAATAAATATTTTTAGTTTAAATTATTCAAAGATGATATGAGGCTATAGTACTTGATGCTTCCTAGATGTTTCAGAATAGAATACTTTCAAACATAGCAGAAAATAGAGGGCAAGTATGCAGTAGGACATGGTAATAATGACAAATGTTATTTCATTGTTCTTAAATTGTTTTTCATATACAAATGCTGGGCTATAATTTGGAGCCAAAGGGTGGAGAGGTGGATTTTTATTTCAATTTCAAGCCATTTCTGTGACTTAAAATTCTCTTGTTTTCCATCGCCACCCAACCCACCTACCTCCACAATAAAACATACCAGAAAAAAAGGGTTAAGTAATATTCCTTCCACATTAAATTCCATTTTTAATTAATTAGATTTATTATATTTACATCCTGTCTGACTGCCAACTACTCTAGGAAGGACAGTATGAAAAACATGAGACCTAGTACTCTGACTGAATTGCTCATATTTAACGTTTCTTAAGAATTCTCCACACATGTATTCTCTTCTTTTTTCCTTCGTAGTGTTTTTTTTATTGATAATGACCATCAGTTTGGTTGTCATTAAAGTGAAATTATATTTGTGTGCTGCTAATCATTAGATAATTACAGTAAATCTACATTTCATCGAATAAAATAAAATAAATTTCAGTAGAATGAACAGTTCCTTTGAAGAAATGGTTCCTAATTTTATACATTCATATTCAGTACTGCCCTTATATCAATTGTAGAACCCACTTTTGACTTAAAGGTTGACAGAATGATTCAGTCTGCATTTTATGAAAACATAAGAATTTTTACTGCTTATAAAACCACTTTCTCTATTTGGCTCTACTTTAGTTACTGCTTCTTTTGAACTATGTTCCCCCTTCCTTTATTTGGTTGTTGGATTTGAGAAGGGAAAAATCAATAAAGGACACCATCTGCCATTGTATTAGAATAATTCTATATAAAAGACAGTTTTTTCCTCCATACGTTAGAAAAGGGTTTATAAGTTTACTATTATCTAGCCCAAGGGTCAGCAACCCACATCTCTGGAACCACATGTGGCTGTTTTAACTCTCTGCTGTGGCTCTCTCCTTTCATCCCTCTGCTGCGAAGAGAAGCAGTCAATGCCACTGCTGTTGCCACCTCCATGGTCGGCCTGCCTGCTGCTCTCGTAGCACTTTGTGCAGCACAGTGAAATTTAGTGCGCTTCACAATGGGGGAAGATGGGTCCCCTCCTCCTGGAGCCCATTACGACGTGGAGCCACAATGCCACCCTGCCCTACTCACCCTTGGCGGCAGCAGCAGCAGCATTGGCTGTGGTATGGGGCAGGGCAGTGTCTTGGGGAGGAAAGCAGGTCCCGCATCCAGCGCCAACGAAGGCCGGAAGTAGCCACCTGCTGTTTGCTGCTGCAGTCTGTCAGGCAGCCAGAGAGAGACAGATTCGGCTCCTTCTGCTCCCCTCTGCCTTGCCCAGTTTTGCAAGGATTCAGTGGACACTGCCTTGTGGGGTCGTCCCATACTTTGCTTGTCAAGCATCTTTGTGACTTGGGAGTGAGTGACGTTGAATTGCCCACGCCCACCCAGTTACATCAGTTGTTCAATTATTGGCTCCCGGTTTTTCTGTGGGAAATGGGTCCAAATGGCTCTTTAAGTATTTAAGGTTGCAGACCTCTGATCTAGCCTGTGAGACACTTCATCAAGTTTCAGCGCCAGTGGTACATAGAAGCAAATTTAATTCTCAAAATATAGAATCGAAGACAAAAAAATGTAATTAATTTCCTCAGTGCTTTACAACTCCTGGAACTACTACTAAAGAATGGCTCCCTCAGGTTATTGGTCCCAATCCTTCCTCCTATTCACTCAATCTGTTTTTCAGAACTGATGAAACCTCATGGTTGATACATGGATTTTTTTTTTCTTCAGAGAATGAAGTATTGCAATGAGGTTTCTTTCAGGAAGCAAAAATGTTATGCAACAACCTTTGCATTATTCAACCACTTGATTTTAAACTTATAGAAGACTGCAAAGCAAGTTCCATTTGAATTTTTAAGAACATTTTCTCCTTGAAAACTGGTGATAAATTATATCTGGAATCTCATTGTTAGAAAATGTATTGTACATGAAAGTTGGTCAAGGAAGGGCATGTTGCTTTTACCTTCTAGTTCCATAGCTACTTTGACAAAAAAAATCTTTTGGCATTTGAAATGTCTTAACAGATTTAAGAGGGTTTAAGAGGCTTGCATATCTATTCCTCAGAATATTTCTGGGCATACGGCTACATTTTTGCAAACTTGGCTTTTTCCTTCTTACAAATAAATAGAATTAAAAATAAAGTGAAAAACAAATCAGTAGCTAGAATACTGGATGTAAAAGTACTCATTTGAATTTGCAGAACTTAATTTAAAAGATTTCTTCATAAAATGAGATGTTTTAGGAAAAGTATTTGTCTTTTTCATAACTGATAACAAAATTACATAAATGAGCTAATAAGGTTGTATAAGTTTCTCTGCAGGGGCAGGAAAGATGCTCCTAATTTGAGAACTTCAGGATATAACTGCACATATTTGATGTAATGGTTTGTCAAAATAAACCAAAATAAACCAAGCAATGACAATTGCTGTTAAGCCTTGCATTTTATTTTTTTCAAACATAAATGAAGGGTTAATATTATTCTATTTTAACTTATGTATGTTCAGAATTATAACAGTGCTTTTGTTACAGAGTTACAGGAACAAAAGTGTGATATTGTAGAAATAAGTTAACTTTTTAAACCTTTTTAGTATTTTCCCTTGATGGAACAAATGTAAATGCTAAACAAAATGTATTAATCTTTGAGTTCACTGAGTTTTCGCCGTAGCTTTTTCATATCTTGCTTGAATTTCTCTTCTTCAAGTTTTAGCTTTGTTGTCTGTATATGTTTGAGTGCGTCAAGAGAGTCACGGATAGATTGAAATCCTGGTAAATAACAGGCATCTTTTAGTAAAGTTGGCAAAATTATCATTAATATCACATTTTGTGTTTATACAATATTCCAAAATAATTTTTGACTATTGCTTCTTAGCTTAAGGTCATCATTTGATCTACCATTTTAATGTGCCCTTGAAATATTTCATGAACATTTTTTTCAATTAATTAAGTGAATGGACCAGCTTTAAGAGGAGCTAGTTTAGTTCTCCTTTGGTGCATAACTAATGTGAGGCCTGACATCAGACTGATTAAAAGTATATACATATTTTCTGGTATGAAAACTGAGAAGACTAGAAATAACAATAGACCAGAACTCACAATTTCTCTATCTAAATATCAGAATAATCAGTTATTTCTGCTGAAAGCTGTTTTTTGTCCTTCATGAAGAGAAATTTTTATATAGTGAACCACAGCAATGAGACACTCAGTTTTCCTGTTTATGGTATGATTTGATAATCTGGAGAATGACAAAGTTGCGTGGCACACATGCAAACACACAAATGCATGTAAGTTCACCTGATCTGTATTCATTTTGCATTCCTTCTAGTTCATTCCACATCAGCTTTTCAAATCTGGTAATCTTTGCATGTAGTTTATTTTGATCATTTTTCACCTGGCTGAGTTCCACATCAAATTGCAATGTTTTTTCTGTGTTTTCTATTCTTTTGGAGACATAGTATAAACCATCTTCCAATTTCTTTTCCAGTATTTCCTTTTGAAAGAGTTATTTTGAAAAATGAAAATGTTATATTTATTCATTAGGAATGAAATTAACCCTGCTTGTGTGCTATATTTTTTCTGTAGAATTTCTATAATTTTTTAAATTATTTTTATTTGTAAATTTACATTTATAAAAATGATAGATCTCATTTCCCAGTTAAATAGGTAACTGACTTTTTATGGAACAGCGAAGAAATTGGGATGGATTTAAAGTTAATCTGGTATAAGAGGCTTCCAAAGTTTTTGATATACGTTTTATTGTGAAACTCTGAAGATGTTTCAGCTTATAATAATTGGTACAGTAAAGGGGCGGGCCAAAGAAATGTTGGGTATCAAAATCCTTTGCATGAAGCACAGATCTCACAAGTATATAGTACTATTAACTGCAAAAGCCTTTTTCCAGGATTTCAATTGAGCTTGGGAAAAAATGATTCTTCTTATTTTCTGGCTCATGTAGAAGTCTGGAAATAAAATTAAATCAACAACTGGCCATGAAGCAGCAACTCTTTCATCATGTTTAGATCCAACATTATAAAATGTTAAACACTAACTAAGATCCAAGCTATAATTAAAGATATGGGCAGAAATTACATCATTGGTTTCCTAATTTTTGAGCTAAAAAAAAACCCTAGACAATCAGCCTAAATTCAGATGGATTGATCTCTGCAATTTGTATTGTTCAGAGTTGTGGATCAGTTTTTGGCAATTTAGTTTGTGGCTCTATCTGGATCAACACCAGTTTTCGCTATCTACTCTCTAGCAATTCTCCCCATGGTAAGTTTTGAACGAATAACATAGTATTTCTAAAATAGTGCTTAATTTGACTATGAGATAGCTTTTCTGTTTCCCAAGCTTTTTTCTTGCCATCTTTTTATTTCAAATGGTATGTTTTCAATTCCAATATTTATAATTTGCTTTGGAAACCTTGTTGACTGAACAGTGGGGAATAAGCCCTTCTTTGAGAAAAATGGGCAGTTAAGTACAAAATATAAAGAAATGGTTTTTAATACATTAAGAAAAACAATTATATATACTGCCATATAACTGTACCTCTTAACAAATATTTTTATTCATTTTCTTATTAGGTTTTTCATTAAGTGATTAGTTACTAAGCAGATACAAGCACAATAAAGGTTATTGAAAAGAAACATCTCAAGATAGAATTGAAGATTTAAAACTGGAAGGCAGAGTCATTTCTAACTGATGAGAAGCCCATAGTGATTTTGTTTCCAAAAACCAAAGCACTTAGCAAACATTGACTTAAAGCTTCAATAGTTTTAATCTATAAAACACAACATTTAAAACTTGCTGCATGATGCAATAATTTAGGATTAGCAATCATACAGTATGTCTTTTAGATTATTTTATAAAACAACTAAATTGTCTCCTTTTGAAATGAAAGTGAAGTGTTCCAAATTATCACACCAACTGATCCTCTCCTGCCTCGCAAAAAAAAAAGAAGAAGAAGAAGAAGAAAGTTATGTTTAGATAGCATGTCCTGGTCCTGGATCAGCTACTTTCTGAAGCTAAACACTCTGCCTAAGTGCTTGCATGAACCCAACGTCCTTCCTCTGGCCAAAAACTCAAGCTGTAATTCAGATTGAAAAAAGAGCACTCTGCCTTCTGTTAGAAACTTATTTGAGATGGCATATTTTATTGCCTGTGACTGAAAGAACAACATCCATAATGTACACAAATCCACACAACTCTGACTGTCTCAAGTCCCCAAAGTAACTTTAGTATATTACATTTTTCTAACAATATATTGAACACAAAAAGCAAAGATGAATGGGCTCTCAAAGTCTGGTAATAAAATCTGATTGGCTCCTATGCTCCTTTCAGGTGTTCCTAACTTCTGTTGTAGATTCTTCATCAGATAATAATCTCACTATCCTCTTTCCCCGAATTCCCTGCTGGCTCATTTCCATTACTCAGCCAGTATTACTCATGTAAGATTACTGCAAATGTTAAGCAGATCTAAACACTTATCTATTTAAAATCTTTCTGCTCTCCTTTCATAAAAGAGGCTTTTTGAGAAAGCGTGTTATGCTTGTATTTTTTGCATGAATTACAAAAGCACTTGCCAATCTCTCCTTGATTGTAGCAAAGAGCTGGTTTGTGAAGTGGACTTGCTCTTGTTCAGATCTCCTCAACTCACTTTCCATCCACTTTCGTTGGTTTTGAATTTGATCTTTAAAATCATTTAAAATACCATTTATCCTAATATTTAAAAAGAAATTCTTTTTAATTTTCATGAAAATGAAACATGAAACATGCAGTTCTTCTGTACCATGATCTCACTACAAAAGCAATTTAAATAATAAGTAAATGGGTTTTTTATGTTAATTTTTTTTCTTAGTTTAGTCTTAATTTTCTTATGACAACCAAACTCATGTGGGTAAAAGCTTCACTCAAACAACTTTCATAAACTTATTCAGATTTCATGTCATGAAATCTGAATACTCTTCAGTTTTGCCACTTTTGGTAGTTAACAGTTTTCTGAAGTGGCAACATTGGTAGTATGTTTTTAGTTTCAAGGCTATAAATACTTATATGATATTTGATGACATGTATTCTCCCAACAAGAGAGATCTTTAAAACGTATTTTGAAAGTGATTAAAGGCTTTGCATTTTTAAGCATTATAAGTCAGCTTCTGATCACAGCTTTTACAATGGCAAATCTAGATATTTTGGAAGTATAGGAAAGAAGTTGTATATGAGCATCAATGGTGTGTGTTTGTGTGTGTATGTGACCACAACTGGTGAACAGATATGTGTAAGACAAGAATGAAGTGAAGAAACAACACTTCTCCAAACACTTCTGTTTGGTCTACTTATCCTGTTTTTTAAAAAATACACTGATTTTACAATTAAATATAAATAGATCTTCATCTCACATCTGAATTAGTATTTCACATTTGACAAAAAGCAGTTCAGAATGCAAGGGAGTATAGTTGTAGCATCTGTATCTTATTAAAGCAGCTGCATCTTTTCAAGTTTAAGCAGCCCTTTCAGTAAGGCTTTCACTGAAATAATATCAATCTTAGAAACACACTTAGTTACTTCAATGAGCGTAGATAGGTGCTGCATTTAAGTACTTGTGTTCAAAAGCAATTCTTCAAAAAGAAAACTGAAGCATAGCACAGCTATATTTTACACTTCTTAGGAAAATAAAGATCTGATATGGTTATATATAGCATAAATACTCTCCTCACCCATTTTTATAGTCTTTTTCCTTTTCTAAACCCTTAACAGTTTTATTTCTTATTTATTTTATGTATTTATAAAGCAAAATTAGAAACTGCCCAATTCACTCACAAAATGACTGTTTACAAAAACAAATTTACACTGATTTTCTGTTTTCTTTCTACTTATTTAGTTTCATGATAGTTTTTTTTGTATTAAATAAGAAAAGTTTTGTTCTTACAGCTATTAGTAAAAGTAAATGAAAGCACTGTGCAGTTTCAGTTAAAGCACTGAATTAACTTTGCAAAAAAGATTTATGTGATTTCATAAACATTTATTCTTGTTGGCCTGTCAGGATTTTTAAAGGCCAATAAATTAATTTGGTGCTGTTCCCTCTTGCCAATACCATTGTACCGTAACTTCTCACCAAGCACATTAACATAATTGAAAAGCTTTGTTGTTCCCTTACTTGAAGTCCAAGAGCTGCAATTCATGGTGTTGATCACCCTGTATTGTCTTTAAATTTGAAGTTTGCTCTGAGTTTGAAGTCTCTATCTTGCCTAAAAGCTGCATTACCTAATAGGAACAACAACAACAATAAAACATTATGAGCTAAAATCCCAGCATTTACATTAAATACAAATTATGACTGCAGTGACTAAGGGAAAAGTCAGAATTTCAGATAGATTAATTCTTATAAGCTTTTCTCAGAATTAATTTTGCTACATAATAAAAAATTCCCATCTATTCCAAAATAATTATTAATGTCCAGTGTTTGTTGTATTTTTTTATAGAGTTTTTGTAAAGAAGTGATCAGATTATACATAGGTTGAGAGAGAAAGTGAAGATGAGATCCTTTTAGCTAATATTCTACATTTTCAGGAAGAGCTATGCTATGTGTCAGAGGTGGGTTTCAGCAGGTTCTGACCAGTTCTGGAGAACCGGCAGTGGAAATTTTGAGTAGTCGGAGACCAGTAAATACCACCTCTGACTGGTACCACCCCCATCTATTCTCTGCCTCCCAAGTCCGAGCTGATCGGGAGGAAATGGGGATTTTGCAGTAACCTTCTCCTGGAGTGGGGTGGGAATGGAGATTTTACAGTATCCTCCCCCTGCCACACCCACCAAGCCATGCCCACCAAGCTATGCCATGCCCACCAAGCCACGGCCACAGAACTGGTAGTAAAAAAATTTGAATCCCACCACTGCTATGTGGTAATCCATTTGGAATAGTCAACAAGTATGAATCTTTTTCATGAGAAGGTTTTAATTGTCCTACTTCTGTCACATTTCTGCATGAAAGGCTTACCTTTGTTTGTACATAGTGACTGTTTTGGATAACAGTCATTTGCAGTTATGACAGTGATGAAAAAGTAATTTTGCAACCAATCCTTAGAGGGTTTTTAAAGCATAAGAAAGCTGAAGTAGGATTGTAAACATAGTCTTGCTTTCTCTTGATGACTGCTTCACTTAACAACCAAGTTTCTAGTTCCAATTGTGGCTGCTAAATGAGTACTACTTGTATCAGTAACTCATGTTATATGGTTATGCAAGCATTTGTTTTGTTTTTTCCTTGGTTGCAGAAGAAGCTTTGTTTCTAAGAACTATGGGCAAGTTCAAAAGAGCTTCATTTTACATTTTCTACATAGAACACATCTGCTTATCTTTTGTCAGTAAGTATGATCCTTTGATACAGGAAAAATACAAAATTTGGGAAATTCATATATTGATAATAGTGATAAGGACATCAGATAAGCATTTCTTTACAAGGGGAACAAAGCCCATACTCTAATAGAGAGCTGGAGAACTTTTGGTCTGTGGGATGGTTATGGAAGCCCCTGCAAAAGTCCCACCTAAGACTTTGAGCCTTCTTCAAAGCCTTCATGTTCCTCATCAAGAAAAGCTCAATGCACATATAAAGCCAGATAATTTTGAAGCTTATAGCTGGCCTACCTAGGTTGACCATTCACCTCAAGAATAGTGGTAGACATTAACAGATGTCCAGGAATCAAATTAACAAAATGAAAAATAATCTTGCCCTTAATTAGGAATACAGAAAAGGTAAAGGTGTGAAAAACTACTTAAGAACAAGTTTTAATACGATGAGCCAGAAGTATATACTTCACAAGATTTTAACAGCAAGCACCAGTTATAATTGATTAGTCTGAGAGTATAACCTCATAAAAATTTTAAGTGTATCAATAACCTGGTAATTTCAACGGAAGAATAATTTTAAATTTACTCTGAACATTATATGGTACAGAATGTTTTTTATATATTCGGCAGCAATGTGGACTAACTTGAACAATTCTGGAAAATGATTCACACCCATATGAGACAAACCAATATGAAACAAATTCTTATTTCAACCTACAATACTACTATTATACTTCACTAAACCACATATCTCCTCAGAGTGTATAGAACTGGCCTATAAGCAATAATTGCTGAAAGGATATTATCTGCTTCTTACTGAGAAGGTTGTCAAATCCCATTAATGGAAGAATAGCTAACCAAGCATGGGAATATGTCTCAATGTCAGTAATTATTTTCTATACCATTCTAGACAAATGGTTATCCAATCTCTTCTTGAAAACATCCAGCAATGGAGCACCCATAACCCAAGCTGTTCTATTAATTCTCACTACCAGGAAATTCATCCTTATTTTCAGGCTGGATCTCCCTCTGATGATCTTCCACTAATTGCTTCTTGTCCTGCCCTCAGGGTCTATGGATAATAAATTGATCTTTCTGTGACCATCCTTCAATTATTGGAAGACCGATATCAGGTCTCCCCTAAATCTTCTCTTTATTAGTCTAAAATGCCTAGTTCTCTTAATCATTGATTTAGCCTCCAGATCCCTTACCATCTTTCTTACACTTCTCTGCACTCTTTTTAGGGCTTCAGCATCTTTTTTATATTGTGCTGACTAGAACTCAATTCCAAATATGGCCTCATTAATGCAGTACTATCACTTCCTGCATTTTTGCTGCTATCCCTCTGTTGATCCAATCCAGGATTCTGATGGCTTTTGGGGGCAACTGCAGCATGCTGCTAACTCATACTTAAGTAGTGAGTCACCTGAATAGCTAGATCCCTCTCACAGGCACTATGTTTGAGACAGGTACTGCCTACCCTGTACCTGTGTAGCCTAAATGCAGGACTTTACTTTTCTCACTACTGAACTGCATCTTGTTGGATAGGGCCCAATGCACAAGTCTGTCAAAATCCTTCTAACAAGATCCTTGACTCTATATTACAAAATATTAGCAATTTCCTCCAGCTTAGTGTTATCCACAAATTTAATGAGCCCCACTTCAATCCCCTCATCTAGTTCATTTATGGAAGATGCTGAAGAGCACTGGGCCCAAAAGAGAATCTTGAAGTATTCCACTGCATACTTCCCTCCATGTAGATGTAGTTCCATTGAGGAACACATGCTGAGTGCAGTTGGCCAGGCAACTGAAATCCATTTAGTGGTAGCACTGTCTATCCCACCTTCTTCTGTCTTACCAAGAACTAGGCTGTGGTCTACTTTATCAAACACCTTGCTGATATCTAAGTATACTATATTCATAGCATTTCCTTAGTCCACTAATCTAGCCACTCTACCAAAGAAGACAATCAAGTTTGTTTGGCATGACCTGTTTTTAACAAATGTTTAGTGCAATAATGCTTGGGAATCTCAGGACCTTTTCGGTGTTACAAAAAAAATCCTGTATCTTTGTGTTTTACAATTGTATTAATAAGCTGTCATTATTCAAAAATAATGTTACAAACGGTAAGTATTGTGATGATGCAGCTTCATTTCTCAGTCTCCATATTTCAGCACTGTACTATGTTAATTGTACAATTGGCTATTGCAATTATTCTGGATCTTTATTCCATCATAATGCTGCTGTATCTCCTTCACCTTCTGTATGGAAAAAAAACCATCTGTTTTTCCTCTTCCATTAACATGAGTCAGCAATTTTAAATCAAATGGAGAAGTTGAATGATTTGTAACATACAGTACAGATGAATAGATTCACTTCAGAGCCACTCACCTTCATCTCAATATTATTCACATAATTGTCCAAGGAAGACTGAACAGCATGAATTTCTTTCTCTAGTTTTGAAATCTCATGCCTGCTGATATTGATATCTCCAGAGAGTTTGGCAATGCTAGCATCGCATCTAGAAAGTTGATAACAAAGAAGAGGATAGTTGCTGTATTTCCTCTTTACCATAAATTCCCTCTTCTGTAATCATTCAGAAGTGTATCTCCAACAAGAATTTTCTTCCCTAAGGAAGGATTATGTATTTTATACCTTCACTCTTTTTTGATTCTTGAAACCCTTCGTTTCAGATGTCTGACTACTCACTTCTGCTGGCTGCTAAACTCTGCTATAAAATTTAACTTAGTTGCACTACATTACAGTAGTTGTTTCCCTTTTTAATTTACCCTAATGCTAAGTACATGTGTGCCTCATTTTCCAGGATATTTGGCAACATCATAAAAGAAAGATATAACATTCCTGCCCCCTTATTCCACTTCTATGGACTTTTCCCCAAAATCTCCAAAGGTTAATGTATTACTGTGAAATCTCTTATGGTTTATAGCAGGGGTGAAATCTAAAAATTTTCCCTACTGGTTCTGGGCGAGGCTTAATTGGTGGGCGTGGCTTGGTGGGCAGGTGACTGAATGGGCATGGTCAATAATAATAAATAATAAAAATAATAAAGTATACAAAACTTGGGAGGCACCAGTCTACCTTCTTTAAAAATAGAGGCCCTGGTCTACCAAGTGCCTTTTACTGAGAGGCTCCGTCTACCAAGTGCCCTTTTTTGGCAGGCACTGGTCTACCTTCTTTAAAAATAGAGGCACTAGTCTACTAGCTGCCTACGGCGCTGATCAGCTGTAGTGCAGCCCTTTGAAGTGCTGCGGCAGTCATTTAAGACCGTTTGCAGCTATATCACCACCGAGAGCTTCAGGGACAGAGAAGAGGAACAGCAAGGTGTGGGCATTGGGGGAGGGGGCAGGGATTTTTACTACCGGTTCTCCGAACTACCTGCCCCAATCGCTACCGGATCACACGATCAGGTCCGAACCGGGAGCATTTCACCCCTGGTTCATAGTCCTTATACTTTTCATTCTTCTTCTTCTACATTCTTTTATATCTCTGAGGCAAAACCAACAAACCCTTGTAGCATGTTGAGGAGTTATTAGCATAAACTTTTATGAATCAGAGTTCATTTTATCGGATATATGAACAGCGGCTCATTAAATTTAAATTATATATAGGTTGATTGATTATGTAACATTAAGTTGTTTTCCATTCCTAGCAACCACATAAATCTCTTTTTTCCATGTCAACCTATCCCTGTCCTATTCTTTCATGTCTCCCAGCGGTATACTCATTGCCTCTATAACTGAGTCCATTCACCATGCTGCTGGTCTTCCTCTTCTCTTTTCTATCTTTTTCAGCATTAAAGCTTTTTCTAGAAAGCCTGGTTTTTGAATCAGGTGTCCAAAGTAGAATAATTTGAGCCTGGTCATTTGTCCCTTGAGTGAGAAGTCTGGGTTGATTTGTTCAAAGTTCCATAGGTTTGGTTGCTTGGCTGACCATAATATACTGTCTTCTCCAGTACCAATGCTAAAAACACCAGTATTCTTCTTATCCTATAAAGTCCAACTTCCACTTCCATAGTGTGTCACAGAGAATACCATGGTTTGTACAATTCTGATCTTTGTAGGTATTAGACAGCTCATACTGCTTGAATATCTTCATGTCTGCTCTACACACACACACACACACACACACACACACACACACACACAAGATTTTTAAAAAAGAAGTTGGAACATCTATTCTGCCAATTTAAGATGACATATCATTCCGCACATCTGGCAAGTAGGTTTTAGTTCGCAAAAGCTTGTAACACTGAAAGCATTCTTTCAGATTCATCTGACTTTTCACTGATGCGACATAAACTACTATGTAAAATCCACAGAATATTTTCTCAATAAATTATTTCATAGAAGAATTTTAATTTTCTTCTTTTCTGAGTGCCTTGCAACATGGCATTCTTTCATTTAGAATGGCCTTGCTGCACATTATGTGTTTGTATGTGCATTCATATGCAAGTGTGTGCATGTGTGCATAAGTGTGTGCATATGCAAGGACACCTTTCACTTTATAAGGGTAGAAAAAAATAAAAGAAAAAATCTGCTTATTTTATTGGTGTTTTTTTTTATTCTTGAAAACTAGGCCAGCTCAATCTTTCTTTAGGTGAACACTGTAAGCAAGCGATATGCAAAAAATGCTTACATGGTTGTATAAATCATTTCAATGTCCTCTAGCTTAGCCCAAGAGTAATTATTCATACTCAGTTTCATTAAAATATAGGTTGTATAAATACAAGTACTGGTGTTACTATGACAGGAGTTTGTGCTGATCTTAGAGATTTGTGTTCCAGCTCTTGGTTCCTCTAAAACAAACAAGCAAACTAATAAATATCAGAAATTGTCATAGGCTTAACTTCAGACCATGAAATTATATATAAACATATAAATCATTGGATGTTTTAACAATCATAGAAAAATTATATTATTTTCATTGTCAAGCTGCTTCACTCAAGACTTTCCATAGGAATAGTTAAAAAAAAAAAATCAAAATGGTGGTCACTTCAGTACAACCAAACTTCTGCCAGTTTTTTTTATGCAACCACAGTCTGCAAACACTACTAACAGTGTTAAGTATATTTAATTCTGACCGTAGGCTTCTAAGTCCACTGATTTGATTTATATGCCAGCTTCTATAGTAATTTTACTTGGCATTAGCAACTCGGAGATAAACAATCACATGACCACGATGGCCTTATAACCTTCAAACATTTCCTTCAATCATTAAGCGAAGTGATGCAGTCACTATGTGAAAAATCAACCTATTTCCAAAGTACCTGAAGGCCTGACAAGAATCAATGGATGGAAAACTAATCAAGGAGAAAAGCAACCTAGAACTAAGGAGAAATTTCCTTAACAGTTAGAACAATTAATTAGTGGAACAACTTGCCTCCAGAAGTTGTGGGTGCTCCAACACTGGAAGTTTTTAAGAAGAAATTGGACAACCATTTGTCTAAAATGGTACAGGGTTTTCTGCTTATTTTTTATTTATTTTTATTTTATTAGATTTATAGACCGCCCTTCTCCCGAAGGACTCAGGGCGGTGTACAGCCAAGGTAAAAAAGAAACAATGTACAATTAAAAGTAAATTAAAAAACTTATTATACAGTGTGGCTGAAAATTAAAATGGTTAAAAATCTAAAAACTCCAATTTAAGACTTAAATAAAATTTAAAATTCGAAATCTAGACAATTTAAGAAAGACCTGCGCGAACAAACAAATATGTTTTCAGTTCGCGGCGAAAGGTCCGAAGGTCAGGTATTTGGCGTAAACCAGGGGGAAGTTCATTCCAAAGAGTAGGAGCCCCCACAGAGAAGGATCTTCCCCTGGGGGCCGCCAGCCGACATTGCCTGGCAGACAGCACCCTGAGAAGTCCCTCTCTGTGTGAGCGTACGGGTTGATGGGAGGCATGAGGTAACAGCAGGCGGTCCCGTAAGCTTGAGCTGGGTGTTGGACTAGAAGAAATCCAAGATCCCTTCCAACTCTGTTATTCTGTTATAATTTTGCTTCCACTTTCTGTATTAACTCTGCTTGTTGAAAGCCACTTGCAAACCACGTGAATGGTGATCACATAACTACAGGACACTGCAATGCTGTAGTCATAAATGTGACAATTGGTTGCAAAGTCACTTTTTTAGCATCATTGCAGCTTCAAATGGTTGCTGCACAAGGCAGCTAGTAAGCGAAGACTACACATACATTAGTGGCTGCAGAGGCAGCCATACAATATTTCTAATTTCTTTCAAAGGTAAAAGTAAGAGACAAACATTCTTCAAAGTTAAGGACAAAATTATTTTGGTTTGAATTCTCTGTCTCAACTTTAGGTGCAATATTATATTTAAGCAAATCCTAAAGAAAACATTATTTTCTCCTCAAAACTGTAATATGCAGGAAGGAGAAGCATATGGGCTTGTGCTCACTAAGATTAAAACATGGTTTATCAAACTGTGAGAAGGTAGCTCCCCCCAACTCACCTGGCCACTCTTCCACGTAGGTCCCCAACCCCCTGCAGGTGTTTATGGTCCAGACTTTGCACAGCAAAATTAGTTCCTGATGTTACTTCATCTCTGGCTTTTATTTGTCTGTCCAACTCCTGGAATTTTATAAGCATTGTAAATGGCAAGTTATATAACATCAGCTGGGAAGGTAAATAACTTATACTAAAACAGCTACTGCACTTAATTTCGGAACCTGAAAGGCAATGTTAGCAAATTGCTCTGGTAGCAATTCAGAATTACATTGCAAAAGAGATTGCTGGTATTTGTTCCGTTGTCTTACAATAATAAGATTGATAGTACCTTTGGAACATCTTAAAGTGTGCACAAGTAGTATTTGCATACATACATCACACATACATATACAGACAGAAAAATCTCAATTTTAAGGATGAAAGGATTATTCCTTAGGCCTAAATATTCTAAACTATGCAACTCTTTTATGCATGGACTTTTTGCTTGTGTAACACGATTTTCTTCCTCTTTCCATTCAATCATATCCAATTCTCAGAGACTGCCTGAACAAACTACAGTTTTCTTGGCAAGGATCCCTCCTCCTCAAGTGGTTTGCCATTGCTGGTGGGACTAGAACTCACAATTGCCTAGTTTCTTATCTAACCCTAACCACTACACCAAACTGGCTCTCAAGATGTTAGATATCCATAAAATGGCAAATGGGTATTTTTCATTGCACATGAAATTTGTTAAACTAAGATCAAATAAACAGAGCACATATATTGCTTTCAATATTCATTTTCAGTATAAAAATGTTAAGAATGTAAAAAAGGGGAAATATCTAAAGATTATCCAAAAACATTTTTAAATGACAGATAAGTTAATAAATCACATAATGGGATTAGAATGATGATGATAATAATAATAATAATAATAATAATAATAATAATAATAATAATAATAATAATAATAATAATAATAATAATAATAATAATAATAATAATAATATTTTAATTTGTATACCGCCCTTCTCCCGAAGGACTCAGGGCGGTGAACAGGCAGATAAAATATACATACACACAATAATTAAAAACATCCCTTAAAAAACTAATTTAAATGCCCAAAATATTAAAAAACGTACTTCCCCGTAAAATCACAGAATTTTAAAAACGCATCCAATAAAAATAAGAATCAGGCTAGTCCAGCCATACAGAATGAAGGTTTTTAGCCTGGTTCCTTAACTACAGTACAAAGCAAACCGGCTGGAGTGTTATGCTATATTAAAATAAGCAAAACATGAATGCTTAAAGCAGTGTGCCACATATAATGGCTCATGTACTCTTCCTCCTTTTTTGTATCCATGAGGACAAAACCCATGTACTTCCCACATTAATAAACTACTATACATTAGTATTTGAATTGAAATAAATGTAGATATTTTAATTAGCAAACAACTAAAAATTTAAAATCATGGCTCAAGTCCTGCCTTGTTTTTAAAAACTTTAATTTGAAAGAAATCAAAGTTAGGAGCTGTGATTTGTTTAAAAGTAAAGAGAGGCATCTGACCTCTGTTGCCAGGAAAAAAATGGAAAAAATAGCTTATGCAAATAAAATGAATTCAATATATATGCAATGACCCATTAAGGATAAGTTCATATAAGTTCGTATAGTGTTTGGATTGTATGGTTTTAGTATAGTACAATGAGCTGATCCAGCTATTGTGTTAGTAAAACACATTTTATTGCATGATTGGGATTCAGACAATATAATTATTCTAATCTCGCCCAGAGATTTAGTTTTAAACTACAGTACCACAAATGACCATTATTTAATAGAGCGGAAGCATGCAGGAATCAAGACCTCACTAAAAGTCATTGCCTATGGGCAGGTTTGGGAAACTATTTGATTTTGTCCAAGGACAACATTCTGTTATTGACATTATCACTCCTGGACCACATCAATGGCTACAAACTGCCCACAATGCAAGTGTACGAAGAAAGAAAACATCATCACCATGTTTTCTCTGATTTATTTCAAGTGCTTATTTATTATTTCAAGAATATAATTGAACTTACTAGTATTAGGTATTGTTTTTAAAAGTTTTTAATTTTCTCCCATAATCTTAAATATTCTAATACAAAAATATGCTTGTTCTACTAATGGTATTTTTATTTCTATATGTGAAATTTTGATTGATTTGTCTTGCTGTTTTCACAGCAGATAAATTCATTATGACTTTTAAGGCATTTTCAAACATGCTGTGAAGTATTAATGGAACCATTAGAAAAACTGTTAGATGTTGTTAACTTATCTTTTTCCTGATGACCTCTTCTATAAGGACCCAAATTATTCATGGTTATTATGGCAGACATGCAAGAGAAGTTAATTAAAATTATTTCACTGTCTGAAAATATTTCATTATATATCTCCCCCCCTCCCCCCCAAAAAAAAGCCTTAGCACATATGTTTTGTCTGGGGATCTCTTCATCTATGGACAGTAACCAAGACATTTATGTCAACACAATAATTTCAGTAGGGCAAAATTTCCCTTCATTTAGTTCCATGTCCCGAGATGAAAAAGTGGGACAAGATAGCAAACCAGGATCTTAGGGCAACTCTGTCTGTAGAATACCAATAGTGGCGGATGGTAGAGAAGAACAAGCACAGCACTTTTGACTTTTTGACTTTAGAAGATAGTCCTTCTAAAACTATCTATGAAAAAAAACTGCAGTTTCATCTGTCCTGTCTTGATGCATTTGAAAAAAAAAATGTGGGAGAAGAGATGGGAAAGCATTTAAAATATCCAGTAAACATATTATGCAGTATATTAAGCATTATATTAGGCATGTTAGGCAGCATACGAGGCAGTATAATATTCAGTGAACATGTTAGGCAGTACAATGAAAATGTCATCTAGAAACTATTTTATCCTACATTATGAGGTAAGAGAATTCTGGACTTCTAAAATTTGAAACTGTAGTGGATGTGTAAGTGTCTATATGTACATGAATGGGGGTGGGGATTGTGAGGTTGAGGACATTTATTGCTGTTTCAGCTGTACCAGGATTCCTGACATGAGTCATGAAATTAGGATTCTTAAGTATTGCTAGAAGGCTACAGTAAAAATGCCGCGGAGGTTTAATGAAGACTTGAAAGAGTTTACAACTGCAAACTGTCTCTGCATTCCGATGAATGAAAGGCAAGCAAAATTGAATCAAATGTTATCTTAAAAAAACCCCCACCTTTAAGCTAAATTGACAAACACAAAACTTTTCCAAATGCTGTATCTATGTATAGAAAAGTTTAGGAACAAACTATACAAATAGTTAATCTATTTTAATCCAGATTTCCAAAGTGGTTTTTAATTTTAGGGAAGTAGGTAGAGATCCATCTATGCCAAATGCCTCCATTGTTTGAAGATTTCCTCCATTTAAATGGTGTGATCCTTAAATACCTTGCAGATAGAAAATAGGCAAGAGTTTCTACCTTCCTGGGAAGAAAAAAAGTTTCTAGGAATATGTAATATGAATTTGACCTCTTTGAAGCTGAACATTGCATAACTTCTGAATATTTAATAATTGCTAGTAACTGCCGATACCTCTATGTCGTGGCTCAGCCTTTTAACAACACTTGTGATTGTCTGGATATGATTTTCCAATAGCTGGTGAGCTGCTGCCTCCCCTTGCTGAAAGTTCTTATTTCCCTGAAGGTATGAAACAATGCCATCCTTGATCCGAAATGCCTGATCCAAGAGCACAGCAGTGGTACGCTCCTGATTAGATAGCCGGTCTTCCAGTGAATTCACTCTGATTCCAGACACATTAGGAATTGCCGGTAGAAATGGCTGGCTTGGAGTTCTGTCCAAAGGAATCACGAGAGAAGTAGAAAATAAGTTAAAGGTAAATCCTTTATTACTGCATCCAGCTACAGCAACAAGATAAAACGATGAAGTACCTTTAGGTGACAATTTCTGCCTATAACTCATGTGGCATATGAGTAATGAATGACTCAATATCTGAAAAGCTTTTAGATTAGAAAAGGAGGAGAAGGAAAAAAAAGAATTTAACTTTGGAAGAATGACAGATGTTATGTTGTTAAAAAGTAAATGCAAGAGTTGTTTTTCCTATTTATTTATTTTTTTATTTATAGACCAAGACCAAGTCATAGAATTTAAAATATACCATAAAACTATAAAAAATTCTTTTCGTAGTAATAATTAAAAATGTGAAAATAACTTTCTATTCAGCTTCAGCAGAATTCTGATGCCAGGTTCCAAGATTAAGGGACATACATATTTTCCAACCATCGGAGCACAGTGGCTCGCATGGTTAGGATGCTGGCTTGACAAGCTGCAAGCTCATGTTTGAGACCCGACTGCTGCCATGGGGTGGGGTGAGCTCCCATTCTTCACTCCAGCTCCTGCTGGGGACATGAAAGGAGCCCACAAATGGGTGTCTGCAGGCAACAGTGATGTCTCTGGCTAATCCTTTCAACATGGAAATGTTGCCTCCGACAGGAGTCCAATGTGATTTCCAATCACCTGAATTCTTCCATGTACATCTTATACAAAAATTTCAATAATGTCTATTTGCTATTACTATTTGCCTTTTCTTCTAGAATTGGGCCTAAAAATCCAACAAAGAATTGGCAAATTATTATGCTATGATTAAATAGCTAGCAAAATTTTTACTTGAGCCATAATAGCTGGCAATATATTCACCAGAAAGAACGTAGAGCTAATCTTCCATTTTGCCTCTGGCAGAACATATATCTGTCTTTGTTTTGCTCTGACAGTGAAACATTAATTCTTCACTCCTAGTAATAAACCTTTTCTTCATAAAGTATCTTCACATTTTGGAAGCATTTGTGCAGTTGCCTACTCATCAATAAAGTAATTTATGCAGTTGCACACAAAATGTGTTTCTTTGGGAAGCTGTGGAAATGTTTTCAAATCATCTGAGATTCCTTTAGATTAGTTTAAGACAGCCTGATTCTTAGTACAGTCCATTAGGATTTACTATATTATTTTTAATAATTGATGTAGCTTCTTTTAATATGCATGTTCTGATTCATGAACTTTATCTTTATTTTACAGCAACTTTATGATGTTAGTAAGTTACAATATAAAATGCTGAGGTCTTAAATGGTCAATTAATTTATAACTTTCGCTTAGGCCTCATAGATTCATACTGATCAAGGCAACTGTTCTATAATCCCTTCATACTTAAATTGCTCATAACTCCTATATACTTATTTTGTTGGCACAGAATAAAAGGCCATTTTAAATTGTTTTTTTCCCATTGTTTTAGAATTTGAACCAAAACACTTTAAAAAAATTTGTCAGATTTTTCAGCATCATTAAAATAAAAATAGCAACAACTCTATGAAAACTGAGTACAGGTAGTCTGTGACATACAACCATTTGCTTAGTGAGCGTGTGAAGTTATAACAGCACTGAAAACAGTTATTTATGACCACTTTTCACACTCGCAACCACTGCAGCATTCTATGGTCATGTGATCAAAATTCTGATGCTTGGCAACTGGCATGCATTTATGATGGTTGCAGTGTCCAGGGGTCATTTGATCACCTTTTATGACCTTCTGACAAACAAGATCACAAGTGGGAGTGAATACCTCACTTTGCTTCAGATGCTTCTGGATTGAAAGGATTAACCAGCTACAAGCTGTTGCTCAGGGGATGCCCAAATGTTTAACTACACACATTCATCAGAGAGGCTCATTACAGCTTTCTTAGGTCGACAGAAGACTTCAAAGAATTTAAAAGCAGAGAGTGAACCTATGGAAAGGTACAAGAACCAACACTGGATAGAACCAATGGAGGAGTTGGCAGTTGGGTTTGGTGAAAGCTGGGAAGTATAGAAATCATTGCATAGACTGTGCATGGGTACTACAAGATCTAGAGATACTCTGAACAAATGGGGCTATCTGGTGGCTTTTCCTCTTTGCGATTGTGGTGACATGCAGACAAAAACACATATGTATATCTGTCCTTTGTATACTAATCAGTGCCCATTTCAAGACCTCATGGCCATGCAACAGAACACAAGTAATGTTGTTGGTTTCTCTTTAACTTGCATGTATTTAAACTTGTATTTTGTGTTTCAAATTTTATGTCATATAGTACGCCTTATTTTAATTGAGATGCTTCTGACGTGAATAAACAAACAAACAAACAAACAAAGTCATTGGGGAACCCAGATTCACTTAACCCGTGTTTTTAACTTAACAATTGCAGTGATTCCCTTAACAATTGTGGCAAGAAAGAAATGGGACAAAATTTACTTAACTGTCTTGCTTAACAACTGAAATTTCTGACTCAGTTGTGGTTGTAAGTTGAGGGCTACCTATATGTATTTGCTTGAATACTGAGGTTGAATCTGTTTCACATATCTTGTTATCCCTCTTGATCAGAGCCAATACACCCAATCTTGAGTCTGATAAATACTCATGATGGAGAGATTGAGGTATTCTTATTAAATAACTAACACCCAAGTTTTCAAAGGCAGTAGCAAAATTTTAATTTATATACTTAGCTTGTAGAAACTATTTGGTGCCTTCAATGAAAGGTTAATTTCTAGGGCTTCTTCCTTTTATATGTATGTACTATATATAGTTATTTATGCATGTACTAATGTTTTAGCTCTTACATACATAATTAAATCTATACCCTCACAAATTTCATATATTAATCAGTTCTACTCCAACAGATCACACCACTTTTGTTCAGCCCCATTGCATTCTTCCCCTTTCTCTTGATTTCAAACACTCACAACATAAATATTTGTTCTTTATGAAGTCATTATTTCATGTTCCATGTACTCGTTTAACATTCCAAGTTACAATATTGTTGTCATTACAGTTATTATCAAATGGGCCTTTAAATATTCACTTTGGTCAATCAAAACTTTCACAAAATGCTTTTTCAGAAATGAGAGAATTAGACATCATATTAGCAGCTTTAGTGTACTCATGGCATATGTAAAATTCCCTACTCATAGTAAAGAAAATACTGAGCTGTTCTGGCACAATTTGGTACAATGGAAACTTACTTTTACCACAAACTTATTAACATCATTTTACACAAGCTAAGATTCAAAATCTAAATATTATTTTGCAAACCAATTTAGAAAATAGCCTTTAAAACACATTCCCCTAATAGCTTAGGAGAATAGCAATAAAAGCACAAAAACCCACAAAGCACTCAGTGGAGGAAGTAACTGTTGGTAGAAAATGGTAATGAGGAAAAAGTAATAATCAATGGGGAATAGCATTTAAAACATTACTAAGGTAATAGCAGTGAATAATCCCTGGGTGAAATGGAACAACATATTCACGACCGTTTTTAAGGAAAAGAAGGTCAGTATATAATCTTTTCTTTCAGGGATCTGGATAAACAGTGGCAAGGAGAGAAAAGATTAGAAAAAGCATTTAAGCCAGGAGTTCAGCAGAAGACAGTGGAAAAATACATAGAGAGACTCATATTACATTGTAACATACATATAGATTGGGACTGGGGGGAGGACAGGAAGGATAAGAACAAGAACTGGTAGTACATAGAACCTCTAGATGTTCATGAAAGGTTATCTGAGGGACCGTCTCTTGCCAGTCACATCTACCCGACCCACCAGAATGGCGAGGCAAGGAATGTTGCAGGTCCCATCCCCTAGGGAGATACACCTGGTGGGACCAAGAAGAAGGACCTTCTCCATGGTGGCTTCCTCTCTTTGGAACCTCATTCCCCCAAAGATTATAATGGCCCCACTCTAACACTTTACCAGAAGGCACTGAAGACCTGGTTCTGCCAGCAGGCCTGGGAAATGCAGAGTGGGATGGAGCCCTTTAAATGGCTCGTGTAATGTGTTGTTGCCAGGGTGGAGGGGTTATTTATTATATTTTATTGCTTTTTTATATGAAGTTTTTATATTCTTGTAAGCCGCCTTGAGTCATCATGTGCAAATAGGCGGCAATATAAATTTCCAAAATAAATAAAAGGGCATAACGGAAGGCATCAATTCTTCTTGGCTGTGTCATTTCAACATGACTATTGGCATCCTAATTTTATGGTTCACCTGGAGCTGGGATTCAGATTAATTCAAAGGATGGAGATAATTATTCAATTCCTTTCTTTGATCTAGTCTCAGTTGACCAAGAACTGTGTGGCTGTAAGATCATAGGAGGAAATAGAGTGGAAGAGAGAAGTTCTTTGAAAGTCTAGCAGTCTCTTTGTGTAAGTACAAGTTCAACTCAATGAAGAACGCTAACAGGCCTTTGCACATTTCATAGTCTCAATAGCTGGGCTCATGTCCAATACGCTACGGACCTTTGGTGCAAAGAGGTTTCTTTCTGAAAAAAGGGAAAGCTTGCAAAGTGTTAGGCACTTAGTTAACATGGATCTGGGCTCTTAATTACACAGCTTCCCTTAAGTGGCTGCAGCTGTTGATGGAGATAAGTGCTCAAAATGAGATTTTTCTTCTCTTTCTGGCTAGAAAAAGGCAGGGGTTTTATACTGTGCCTGGTGGGTGCAAATTATTCGGGGATACCTAAATTGTAATCTCAGTCAACGAGAAAGTTGGAAAAAAGTTTCTGTTTTGACTGTCTTAAAAATTGATTGTCTTAGAATTATTTTATTCTTTTTGTTTTCAGGATGATCAGCACTGATGAGATCTATAATACAATGAACTTTTCACCAGAATGCCTGTATGCTAGTTCCATCTCCCCACAATTAAAGTGTTGTCCTTTTGTCATTAAACTCACATTCAGCTGAATATGAGTTTAGCAGGTGTGAGAATGTGAGCAGAATGTGAGAATTAGCAGGTGAAGCTAAGCAAGATCACATCAAATACCTGTACAATTAGCACAGGGGCACCCCAAGGCTGTGTGCTCTCCCCACTTCTCTTCTCTCTGTATACCAATGACTGCATCTCCAACGATCCACCTGTTAAGCTACTGAAGTTCGCAGATGACACAACAGTGATCGGTCTCATTCGAGACAATGACGAATCCGCATATAGACGAGAGGTCGAACGACTAGCCTTGTGGTGCAATCAAAACAACTGGAACTGAACACGCTCAAAACCGTAGAAATGGTGGTAGACTTTAGGAGAAACCCTTCCATACTTCCACCTCTCATAATACTAGACAACACAGTATCAACAGTAGAAACCTTTAAATTTCTAGGTTCTATCATATCGCAAGATCTAAAATGGACAGCTACATCAAAAACATCATCAAAAAAGGACAACAAAGAATGTTCTTTCTGCGCCAACTCAGTAAGCTCAAACTGCCCAAGGAGCTGCTGATTCACTTCTACAGAGGAATTATTGAGTCTGTCATTTGCACCTCTATAACTGTCTGGTTCGGTTCTGCAACCCAACAAGACAGACACAGACTTCAGAGGATAATTAGAACTGCAGAAAAAATAATTGCTACCAACCTGCCTTCCACTGAGGACCTGTATATTGCACGAATCAAGAAGAGGGCCGTGAAAATATTTACAGATCCCTCACATCCAGGACATAAACTGTTTCAACTCCTACCCTCAAAACGATGCTGTAGAGCACTGCACACCAGAACAACTAGACACAAGAACAGTTTTTTCCCGAAGGCCATCACTCTGCTAAACAAATAATTCCCTCAACACTGTCAAACTATTTACTAAATCTGCACTACTATTAATTTTCTCATCGTTCCCATCACCAATCTCTTTCCACTTATGACTGTAGGACTGTAACTTTGTTGCTGGCAATCCTTATGATTTATATTGATATATTGACCATCAATTGTGTTGTAAATGTTGTACCTTGATGAACGTATCTTTTCTTTTATGTACACTGAAAAAATATGCACCAAGACAAATTCCTTGTGTGTCCAATCACACTTGGCCAATAAAAAATTCTATTCTATTCTATTCTATTCTATTCACAAATGGCAAGTGAAAGAAGAAAAGGAGATTCTTCAAAAACATTGCTGTCTAAGAACCCTGAACCTCCTTGAATACTTGATATCAAGATAATGAACTAAAACATCCGTATAATGCAAATTTGTTTTTGTTTTGTTTTTCAAAACTGAATTTGGAAAAACTATTTTCAGAAACAATTTAGGGAAAATCAAAGGGTAATCAAAACTACATTCCTAGTATTTACCTAACATAAGGGGAGAATATCGTTTTTCCCACTGCAAGAGAAAAGTATGAAATGCAGCCAAACCTAAGAGTCAACTGATCCACAATAGAAGCATGTCCAATTTGCAGCTATGAATCACACTAGTCCACCCCATTTCTCCTTTTGGCCAACTCCACATGAAATTAGGAGGGGTCACATTAAGCTTATAAATTCAGATTGAATGTGAACAAAATTAATTGTTCAAACATGGAGACCAGATAGAGAATGGAAAGTTGGAAGAACACTAAGATCTTTGGGTCCAATCCCCTGCACGATTCAGGAATCAGTTACTATAATAACCCTGGCATATGTCCATTAACTTTCAGTTTAGAAACCTATAGTGAAAGAGACATTACGACTTATGATACATCCTGATTCTTGTTCAATGATGGCCAACTAAAATCTATTGCTTTGTAATATGAACAATTGTTTCTTACCCTGTCTTCTGGAACAATTCTGAATAACTGCCTGCTCTCACTTCCACATAACAAGTCCTTCAAATACTTGAAGGCAACCACCATGTCAGAATTAAATCACATGCTAATAAGTTAACATATTAATAAGTTAATAAATTAGCAGGGACATGGTGGCTCAGTAGCTAAGACGCTGAACGTCAATTGAAAGGTCGGCAGTTCAGCAATTCGAATCCCTAGTGCCGCGTAACAGGGTGAGCTCCCATTACTTGTCCCAGCTTCTGCCAACCTAGCAGGCCGAAAGCATGTAAAAAAATGCAAGTAGAAAAATAGGGACCATCTTTGGTGGGAAGGTAACAGCATTCCGTGCGCCTTTGGCATTTAGTCATGCTGGCCACATGACCATAGAGATTTCTTCAGACAGCGCTGGCTCTTCGGCTTTGAAACGGAGAGGAGCATCGCCCCCTAGAGTTGGGAATGACTAGCATATATATGCGAGGGGAACCTTTACTTAATAAGTTAGGACATTTTTGTGGTTAAAACTTATCCAAGTTTTTTTAAAAATTCATAGCTCATAGATGTGTTTCCTCTTCCAGGTGAATAAATACTGAATATGTAATGCCAATCCTGCCTTTATTTTCTTATGTACATGTTCAGTATTTTATTAAGATGTTATTTAATAGGCTTCTGTTCCCCAACATCCTAAAATAAATGTATTAGGTTTCTAAGTAAAGCAAGTATTTCTTTTCTGTTGATTTTGTGAATATGATTCACTCATATTCACATCTTAGAATTTAAAACAGCAGGCTATAAAGCTTTACATTTAGCACAGATTTCTATGGACAGGGAAGGGAAGGAAGAGAGACAAGAAAGAAATTAAGAGCAGCTATTCTCCTCTACACAAGGACAACCCAAGACTTACTTAGGTATCAGAAGAAGGATACCATATTAAAATTACATCATCTTCTAGGAAGGTAGTAAAAATGCATTTTTCATTTTCATTAATCTTTTCCTGATTTTTAAAATTGCGATCAGACGCATGCTATTAGAAGAAAACTCAGGACTGCCCAGAAAGGACTAGCTTTGTTCTTTATTAGTCTTCATACTCAATAGGAAAAAATTAAGATGAAGGAAAAGGAAAGGAAGAAGAGATAGACAGCAATGCAACAGAAATTCATAGCTTCTTATTAAACTGCCTTGTCAATTCTATGATGTATTGTTCTAGCTCATTAACAAAGGCACCATATTACCATGGTAAGACAGTTGGATTCTGCATTTCTTTCTCCCACAACACACTTGTCAATAAAGACTTCCATGTCTGAACTGAAAGATGTTGTCTCTCTCTCTCCCTCTAAGACAGGGGTGTCCAAATTTGGCAACTTTAAGACTTGTGGACTTCAACTCCCAGAATTCCTTAGCCAGCAAAGCTTTGCTGGGAGTTGAAGTCCACAAGTCTTAAAGTTGCCAAGTTTGGACATCTCTGCTCTAAAATATGGGAGAAATATTTTTCTCCAACCATTGACACCAGCAGAAGGCATTTTTTTCCTTAACTTCCAACCTGGGAGAGAGATTTTAGTAGAACACTGGGGTGACAAATTAATCCTTCTCTTCAAAGCATGTCTTTTCCCTAAAAATTACACCAGTATGGGAATTAAACTGATTAAAATCAGCTGGCAGCAATAAAAGCTCCAGAACATCTATAATATACCAATATATCTTTGAGGGGAAAAATGTTGGTGAAACATATTTAGGACTCTAGAAGAATCTTTCCAAGCAGAACCTCCAGATGTGTTCAACCAAAATTCCCATTCAGATTGAGCAAATTTATGGTATTTAAAAACCAGCATACATAGTAGGTACCACAAACTGGGTTTCAGCAGGTTCTGACCGGTTCTGGAGAACCAGTAGCAGAAATTTTGAGTAGTTCGGAGAACCGGTAGTAAAAATTCTGACTGGCCCTGCCTCCATCTACTCTCTGCCTCCCAAGTCCTAGCTGATCGGGAAGAAATGGGGATTTTGCAGTAACCTTCCCCTGGATTGGGGAGGGAATGGAGATTTTACAGTATCCTTCCCCTGCCATGCAAACCAAGCCATGCCCACCAAGCTATGCCACGCCCACCAAGCCATGGCCACAGGACCGGTAGTAAAAAAATTTGAAACTCACCACTTAGGGAAAGTTTGTCCTGGAAAACACATTTGGAATTTGGGCATCAAGACCCAAGGCCTAGCTATCTTCTTACAAAATGATGTTCAGCTTTGGAATTAAATATAGATACATCTGAAACACTGTCTAATATACCACTGAAAAATGGAAGCATGCTGTATCCTGATGGAGAAAATATTAAACTATAAATGCTAGAATAAGAATAAGAGCTATAAAGTATTACAATCTTCATAATTATATTAGAGATTTCTTAAAGAAATCACCTGAAAATTGGAAGAAAAATTCCTTCTGCAAATGTTTTTAGTAATCAAAGCATTTAAAAAACAACTCAGCAACAGCATCTGCTTTTTAAATCCCCAAAGGAAAATAAATCATAGGAGTGGCAAATGTTATAAAAATGCCCCTAGCATTTGTGACTTGGGTCTTTAACAGCAGTCATTAATGCTAGCAGTAGCTCTAAAACCACACAGACTTCTGTAAACAAGTTATAATCTCTCTGTCTGTAAACTGACAGGAACGATGCTAAATTATATTCAGTTTTCAAACAGCTTGATCCTAACTCAATTGGGAAATTAATTATACATGAATCCACAGTTCAAAGATCTTAGAAGCTAGAAAGTAAATGATTTTATCTCAGCATGCCCCAGGTGCCCTGTGTCTAATGGTAAAAAGGTAAATATTGCTTTGTAATAAAAAGATAAAAGGTGCACTCAAGTTGTTCTCAATTCTTGGTGGCTTGTTTTGGCAGCATTTGGAAAGTAGCCTGTTACAATCTTCTTTGTGGTTTTTTTTTTTAATTTCCCTTTCTAGCAAACATCCCTGGAATTTTCAGGTATTTTCCCCATCCAAATCCTAACTCAGTTTTATTCTACTCAGATTCTAAATCAGATAATAGTAATATCACTTAGACTTATATACCATCCCATAGTGCTTTACAGCACTTTCTGAGCTATTTACAAATGTTAGCATATTGCCCCCAATCATCTGGATCCTCATTTTATTGACCTTGGAAGGATGGAAGGCTAAGTCAATTTTGAGCTGGTCAGGTTTGAACTCCTGGCTGTGGGCAGAATTAGCATGAGTACTACATTTTAACTACTGTGTCACTATGGCTCCACATTATTTATGCCGTTTGGATGATTTAACACAGTAATGAAAATTCACTAGATTTAGAATTATATACCAGGAGACTTAATCCAAAATGTTCATACTTCATTCTAAGCAGATGCAGGGAGGCTGAATAACATGGCTCAGTAGCAATGAAAACCTGCCCAACAGATGCCCCTCTCTTTCCAGAGTTACTTTCCTACCACAGCAAGACTGAAGAAAATAAGCACCGGTTCTACTTCACCATCTGCAAAAAGGAACTATCTATTGCAGGGGTCTCCACATTTGGCAAATTTAAGACTTGTAGACTTTAATTCCCAGATTTCCTCAGCCATGGTTTAATGTTGACTGGCTAAATGATTTGTTGTGGTCTGCTGGCAGCCTGCAGAGCTGGCAGCAGAGTCGGACAATGAAGAGGCTGGGGAGGAAGATGGACCAGTCCTGGAGTCTGGGGAAGGCTCAGACGAAGCCTTTGCATCAGAGGCAGAGATGGGGCCAGGGCCATCTGGGAGTTATGTGCTGACTCTGGAGCCTCCAGAGTCTGACGTCAGTGGAAGCAGAGGAACAGGGGAGCCTGTTCCCAGTATGTGCATGCGCAGAGCTGCTAGAAGGCAAGAACAGTTAAGACAAAAGGGGTGACTCGGGAGTAAGGCTTGGAGATTACTGGCCCCTCCCATAAGACATAAAGGAGGAGCAAGGGCATGTGAGCCTTTGCAGGAAGCAACTTTGTTCGTGCTGGTTGGTTTAAATTCTGAAGCTCCGTTTTGACTCTGTGCTCCATGTGGCCTTGTAAAGCTAATTGCCAATTAGGTCTTTGGCAGCATGTCAAGGGAGATAAAGGTGGGTGTTTATTAGCCTTACCCCGAAGGACTGTGGCAGGCTTCTGTTGGACTCTTTACAACTATTTGTGAATCATCTGTGAATGAACAGAATTCACAGCCATTGAAATAAAAAGAGGGTTTTTGTCCCTAGTTGTGTACTGTCTCAGAAAGCCCAGGTCAGAACAGAATTCTGGGAGCTGAAGTCCACATTCTGGGAGTTGAAGTCCACAATTCTGACAATTGAAGTCTACAAGTCTTAAGGTTGGCTGGCTGAGGAATTATGGGAGTTGAAGTCCACAAGATGCATATGGAAACTCAGTACAAGCAATCCCTGAGTTAAGTACACCTGACTTAAGGACAACTGCTAGATACAAATGGGCTGCCTGTCACTAAAAATTGTGGACAGCATTTTCTTCCTCAAGCAGAGGAACTGCTGAGGTTGCATGTGTGTAATATACAGCCTATTTTCAGTGTTTCCTAAAAGGATTGCACAGCTTCAACATTTGTTGGCTTGAGGAAAGACAACACTGTCCGCCAGTTTTGGTAATAGGCTGTCCATTTGTAAGTTGGACAGTTCCAACTCAAAGGTGCTTTTTCCAAAAGGCAACTGGACTTTCTTGATTTTTTACTTCGAAAACATTTCGCTTCTCATCCAAGAAGCTTCTTCAGTTCAAACAAAGACCCCAGAAAGTCCAGTTGCTCTTTGAAAAAAGCACCTTTGGGACAACCATGACCTGGATGCTTGAGAATTTCCATAGACATACAAATTCTGACTTACATACAAATTCAGGCTAAAGGCAAAGTTAGGAACAGAATTTGTTCTTAACCCGGGGGGGGGGGGGCTGCCCATAAACGTGTAATCTCTTCAATAGTTAAAACTAATACTTAATTGCATTAATTGTATTCCTTAAGAGACATACTGGAACATCTATTGGAGGAAAAGGCTGCATGAGTTTTTGCAGTCAAGGATAAATATTTTAGGCTTTCTGACCTTCTAAAATCAATACCAATATGTTCGTAATGATTACAACAACCTTGCACCCATTTACTTATTCATTCATTTGCAGTTTGTACTTTACTTAGCTCAGCTCATTTTCCCCTCTCATGCATTCACTACCATGTATCTGAAACAGACACAATTAATCCTTTCTGTACCAGATATTTTCAAGGCTACATTTTGTGGAAAGTGTTTCTTAGTGTTCCCAAATCAATTTTTTAATTACATGTGTTCAAGATGTAAACTAATTATTTCTGTTAGATAAAATACACTGTCAAAATAAAGATCACAGGAGTGCTATTGTTGTTACAAATTTGAGTGGCTCTGATAGACCTTTGTCCAAAAAAGAATTAAAATAAAATTGAAGAGAATTTTTCATATATTACTTAATATAAGAGCAAGTTCATGAAAACATTTATTGCAGTATAAATAGTATAATATGGTTTGGGAAAATAAATAATGGGCAAGTGGTCTGGATATAATCTAAGAAGCTGATTCTACTAATGTGGTGTATAGACATTAGAGTAGACACTAAAAAAATGGAAATATTATCTTTGAGCTTAAATAGCCTATATCTTTGGCATCATTCTTAAGAAAATATATGAAGCCTCTTAACTGTCATGATAAGAAAGCTATATGGTTAAGGGATTAATGTAGTTCAAACAAATAATATTTTGTTTTATAAGCTTTTTAATATCAAAACTATGTTTTTATATGTTTCTTGCCTCACAATGACAGAAATTATGCTCCTGATGTTTGGTGACCCAAACTAGCTCTTCAGAAATCCAAAAAAACAAACAAACAAGAAAGTTACAAGGTTGTATGTGATTCTGGAATCTGGGATCTGGGATCTGGAATCACAGAACATAATTTAATGCTTTACAAATAAAGTTCTTTGAGGCTTGGGCCAAATATAACCCTTCTCAGAGATCATGGCTGTGAGAAAATAGGAAATTTATATTTTCTAATTTAAACTAATCAACCTCTGAAGCACAACTATGATTAGTTTAAATAAAGGTTTATTAATGCAAGTCAGAATTGCTACTTGTAGATTATTATAGTTTAGTTAATCATAATTCACAATTAACAAAAAGTGAATATTTCCAATTTTCTTCTACTTCCCTTTTGTTTTAGAATACTTATAACTTGTGATCATTGAAAGATTAAAATAAGGTTCACTTACTTCTCAACATATTTAACCAACTCTGCAGTGTTCTCTGTTGACATTTTTATTTGAAGTATTATCTGTAAAAAGAAAACCATTTTTTCAGATTCATTAAACTAATCATTGTAGCCTATTAAGGTAGCAAATGTCACATTATTAAATGGCTTGCAGAAATTTTAAAATAGTCAGATAAAGTACATTAATCACTTTTAGTTCTATTTATGTAGAACACAGTCAATTTTGGCAAGTAAGGCAGTAACTAGAATTCATCTAATCAGGTCTGAGGCTGATTACTTACAGACTTACAGACTATTCATGTTGTTGTTGTTTTAATTTGCATTTATATCCCGCCCTTCTCCGAAGACTCAGGGCGACTTACACTATGTCAAGCAATAGTCTTCATCCATTTGTATATTATATACAAAGTCAACTTATTGCCCCCAACAATCTGGGTCCTCATTTTACCTACCTTATAAAGGATGGAAGGCTGAGTCAACCTTGGGCCTGGTGGGGCTTGAACCTGCAGTAATTGCAAGCAGCTGCTGTTAATAACAGACTGTCTTAGCAGTCTGAGCCACTCAAGGACCCATAACATACAATAATAATTATACACAGGAAAATTATTTTGTTCATACTCATATTAAAATTCAACTAATTTCAAAAGAAAAGAAAAGAAAATTTGGTCTTTTCACCCAGCATCGCGCCTCTTAATACTGCTTCTCCATAGTGGCAAAGAAATCTTTTTAAATCTTTTTATATGGTACTATAGAATGACATTATAATGCAGAGTATAGACTAGGAATACATAGTACTACAAGATCAATACGTGAAGATCTTTCATGTGGAACTTTAATTCTTCCCAAATAAGTTCTTAATTGTGAATTTGCTTCAAGCAATGCAAAAGAAACCTGATCTGAGCACAGAAAGTTATCAATTTGATAGCGAGTTAACTGAAACACAATTCCTAGACCAACCATCTGAGTTTCTTGTTTTCGGTCAGAGCAGGTTGTTTTTAATTGGCTACGTATATAGGAATGTATTTATTCCACCCGATTGATGAAACTGAACTTCTAGGATATATAAATAACTTCTTTAGATTTAGTTTAGTCATCTTAGACAACATGAGAGAAAAGAATCTCTGATAAAATAAAATTCTTATATTACGGAACTTCAACAATCTTGACTTATGTCCCCTTTAGCTATTTGAATAGCTTGGTTGAAAACATTTTGTAAATATCTTTAGGAACTTTTCTTTTCGTGTTTCTAATCCAGTAGGAGAAACTTTAAATGAGTGGAATTAGTAGTGGGTAGTACCATTCATCAAGATACAAGGAACACTATCTAGTATACAGATTTCTCTCTTCTAAGACAAGACAATGACCAGCGAGCTTACGTGGAATTGTTGTGATAAGAAATTGCTTCTGTTACTTCTTAGCATCTATGGTTTGAGGTATTGTCTAATGATAGAGATGACCCTGGCAGCTGTTCATTGATATTGGATGTACTCCAATATCAATGGCAATAGTTAGAAGTTACTAATTTGATCTACCGCTGCAGAAAGAGGTAGAATGTGACAAGCCAAACTTCTACCTGAGACTCGTCAGTCAGTCAGATTATTTAGCAAAGGTTTAGAAATTTTTGTTACTTTTTGTTTTGATTTACTACTTTAAGGCATTTTCCAAATACTCTGTCCTACAGAATTAGAATTGGTCTACAGAGTTGGCCTACTGCTATCGCTCCCAGCTATAAGGCATCTGTGAACAACAGTAATAATAAGAAAATATCATATATGTTTTGTGAGTCTCCCTTTATGACGAATCACCTCTACTTCTTTTATATTGGTCAATCACTTATATTGTTTTTAATCCATATTCACTCAGGAAATACCTGACCATAATTATCTCTTCTTGTCTTGTAATACCCCACACATACAGACAGACACATAGACACATACACCCTTCAAAGGTGCCCCAGTCACACTACATTCAATTTTTATTCATCCCTTGATGAAGCCAACTCTTATTTTCCCTTTTTCCCCCTGCAAATATTCATTTATGACTTAAGATATAATACTGCACACTTTTAGCAACATTTTTTTCTTAGAAATTGTTCAATTATTTCCCCATATTTAATCAACTTTTTGCCAAGTTAGTGACGTTTACCTACCTGCTCCAATTTGTCATCATTAATGTATAACTTGTAATTGTTTATACCATTTATTATATAATAAATAATATAATTAGAAATAACATTATTGCTAATGACAGTATGGTCAATGTACCAGAAACTTTACATATAACTAGCATTTTTCTTAGAACTTTTGCCTTTCATATCATATTTATTTTTATTTATTATATTTTATGGCTACCCATATCAAATACATGACCCTGAATGGCTAACAATATTAAAAATAACAAAACCACATGCATTATGATTACTAATGACTACCTATTGGTTGTGATGTCATTTACAGAAACATTATTACAGAAATATCAAATTAATTAATCTCATTGGAAAACTTTACAATCATAAGTAGCAGAATTTTAAAATACCATGAATAGCATAAGGTAACTTAACTATCTTACCTCAGACTAAAGAGAGCTATGTCTATTAGTCTAACAACTCTTGCAAATGTGACTGTTATCTGGAAGATTTCGTACTGTTATCCAATTCTGAAAGATGCATAAAACTGGCATCGTTGTTTCCTTGGTGATGTCATGAAGTCAACATTCCATTTTTATGACTTGTGACGAAATTTGGGAACCTGTCTTAGTAAAACATACTATTATAGTGGAATTTAATTGTGATCCTCCAGATGATACCATATTGTAACTCCCAGAAGATATAACTTGTTTGTCTGGTGATAAGGAATGCAAGGAATTGAAGCACAGCACAATACAAAGAGAATCTTTCTTTCTTTCTTTCTTTCTTTCTTTCTTTCTTTCTTTCTTTCTTTCTTTCTTTCATTCATTCATTCATTCATTCATACATTCATTCATTTTTTGGCTTTTATGCCAGTTGATTCCTGGCAACTGCCTAGACTAATATCTGAAGTTTCTTGACATCATTTTCAAAAATGGTGGGTAGATTAGAGTAAACGGCCCAAGATCACTCGGTTACATAAGGATGGTCTAGAACTCTCAGCATCCTGACCAGGACCTTAACTATTATACCAGTTTGGGTCATATTATTATATTTTTATCTGGCCTTTTTAATGTATATTTTGGACAACTCATGGGGATGAACATACCTAATATTTCTGTCTCCTATTTCCCCTACAACAATAACCTGTGAGGTAAGATGAGTTGAGATAGTGACAGGCTCAAAGTCACCTAGCTGGCTTTTATGCCTACGGGAGGTCTAGAACTCAGAGTCTCCTGCTTTCTAGGCCAGCACCCTCATGCTACACAAAACTGGTTCTTTTACATCTCTTACTGATGTTTATCCCTTAATGGGACTTCTTTTAGTATCTTAATTTGCATTTTCAGTATTGGAAATGACTTGTTTATGTTGAAAGAGGGAAACTAAGCTTTAGTTGTTTCCTTGTTTCCATGGAATTTATGTCCTTAAAATATTATTGCAGAGACAAAGTCTTTTAAATGAGTCGTTAACCAGCATTATAGGTTACCTTTGGCATAGTCATTTTCTCGCAGTCCTAGATTGGAAAATTGAAAAATATCTATTTACCAACCTGCACTGAAGCACCATGTTAGATTATGGACCATAATCTTCAGTAACGAGGCCTTAATTCTGCAATGCATTGATTATGATCATTATACTAATTTATATTTCTAAAACCATTGATGCAAACAAGTACAAAAAAATTTAAAAATATATTTTCAACAAGTTAGCCAAGTATACATACAGTCAAGTCTTTATTCAATATTTCATCAACAGTCCTCTGCGAGGGGCATGCTCAAAACAACTAAAAGGCAACTTGAAATTCCAGTTTCCTAGGATAAAATAAAATAAATTGCCTTGTTCAATTACATAGACAATTTTGAGAAATATGATTGTAATTTAGCACAAGGAAACCAAATGGAAAAGCAGTTCAAACACAATCAAATGAATAGAATTTTATATCATGATTTTCTAATACTTTTTCATCACATATCTATAGCTTTGGCATTCAATAGCTTAATTCAATTATAATCTCTTCTATAGATTACTGTAGTATTTCAAGGCCTCTGAAGGCATCCCATATCAACAATTCTATTAGAAAAGGGAAATGAGATTGTATTTTGATTTTAATATTTGGTTTTGTAGAAAGCTATAAAGTAGTCACAATAATACTCTGTCCCAGAAAAGCCTAAATCAAAGTTGGGGAAAAAAAGCCCTTTAAATTTCAACTGAATCTGAATGTCTACTCTAGTATTCTTCTGGATTGCTAGAAAGCTGTTAAAATGTAATAAAAAAATGAGCAATACCTGTTGGAACACTTGGCAGAGGAACTACCATACTTCATTCTGGGTGAAATTCAGAAAAGAAAAACTCTGTATGATTGGTTTTCTTCCCCATTTAGCATGAAAGACAGCAGATAGATTCCACAGCACCCAGCACTGTTATTAAACTCCTTTTGTTTATTTTATGTCTCTAGGCAACCAAAATGCCTACTTTCAGTCCGGAAGTAGGCAGGAAAGCTAAGTGCTTTGGTAGAAGTATGAGTGACTGTATATTTGCTTTTCATTTTGTGTTCTGCATTTTGATCTTCTGGAGATGGCACATTTTTCTGTAAGATAACAAAGTTGCTTTCATCCCGGAGGCTAGATAAGATCCACCATCATTATACCACTCTAAATAATAGAGAAATGATTTATCTAGGAAGGAAATTCCTATGGCATCCTACTAAGCCATACTGCTAGAAACACCTTCCCTCTCCTTTTAATAATAGAAACCTCCTTCTGTATTAGTTCCCTACTTGAGCAGGAAATACAGTACATTGTCAAGGTTTGCAAGCATGGTATAAGCTAGCAAGGATGGTGCAAGTTTATGAACAGACTATAGCAGCCTCTTTTAAACAAGTAATGGTGAATACTTCTTGTAATGGGGTGGGGTGTGTTTATTTTTGTGCATTTATCTTCTGTGGGTTACAGCTGAAATTACACATTTATCTGGACAGGCTGGAAAATAAGTTTTGCCTCTGCTTCTAGTAGTCCACTTAGGAAGTTCTAGTGATTATTCAGTATGCTGAGCATAAAACAGCTGCTGCTATTGCAACAGGCTTAGATGCAACAAAATCAAGATTTCTGGTATGGAGAAATCTAGCACAAATAAAAATAATAATTTATAATAATTTTATAATAAAAATAATAAAAAATAGTACAAACAATGGCCAGGGTAGGTTATGAAATGCGAAGGGGGAAAAAGGAAGTTCATCAAATTCTCATAACTTGTCTCTTTTTCAATTGAATGCTTTGAGGAGTAGCAGCAGCCAGATTTTAGCACTATCTTTATTCATTATCAGACTTCTCACCATTAAGAGGTTTCTTAAGAGAAGCATGCAATACAGGGGTCTTGATGCAATTAGAATACAAATGCCCACCCAGGTGCCTAATGCAGAATAAATTTAGGGGGAAAAACCAACAACTGCTAGGCTAATACTGTAAAAATTGCTGTGCTAGTTACTCTCAGTGATTAAAATGGCCTGGATGGACGGAAAAAAAAGAATGTGGCAGCGGCTCAGCATAGAATACACGCTGCCAAGAGCAAGATGCAATAAAAAGGCAGCATGAAGCATCAAGACTGTAAAACAGGAAAGTAATGGTGATAGGACTGGTATACAACCTTGCCTGCCTTGATGGATTGACATGGAGAGATGAGAGAATGTGACTTGTTGATAAGATCAAAAGAAAAAGTGTGAGATCAGGGACTATGTTATTGTGATCAAATCCAAGGTTCAGAAACAAGTTCAAGGACTTATTTAAAAATGGGGGAAAGATTTAATTGTAGAGGTATTATTAATAAAGGATCTAACTGATTTTCCAGTAGCTGATCTTCTTTTGTAGCTAAACCTTACTTTAATTCTTCTATTTGTGTTGTGCTGGCTGTGTTTCTAAAGAGACATTTACTACAGTGACCTTGATGAAGCTCTGACAAGAGAGTTGGGACAGCTCCAAATCAGCGGCTGTATATGGGATATTAGTTCTAATGTCTGGCAGCATTAGCTGCCCTTGGCTGATCCCAAAAAGGATACTGGTGGGAGACCAAAGAAGCCAAAAAGATGCTGGAAGAAAATAATGATAATGTCTTGCTGCCAAGAAAAGTTCATGGCCATACCATGTACATTACAGAGGAATTATTGAGTCTGTCATTTGTACTTCTATAACTGTCTGGTTTGGCACAGCAACCAAACAAGACAAATGCAGACTCCAATGCATAGTTAGGATAAAACAATTGCAACCAGCCTACCTTCCATAAAAGACTCTTATGTTGTGCAGGGCTGAGAAAATATCTACAGACCCCACACAACCTGGACGTAAACTGTTTCAATTTCTCTCCTCTGGATACCTCTTTTCTGGATGCAAAACAACTAGACAAGAGACAATTTTTTTCCCTACCATCATTCTGCTGAATACCTAATTCTCATAGTACTGTCTTATCATGTCTATTTACCCATGTTGTATTGCTGTAGTATTATTATCCTTCTCATCTTCTTTACTATCCCCTCTTATTGGTATAATTATTATGATTATCATTACTCTGTTCCTTTGTACGTATATTGAGAGCTTTTGCAAATTCCTTGTGAGTCAAATCCCAGTTGCATAATAAAATATTCTGTTCTATTCTATGTAGTCACCAGAATCTCAGCTTGAGTGAGAATTCATTTACTTTTATGGTATGTTGAGCTGGATGATTTTTCAGATGGATCCTGCTGTTCACCTAACTGCATGTCTACATATATATAATCCACATGATAACAGAGTTCAGTCTTGAGCCATGGTGTCCAAGGCAAATTATAGTTTGTTCATTCTGTGCATCTAATTAGATAATCAAGGTTGGTCTTCTGCTTGTTAATGACTGCAATAAAGTTATATGATTTGATCAAGGTTAGTCACACTTTATCTGAATTAAACTCCTTGCTAATTGCAAAATCCGGACAGGTGCTATTTTCTGTTTTTAGAGAGACATAAATCTATCAATATACAGAAAACATTGTTCAAATTTTTATAGATCTTAAGTTAGCAATATTAAATATACAGCCTTGCATTTAGAAGAGGAGTATTTTGGACAGATGGACTTTGTGCACCATGTACCTAATTAAAATCACCAGAGCCTTGGTTTGGGCTTAAGAGTGCCACATATTCTTCTTGAACCTAATGCTTTCAAATTGAATGTGATATATTTAAGTTCTGAAGCAAACAGATGGGATGTTCAAAATGGATTTTAGTATTTTGAATCCCCACAAAATTAAAATTAGTAGGATTTTTCCCCTTCCTCATTTGAATGAGTGAATGAATGCTAATTAAACTATAGATGGTGTTTTTATGACTGTATAATAATATTTTTTTTCCGGGGTGAGATATTTACTTCCATTTTAGAATATCCTTTTCATCTTTTTTACTAAGCTGCTTTTTGGATTGTTTGTGTGTCCAACTTATTTTTAAAAGTGAAAAATAGGTTCTAGTTGGAAAGTGAAGGGAGAAATATATGATTTCTCCCTTCACTTTCCAACTAGAACCTATTTTTCAACAAAAATGAGGAAAATCAAATAAGTATTATATTTGTTCACTGTCTTTTATACATAACAAAATCAAATTCTGGTATTTTCCAAGTGAGCTCTTTTTGAAAACAATAAAAATTGAACTAGCTTAGCTCAGCATCTGTTCAAAAATGTTCAAAATACAGTTAATTTTATTGCACTTTTCATTTTTCTGTAAACAAGGTGGTAATGTATTGAATTGGCTTGGTTTTTTATTTTCCTGTGTTTCGGTAGCGATAGTCAATGTTTGCCTTTTTTATTTTATTACAGCAACAGTCTGTAGTAGCACCAGCAGTAGTCTTTATGTACTTTCTTCTATTCTCTCTCTTGCTATTTTTTTACGTTCGGAATTTTAGAAAAAGGAAAATAACAAAAATATGATTTAAATAAAATTTCCAGTGTGGAGTACTATGTTTTTATAAATGCCACAGAAGCTTAAATCACATATGATGATTTCAGTTTCTGATGGCTACATATTGCTGATTTCAGAGCTCCATTCCAGAGGGCAAATAGAGACAGGAAAGCTTTGACAGTATATTTGGGAGAAGAAAGTTAAGAAGGTTGCGCTCTAGCAATTTTCAGAGTATATCAATAGTTGCAAATAGTTGCTTTAGCTTGGCAAGATTTCTGTTTACAGGTGGAGATCAATAAGTTCAGAAGTAACTTTCTATTGGTCTGTCTTGGTTCTTGGGGCCTGACAGTTACCACATCTTTTCCCCTTTGTTCTTATGAATTAGACATTTTGTTCCTCTTTTCTTTTAATGTTTCCCTTTCTAAATTCCCTTGCTATTCCTAACACTCTGTTCTAGGGGCATATAATTTATCTTCAGACTTATTACTTCATGTATGGTCATTTTTCCTCTACACAATTAGCTTTCTTAATGTGAAAGCAGAAAATTTCAAATACCAGCTTAGAATATCAAGCACAGACCAAATTACCAATTATAGGTTTCAAGTATCAATCGTTCTAAGACAGAATATACAGCCTAGCTATGGCTTTTTTAAGTACAATTCTTTGGAAGCTCCCCAACTATGACTGGCTTTTTTTCCCTCCATATTATTTCTTCTGATGGTATATTTGCCATATTGGTAAGAACAAAAAGATAAATAAATAAGTTTTCAATATTCTATCATGAAAAAAGAATTGAAAGGGGCACAATTAGTCTTCTAGCCAGTTCCTTTCATTGTGATTCCTAGGACATCTTTCCACAGCCATTTCTCAAGCATCCACAAATAATATTTATAAGCATATTAAGGCAACATCATTTCTTAGAATATTTTTACCCCATAGATTTAAGTTAAGTATATATTTTTGGATTCTGACTTTACCAGAGATTAGAAAATACTTGGGAACAAAAGGGGATTTGGAATGAGTACATTCACATATGATACTAGACAGAATGTTTTAAACGTGATCTGTTGATATATTGATGATATATTGATTTAAACTACGGTGATCTGGACCATACATTTGATGAAAGCCAGAGATCCACACTCAATCAAAACAATTCACTTGGTGACTGTCATTGTTTTGCAACCCAATTTCCTTCATTGGGATAAAATTGTACAAGAGTGTATTAGATATACAATTTCTATATCTGTGGAGGAAAGGTTGTATAGAAATCAAACTAAAATCAGTCAGGTACATTAAATCATAATTCAATTATGAATTAAGCCAATATATGATAATGGCAATAATATTGAATGAGGAATGAAAAAAAAGTTAAAATTTCCTTTATATTAAGTTTACTAGGTTATATTAGGTTGGTCATCATTGTCACAGTTCTTGTGAGGATAAAATGGGGCGGCAGAACAGAGACAGACTGGCACTTATTCATTCTCTTTAGGAAAAAATAGGATTCAATTATAGCAAATAAAATTTTAGTTCACTTGAATTTCAAAAAGATAAACATATATGGGATATCTCCTCCACTGTAGTCTTCACTTCAGCAGGTGGTACTATCAAGCTAATATTGGCGGTTGGAAGGGCAACTATTAAATCAATAGACCCAAAAGCCAACCTTAGTAAAGCAGCCCAACCAACCAACCTTTAAAAAATAGCAACCACAAATCAGTTCAACTAAGCAGTCCATAATCATAAATATCACTGAAAGCTCAATATAACGAAACAAAAGCTAATGTCTTGTGAAAAATATGGGATAGGGACCCACAGATCTCAGAAGAAAAGGGACCTTCAGTGTTCCCCCTTGTGACAAGTCCCATATAATAAGGAAATTTGGTCCTGAAGGAACATGTAGGGCTTTATAATTTGAAAGCAGCACTTTAAATTAGAATATATTGGCAACCAGAGCAGTAATATTGATGGAGAAGAAATTTTATTTCAAGGAGTGTTGATCCATAGTGAATAAAGAAATATTTTCAAGCCTCCAGTAGCAAGATATGCATTTTATTTATTCCAAATATTTTTCTTTCTTATTTTAACCAGAATTCCCCAATCTGTTGCTTTGCAGATATGCTGGATCCACTTCCACAGTTTCCTGGTAGAAAGGTCTTTAACTATGCTAACTAGCAATTTTTGAACCTGAAAAGCAACACATTGAGAGAGGAGGCTGGGGAAAGCTGTGAATAAGCTAATCTTAAAAATGTTTTGCTCAGCTACATATAAGCCAATCTGAATAAAGTTGAATTTCTATCATGAAAAGAAATAACCTGAGAATATGTATTAATAAAGTTTGTGTGTGTGTGTGTTTGTGTGTGTGTAATTTTAAGTTCTGGCAGAAGTTAAACTCTGACAAAAAATGTTATATGCTACCTCCAGTCCTCTTTTAGTCAAAGTAAAAAAAACCACTTATCAGATAAATAGCATGACAGCTAATAGCTTGACACCATAGTTATATATCTCAATATTCACAGCAATATGAAATATGATAATGATTGAATGTTAGTTGATAGCAGTTCTATGTTAATGCTGAAAGTTAATGTGGACTGCCTTTTTTGTTCTTTTTGCTTAAACATGTTGAAAAATAAAAAGATTTCACCTTACCATCTGTTGAAATAGTTTGTTTGTTTTTTTCTAATTGACTAGAGGGTTAGAGAGATTCCTTCAGTCTAGGGATACATGGTATTTGTATCATGTTATCCCAATCTGTTATTTCTGGAAAGATTTTCATTATCTGCAAGTTCCTTACAGAAGTTACAGAAATTAGAAATGTCTCAATACCATGGTAGCCCACATATGGATCATAAAATGTAGGAAACTCCCAAAGGTTTCTTTTAATTTAATTTGACTCTGAACCACATCATGATAAAATGAAGAAGTAAACTAGATGTGGATTTTGTTTTATTTTGCATTTATATATTTAATTTATCCGCTATCCATCTCACCATCCAAAACAACTCTGTGCAGCTTTTAGATTTTTGCATAGATATAGGTAGAAAAAGTTGGGATGTAGCCATGGGTTTGTAGTATTGGTCATACTAGGGTCTTACTTGAAAAGTAAATTTAGCCTGTATTGTCTGAGGAACAAATTACATTCTGATCAAAACAGCAATATGAGTTCGTTACCAGAACTTCTTTTTTATCATTCTTCCCTACAATTTACTATCCTTCTGAGACTTCTGAGCCTGCAGTCCCAAACACTTGAAGACATCAGTTTGGAGAAGGTAGCTGCAGGGCTCCAAAATCTTAATCTTAAAAAGTATTTTAAAAAATTAAGCTCATATAACAAAGCACTGACCAAAACTTTAACATAAATAATGCATTGATTTAGTACTTTACACTGCATGAATTCAAAATGGCTAGTTTTACACAGCATGTTTAACTTGATTGCTGAATGAAGCCATTTTCTGTGATTGCAGAATTACAGACCAATCACACGAACTGAGTTTGTCAAAAACATAAGACTCAAATAAACTAAGAATTTAATTAATCAAGTATCTGGGCAAGCTCAGCCAAAATGTATTTTTTTAACATTTAGAGTAATAAAGAAAAAGCAGAATTAGATATTAAAAGGGAAAGAGGGAATAAACTATAATTTAGTATCTAAAATTATAATTTAGCTTATTTAGTATCGTATGACTATCACTAAGTGTTGTATCTTATGATTTATGATGAATGTATTTTTGTAATTATGATCATGATTTATCATTTATAGCTTTTATGTACACTGAGAGCTTTTGCACTGAAGACAAATTCCTTGAGTCCAATCACACTTGGCCAATAAAGTATTCAACTCTACTTTACTCTATTCTACTCTATTTTCTAAAATAGATTTGAATCAGAGGTTTCCATCTTGAACTACTTCATAGTTAAGGTACAGAAGAATGCTTGTATATTTTGAATGATTAATTGCAATTTAAAAAAGGAGATATGCATCTGTGGACAACCCAATTCCTGGAAGATTTCACTGGTTCTTTTACTGGAATTATTACAATTCTGTTAACACACAGCCATCAAAAAATACCACAAATGGAATTATTTATCAAATTGTAACCTAAAAGTTACTTTTCCCTAGGAATCCATACTGAAAAGGCAATGGATATCTGAAGATACAATTAAACTGCGATTTTTGTTTCTTCATCTTCAACATTTTTTCTTGCTAAAACAACTTTAATCCATTATCATCACTAACTAGAACATGTGCACGAGAGCATGTTTAATCAGTAGAAGTCAGGAAACATCTTAAATTGCTGTACATTATTATCTGCAGGCTTCCAAATTATTGAGCAATCTTCTCTCCTTTTACAACATTCAAAGATAAAAACTGAACACTACAGCCTAGAGTCGCGAAATGAGTAGCTGCAGAATTCAGACAATCAAGGGAAGAAATGCAATAAACCAGAATTACAGATCGAAGATTAGAAAAATACTGTTTTTCAGAAAAATAAACCATACATAAACAGTCAAACAGGAGAAATTGTTGGAAAAGGAATAAGGAAAGGAACTATATATCTTAATTTTAGATACAAGCAAAAATAAGAAATTTAGAGACAGAAGGTGACTGTTCCAGATGAATGGGGGTGGAAAATAAGAATATATATAGGCATAGGAATCTGATGGATCTTGAATACAAAGATATGAACATATTTTATCTCTGCTAATGGGGAGAAGAAAAGAAAAACTGGAAAAAGAAATGGTGAAAAAAATAGCATGAAAAAAATCAGACTATTTATTATCCGTTGTTTCCCAGAACTTAAGTTCATGCAAATTAACATAAAATGTTCTCATTTTTGTTTTTCTGGGGGTTGAAGAAATAGATGGGATTTTATTGACTTGGCTCATGGACAAGAACAACTGTTGCTATACATTTCCTGTCTTAGTGTTTAAAAATTATGATAATTCATTTACTTTCACATTACAGTGGTAACTTTTGGTAACTAATGTAAGATTCTAATAAGCAGAACGGAGTTTTGAATTTGGCCTCCAATTCTGCATCCTGCATATGCCTGAACTGAAGTCAGTTCAATAAATGTTTATTCCAAATGTAAACTCTATTTGTAATTTTTTTTAGCTTTCCAGACTATGATAAAGTTGAAATATGACTTGCACGTGAGTTGCTTTATTCAGACTCTTACCACACTTGCAAAAACAAATTTTCTCTTCCCACTTTTTATTTCAAGTTTCTAATTTTCCTCTCAATAGTTGTAGTTTCAATGTTGGCATGCATTTTTCCAGTATTAAGAGTATATTGGGCAAATGGGAAGATCCACACTCATTTTCTGATCCACTGATTCTAATTCATTGCATCTCCACTATAAAGTCAATAACCATAGATTACTGGCTCTGCGCATGCGCAAGATGGCGGCCCGCTAGGTGAACGGAGCCGCCGACGGGAAGATCGCCGCGGGATGGCATTGCCCAGACGGCTAGCCGAGCCGCCTATACCCCCCGGCCCACTTTGTCAGCTTCTCGGCAGCCGTGGGAGGGGTCTGCGGGCCTTTTCGGTGCCACGGCTGCCGAGAACGAGGCCGGGTGAGGGAGAGCGGCGAACGGCGGCCATTTCCTGGGTGCGTGGGGCGAGGTGAGGCCGCAGCCGCGGAACATAGGCTTGCTGGTCCATCATGGCCTGTGGACTGTGGATTGCTGAGTGCTGGACTACCTTGGGTATGTTTCCTTCCCCCCAGCTTGGTTTTCCCGGGATTGTTTTCTCTGGACGAAGGGGGTGGAGAGTTTACCGGCCTTCCATTGCCGGCTCGCCCACTGCCTTCCCTGCAGGGAGGTTCTCTGAGGACATTTTACCCCATTTATGCCGTATCTGGGATCTACGGCCTATTACATCTTACCGGCCTTCCTCAGAGGTGCCTGGCCCGGTTTCTGGGAAAGGCCCTGGATCTGAGGAGCGGCCAGGTTTCTGGATTAGTTCTGGATTAACTTGGAATGTGGGATTTGTCTGAGGCTTCCCTGGAAGATTTTTATCTTGAACCATCTTAACAGAGGGAATTGGCGTGGTGATTACTGGAGATGTTCCAGCCGTTGGAGACCTATTTCTCCCACTATTATTTAAGCACTGTCATCTGCACTTATATGGCCTTTTGGGATCTTTGGCCAGGATTGTTCTTTGGAACTATAGTGGAAGAGACTTGGAGACCGATTTGAGACCTGTCGGAGGATGTACCCACCTCGTTTTCCCCATGGATTTTGGGACTGGGCTACTTTTTCCATCTTCCATCCTTAGCCTATCTATCATTTCAGCCACCATCGGATGATGGGTATCCATGGGCAGAACTATAGACTAATATCTTGCCATCCCGGACAATGATCATCTCCCGGCGACTGTTATCCCCTAGCGGAGTATTATTTGCACGATTCGCCTTTGCTATTCGGTACAGGAGTTTTGCGCCTGCGAGGTGCCCCGCCGCAGGAATGGCCTGCTTTACCAAGGGCCGGCCTCAATGACGGATCTTGGGATCCACAGAGGTGGCATGCGAAGAGGAAGAGCCTCTGGGGTTTTAGATAGGGCATTTTAAGGGGTGGGAGGGGTAGGGCGGGTGTTGGGGGAAACCCGCCGGGTGGGGTATCAGTTCCTGCGCATGCTCATGGCGGTGAGTTAATAGGTCCGAAGGTTGTGGGGGGAGTTCAGGTCCCATTGGTAGAGGGTGGTGCTATTTGCACGGTTTGGGGGAGGGGCAGATTTGGCGGAAGCGGGGCTCGGATCATGTTACGGGGCGCTGCTCGATGTTTGCAGGCGATCGCGCGCCCCGAGCCTCCAGACTTCCCCCGTTCCCCGGATAGTCAAGACCCTCAGAGCCTGGGCCTTCGGCTGATGCTGTGTAATGCACGGTCCGTGGCCAATAAGGCCCCCCTAATTCACGATCTTATTCAGGGGGGTGCCGCGGACTTTATAGGCATTACGGAGACCTGGTTGGGCGCAGAAGGGGGCGTGCCCCTGGTACAGATGTGCCCACCAGGTTCCCGTGCATTCCATCAGCCGAGAGCCCAGGGTAGGGGTGGGGGGGTGGCGGTTGTGATTAGGGAGAGTCTGGAGCCGAGGGAGACCACTGTGCCTCAGATTGTCGGGTGTGAATCCTCCTTGTGAAATGGCGCCATAGATGTCAGATGGGCTTGCTGGTCGCGTACCTGGCTCCTTGCTACGTGACAGCTGCCCTGCCCGAGCTCCTGGAGGTGCTTGCTGGGGTGGCAGTTGAGACCCCCAGACTTTTAGTCATGGGGGATTTTAACTTGCCATCTGCCGGCTCGTCATCGACAGCAGCTCGGGAGTTCACGGCTTCCATGACGGCCTTGGACCTGACTCAAGTAGTTGATGGCCCCACCCACACGGGGGGTGGTACACTGATCTGATTTTTGTCTCTGGTCAGTGGTTGAGAGATCTGGACTTACAGGAAATAGTCATCGAACCTTTGTCATGGTCAGATCACTCTCCGTCGCCAGGACTTGCTGACCGCCATCCAACACCGCAGGGAGACGGAGCCGATGCGTTGGTTCCGTCCCAGGCGCCTGATGGACCCTGAGAGGTTCCGGACGGAGCTTGGGCCATTCCCTGAGGGTCTGGCTCGCGGCACGTCTGAGGAACTTGTTGCGGCCTGGGAACGGGCCGCGGCGGGGGCCTTAGATCGTGTCGTGCCTTTGCGGCCTCTGACCCGGCGCAGGTCCCAACCGCCCTTGGTTCTCCGAGGAGCTGAGGGGATGAAGCGCCGGAGAAGACGCCTAGAGAGCATCTGGAGGTCTAGCCGTTCTGAGGCTGATCGACACTAGTGAAGTCCTATACTAGGACTTACCTAGTGGCATTGAGGGAAGCGAGGCGTTGCTACGCCTCCTCCTCATTGCGCCGGCAGATAACCGCCCAGCCGCCCTGTTCCGGGTGACCTGCCCTCCTTCATCAGGGGAGCGGGATGACCCGCTGCAGGGACGTGCTGAGGAGTTTAACGGTTATCTATACGATAAAATCGCTCAGCTGCGGACGGGTTGGACCAAAATTGCGGTGACCCTGGTGAGGTGCCCGAGGGTGGTCTTGGTGACATTGTCTGGGATGAGTTTGACCCTGTGGCTCCGAGGACATGGACAGGTTGTTGGGTAGGCTGAATGCCACCACGTGTTTACTGGACCCGTGCCTCCTGGCTGGTGCTGGCCACCAGGAGGTGCCACGAGGCTGGCTCCAGGCGATTACGACCGCTTCTTTGGTGGAGGGTGTCTTTCCGGCCGCCTTGAAAGAGGCGGTGGTGAGACCCCTCCTTAAGAAGCCTTCCCTGGACCCGGCTGTTTTAGGTAATTATCGTCCGGTCTCCAACCCGCCGCGAAGGTTGTAGAGAGTATGGTGGCATATCAGTTTCCCTACACCTGGATGAAACCGTCTATCTAGACCTGTTCCAGTCCGGTTTCCGGCCCGGTTACAGCACGGAGACGGCTTTGGTCGCGTTGGTGGATGATCTCTGGAGGGCCAGGGATAGGGGTTGTTCCTCTGCCCTGGTCCTATTAGACCTCTCAGCGGCTTTCGATACCATCGACCATGGTATCCTGCTGCGCCGGTTGGAGGGATTGGGAGTGGGAGGCACCGTTTATCGGTGGTTCTCCTCCTATCTCCGGCCGGTCGCAGTCAGTGCTGACAGGGGGCAGAGGTCGGCCCGAGGTGCCTCACTTGTAGGGTGCCGCAGGGGTCGATCCTCTCGCCCCTTCTGTTTAACATCTACATGAAGCCGCTGGGTGAGATCATCAGTGGTTTCGGCGTGAGGTATCAGCTGTATGCGGATGACACCCAGCTGTACCTTTCCACGCCGGACCACCCCAACGAAGCTATCGAAGTGCTGTCCCGGTGTCTGGAGGCCGTACGGGTCTGGATGGGGAGAAACAGGCTCAAGCTCAATCCCTCCAAGACAGAGTGGCTGTGGATGCCGGCATCCCGGTACAGTCAGCTAACCGCGGCTGACCATCGGTGGCGAGTCATTGGCCCCGATGGAGGGGTGCGCAACTTAGGCGCCCTCCTGGATGAACGGCTGTCTTTAGAAGACCATTTGACGGCCGCTCCAGGAGAGCGTTTACCAGGTTCGCCTGGTACGCCAGTTGCGCCTTTCTGGACCGGGATGCCCTGTGCACGGTCACCACGCACTCGTGACATCTCGCCTGGATTACTGCAATGCTCTACATGGGGCTCCCTTGAAGGGCATCCGAGGCTGCAGTTAGTCCAGAATGCAGCTGCGCGGATGATAGAGGAGCCCTCGTGGCTCCCACATAACACCCATCCTGCGCAGGCTGCACTGGCTACCTGTGGCCTTCAGGGTGCGCTTCAAGGTGTTGGTGACCACCTTTAAAGCGCTCCATGGCATAGGGCCGGGTTATCTACGGGACCGCCTACTGCTACCGAATACCTCTCATCGACCCGTGCGCTCTCACAGGGAGGGACTCCTCAGGGTGCCGTCAGCGAGGGAATGTCGTCTGGTGGCGCCCAGGAGGGCCTTCTGTGGGGCTCCCACCCTCTGGAACGAACTGCCCCCGGGACTTCGTCAACTTCCGGACCTTCGGACCTTCCGCCGTGAGCTCAAAACATACTTATTTCATTGCGCAGGACTGAGTTAGGTTTTAATTAATGGGTTTTAAGTGGGGTTTTATTTTTTATATTTTTAATTATTTTAATTGTTAGGCTTTATAATAAGTTTTTTAATTGTTTTTTAGATTGTATTTATCTGTTTTTTAGATGCCTGTAAACCGCCCTGAGTCCTGTGGGAGATAGGGCGGTATATAAATTTGAACAATAAATAAATAAATAAATAAACCAACCTTTTCTTAAATTTCCACTGGTGAGACTGGTAGAAAAATATTTTTTATTAATTTATTTTATTTTAAGATGATAAAACATCTCCTTGTACATCACTGGAGGTCATGTTTCAGCTGACAGGACACGTCTCTTTAAAATGCAGTTAGCCTATGTCCTATTAATAAGGTTGCATTAAAGGACTTGTAGTTTTTATTACTGTAGGAAGAGTATATTGTATAATCTCATTGCTGAGGGCAGTCTATGATTCAAAAGCTCTTGACAAGCAGCACATGTGACTGAAAAGTCAGCTATGGCAGGGCTTCTTATAACTTGAGATTTACACTTGAGATTGTTTGCCTGGAACTTTGCTCCCCAATATTTGCAAGTGAATCAGCAGGAAGATCAGAAGTTAAAAATAAAAAACTGGTCCCACTTTTATGCAATGATATTTGTGCTATCTATGAATAGTGAGTGTAATTTTAGTTTAAATAAAAATTCTGAATTTTCTTCTCTTCCCCAACTTCCCAAAAATACAGAAGCTGACATGTATAAGATTGTGATGTCTCATATTTTGTATAATGACTCATTACTCAAAAATGTGATAGCAGTTGGCTGCAAGAGCAACAGTATAATGCAAAATTAAGTGCCTTTTAGGAATTGTGTAGCAGCCTTGCACCTACAGGAAAAAGAAAGGATGGTTGGAATGGAATGGAATGAATGTGGCCTAAAAAACATAAAATATCCTTTCCACTAAGTCCCAGTCCCCTCCCTTCCTGTTCTCAAACACCAGATGGAAGGACTTGTAACTGATGAACCAGCAAATAAGCTTGCTCTCTTTTCAAATGCAGCCAATTTCATATAGTCAGCTAGAGTCATCAGATTCAAAGATATTGGTTGCATTCACACAGTATGTTCATCCATACTTAACTGACCCATGGTTTATCCAATCAATTCCTTGGGTCTGCAGACATATTGAACAACAAATTAATTACATTGGCTGAAGGATACTAACTGAACCACAACCCGACTAAACATTTTCCATATTGTGGAAATCTGCTAAGAGTCATGCAAACAAAAGCCAATTAGGTTAACTGAGTTACTCATAAGCAAGCATGCTCAACAATCACAATTAAGCCAGCCAAGACCTATATTGGATCTATACAATACATTAGCCCTTGGGATTGAATTAATTCTATTTGCTGGATTTTCACAACAGACTGAACCATAAAACATAAACCCAATGGCCTGGATCCTGGAAACACAACTTGTCTATGTCCCAAAATAATATACTTTGCAGAGTGCTTGGCATGTTTTGATGCTAGAGGGGCAGAATTTGACCCTCTACTCAGTTCTTGCCTTATCTGGATAATGCCCAGGATATTTTTTTTATATCTATATGTTGGTAATATGACGTAGCATCCATCCCTAGTAGGCATTCTTGGAAAAGCTGGGCTTGTAGGATATACATGACCACAAACAAGGCAACTATTTCATATTTAGTAATGTGTTGGGACACAACCTGTGTGATTCGGTAATGGGTTGATGTGTTCTTGGAACTCAGGTAATTGCTTGGGCAAATTGGTCAGGACAAAGTTGTATAAATGCTTCCAGGGTGATGAGAGCTACGGACTAAATGAACACCTAAAGATAAGGTTGAACAGCGATAAAAGTCTGTAGAGATTCTCAGTCATCCAGGTCATGGTTGTCCCAAAGGTACTTTTTCAGGTGGCAACTGGACTTTCTTGTTTTTTGTTTTGAAGACGTTTCGCTTCTCAACCAAGAAGCTTCTTCAACTCTGACACTATCCCACCTCCCCACTATCCTGTCAGAACTGAAGAAGCTTCTTGGATGAGAAGAGAAACATCTTCAAAGAAAAAACAAGAAAGTCCAGTTGCTTCCCGAAAAAGCACCCTCGGGGCTGATCAGTGATATTGAGAGACACGCTGCGTTTACCTTTAATTTTCTACCTTCTAGCCTTCCGAAGCGGGCAAAACAAGCCAAGAGGAACTTTTGAAAAACCATACAACTCCGAAGTCATATCGTAAAGCATTGTTCTTCCAGGCCGATGGAGTTCAGCTCTGACAATTGTCTTATACGGCATAATACTTTCGTCGGTCTTAATGTTTTGGGTGGGGTGGGGTGGGGTGGGGGTGTTAACAACGGCACCCGATAATCACTTTTATTGTGCCCCACCCCTCCCCTGCAAAGCGAGTCTGCGCGGCCGGTGGAGACAGCAGACCTCGCTCAACCGGGAAAAGTCAGGCGCGTCAGACCAAAACTTCGGTAGCTCTCCTCGCTCCCTGCCATGCTCCGAGCCGCGGCTCCTCTCTTCGCCGCAGCCGGCGCACCGAGAGCAGGAGCCTTCCAGCCGCCCAGCCCCTGAAGCGTCGCCAGCTGCTATAGCGAACAAGTGCAACCTCTTCCTTCGGGCGGACTGGGCTCAAGCCGCCGCGCGCTGCTGCTCTTCCTGCCTCCGCACTTGCAGCGGCAACGGGCGGCGGGCTTGGTGGAAAAGGCGGAGGAGGAGGAGGAGAAGGGAGGGAGGCGGGGAGAAGAGAATGGCAGCAGCCGAGGAACCCGGAGCGGCACCAGCAACAGGGAGCAGCAGCAAGGCCGGCGAAGGGGAGCCGGCGGCGTCTTTCCAGAGCCGCCTGTGGAGGAGCCTGCAGCTGGGGAGCAAGGGCAAGGGCAGCGGCAAAGCCGGAGCCGAACGCCGCAGTGCGGACACCTCGCCGTCGCTTCCTCGGAGTCGCGCCATCGAGCAGCCGGCCAAGGCGGACTTGTTAGCAGGGGGCGACGGCGTCGTCGGCGTCGCCAGATGGGGCGGCTTGAGGCGTCGAAAACACGTGCTGGACCGCGTCTTCTCGTCCTCTCAACCCAACTTGTGCTGCTCCTCGGCAGAGCCCCTGGAGGCCGTGAGCGCCGAGGCCGGCTCTTCTCTGCGCCGCCTCCGCGAGCATCTCCTTCACCACCCTCAGGGGAAAGGGGGGCAGCCGCAGCAGCAGCACGGCCGGGGGCCCGACCACCCGCCCGCCTCTCCTTCCTCGGCCTCTTCGGCGGCTGCCCCCGAAAAGGACCGGGTAGTAGGCGGGGATGGAGCCCTCAAAGCCGAGGCGCGGGAGGAGCCTCCGCAGCCGCCCCGACTTGGGGCTCACCTGTCCCATCAGAAGAGCTCTTCTCTGCCCGGCAACACCGCCTGCCTGGAGCAGTTGCTTCAAGACTCGCCCGCCAAGGGCAAAGCCAAAGGGCCGGAGGGCAGCGCCAGCCCGGCAGGGAGCCCTCGTTCTTCGAAGCTATTACAGGCAGGTGCTTTACGGTATTTCTTGGCATTGGGGGGGGGGGGGGGATGAAGTAGATATTTGGCTTCTCGGTGGGTTTAAGATGTGTGGACAAGGTTGGCTGGGGAAGGCTGGGAGTGAAAGGGCCCACATCTTATTAAAGTTGCTGACTTAAAGAATAGCTGTTTCCTCAATAACTCTCTCTTTTTTTGGGAGGTGTGGGGGGAAAGGGAGTGGGATGCTAAGAAAAAAGATGGAAGTAGTACAGCTAGTATTACCGCCCCAATTAAGCCTGACATTTCTGTTGCTAAGTGAAACATTGGTTAAGTGAATTTTACCCCATTTTACAACTTTTCATGCCACGGTTGTTAAGTGAATCACTGCGGTTATTAAGTTAGTGATGTGTTTGTTAAGCAAATCTGGCTTCCTCATTGGCTTTGTCAGAAGGTCACAAAAGGTGATCATGTGACCCCAGGGCATTGCAACCGTCATAAATATGAGTCAGTTGCCATGCATCCGCATTTTGATCAAGTGACCACGGGGATGCTGCAACTGTTTAAGTGTGAAAAACTGTCCTAAGTCAATATTTTAGTGCCATTGAAACTTTGAGTGGTCACTAAATGAACTGTTTTAAGTCTAGGACTACCTGTATTGAGAAAACATAGAATTCCTAACGGAAAATACAGCTTGTTGACTGTCCATTAAAAATGTGAGTAAGCTGCAAATATACCATAGGACTGCCTCTAAATAAGTTGCTAGTCTCGATCTTGTTAGCTTTCCTGCTCCTTCTGTCCTTCCTGCTGCCCTCTGAATTATGCACTTTAAATAATGTATGAGCAGCAGTCATTTAATTTTTCTAATGCAAAGGAAAGGATTTGTTCGTTTATTTCACACCTGCTTATTTCTACTCCTAGACACCCTACTTCTTTTGCCCTCAGTCTTTCCCAGCATTAGGTTCTTCTCCAGTGAGTCCTTACTTTGGCCACCTAATGAGAATGAAAGACTCACCGGAGAAGAACCTAATGCTGGGAAAGATTGAGGGCAAAAGAAGATGGGCACGATAGAGAATGAGGTGGCTGGATAGAGTCACTGAAGCAGTAGGCGTGAGCTTAAATGGACTCCAGAGGATGGTAGAGGACAGGAAGGCCTGGAGGAACATTGTCCACGGGGTGCGATGGGTCGGACACGACTTCTCAACGAACAACAACAAAGACATCCTACACAAATCTAGGTTTTCTACTGGATATAGAGAAAAGGCTACAATTGCTTTTAGTGCCTCCAATATAAGAGGCATTTTACCAGTGTGTTACAATTGCTGCCTGTGAGTTTCTCCTGGGTGTCTGGTTGACTAATACAGCAACTGAATGCTGACCTTATAACTCTGTCAAGTGTGATAGTCCTTACATGTAGGATGTACAGCTTGCTCTATTTTTAGCTTTAAAAGGTTCGAAAATCCAACCTTGACAAAGATACAATCTGAGTGCCTAACAAATTCAAACCCTTATTGTCAGCGCACAACATATGTCTAGTGAAATTAGTTGAGCTCCCTCAGTGCAACCCCCAACATAATACATCTTCACAGTGAAGGCAGAAAAATCCCAGTGATTTTAACAGTCTTAACAATCCTAACAGTATGTAATTCACTTGTGTTTAAGGGAAGGGATTAGATATCGTGTTTCCCTGAAAATAAGACCCTATCTTATATTTTTTTGAACCCTGAAATAAGCACTTGGACTTATTGCCATGCGCTCAAAAGCCCAATTGGGCTTATTATCAGGGGATGTCTTATTTTGGGAGAAACGGTAAATACATTTTTAGTATTTGTGAAATATTTGTAAAAGGTCGTGTTACATACGGACATATGGAGCACCTATTTGCATGCCGCCGCTGATTCGCTAATCTAGCAGCAGGAAAAATAAACCACTGTCCATGGCCAGTGAGACTGCCGGAGCTCTTTAAAAAGGGAGCTCTGGTAGCCTGTTGCTCTCTTGCTCCAGATCGCGGCTGGAAATAAAGTGCTGAAATTGACTATGGTGTCCCGCCTCTTCTATTCGCGCCCCGTATCTAACAAGTCCCTTATTTAGCCAGAATGTGTGGTAGTATATCATATATGATTCATCCAAAGAACCAGTGGTAGTTTAGTCAGGTGATTTACCTTGCTCATCTTTCCTGTGAGTAAGATGAAACATTGCACTCCTAGAATTCTTGGCTAGCCATGAATAAGCACAATCTTCTTTGATTTCCCCCCCTCGCCCCCCCCCAGCAGCGTAATGTCTAAGGCAGCCATCGGAAAGCATAACTTTCTGTTGCTTTGTAATCTAGGTACAGGTAGTCCTTGACTTACAACAGTTTGCTTAGTGTCACAATGTTCGAAGTTACAACGGCACTGAAAAGACGACTTATGACCGTTTTTTCACACTTTTTCACACTTATAACCATTGCAGCATCCCCATTGCAGCATCCCTATGATTTACACTCGGATGCTTGATAACTAACTCATGTTTATGATAGTTGCAATGTCCCAGGGTCATGTGACCACCTTTTACCAACTTCTGACAAGCAAAGTCAATGGGGAAACGAGATTCCCTTAATCTTGTATGTTACTAATTTAACAACAGTTATTCACTTAACAACTGTGGCAAGAAAAGTCATAAAATTGGGCAAAACTCACTTAATAAATTTCTCACTTAGCAACATAAATTTTGGGCTCAATTGTGGCCATAAATTGTGGATTACCTGTATAGACATTTTGTTTTGTCCTTTGCAATCGAGCTACAGCTGAACATTTAGGTTTCTTGGCTGGGCATTGATTTTTAACTTATTTGAAAGCAACATGATGGAAATCCATGTTGCAGGTTATGAGACACCATTGAAGAACCTTGCAAGGTTTGTTTGGTTGCCCTTGCTGGTGAAAGGGCCCGGCTGGAAAAGATTGGGCAACCTGCACCAGTCTAATTCAGAATTCCTAGACTATGATTGTGTCTGCATTCATAAAACAAGCACTGAAGAAAGAAAATAGTTTATATAATACCTGAGCCAAATCAAATCCATGCCTCCGTGAAATGTGCAGATATAGCCTCAGTATTGTTCAGAGTGCTGCAAAGTATTTTTATGTAAGTGCTAACAAATTGCCCAAGTAAAATTTAAATCAGTAGATGCCCTTGGATAATCTGTATTTCAGATGAAATCTTTTCTCTTTTAAATATACTTCTTCCTTGCAACCTTAAATCCACATATTTATTGCTGATAACGTAGTGGTGCCCAGGATTGTTAGAAGACATCGGATGGCAGCTGAAAGGTTGCTTTCTGACAGTATTATTAGTCATGCCCTAATTCTTAGCACATTGGCTTGGAAATAAGCCCAGTTGATTGCAGGAGCACCTGCTTGTAAACATAAATAAGGTTATATTTATACTTTGTGGCATTGTTTTGTCAATGATGTTACCCGTTATGAATTAAATTTTATTTGCGGATCTGGCCATGTATACTTCACAACTTTTGAGTTTTTCTTCTGTCACATTATAATCATATTCCTCTACATTACTTGATTGAGCCTAATTGGTATAATTAAAAAGAAAGCAAATATCGAAGATTTTAGTATATTAAAAAAATACCTACCTAAGGTAGCATACCATACCTACCATACCATAAGATGGACAGCATTGAGTCAAATGAAACAATGCCGTAAGACAGCGCCTTGATGTTATTGTATGATAAAGGTATTCTTTTTGAATAAATGGTACTAGTTACATTGTCTGTTTTTTGGATTTCCCTGTTCTCGCAAACATAATTTATTACCCATTTTGTTTATCCCTAATGCCTGTGTGGTTATAAAAATCAATAATAGCAACTGCATTTGTGCACTTTTTATTTTTGTGGAGATAACTTGATAGCTGAATGCATAAACATCTTGTAAGTCTTTATTGGAACCTTTGTATGCATTGTCAAAGCAATGGGAGTTGGATTTCAAGTATTACGTCTCTAAAGTAAAAAAAAAGGTTGAGAAAATTGCAAGTCTGTACATATATATATCCATATAATTTACTCAGCTTTAGTAGGTGTACAAAGATAATATTAATTACATGGCTTTATAAATGAAGTGACTTTGGATGCTAATTGTAAGGGGAAAGGAATTCTAAATTGTTCTGTTTTTGACACTGCATAGTAACAGAGGTGACTAGGTACAATATATAACATGTGATAAAACCCAGTAATATATCTAGGCATGGAATGTGGGAGCACCATACATGAAATAACCTGCATCAAGAATAAAAATTGAATTTATAGAGTAAAACTTCACTTTCAATACATTCAAATAATTACTTTTACCATTTGTGAAAGTACATAGTTATATAATTTCTATAAAAATGATGCAAATTAAATAAAAGATCAAATAAAGCTGGACACAATTCACATAATTTGACTTTGAACGAGAGTGAAGTTTGAACAGAAATTGTATCTATTATACCCTGTTGAATTGAAATTTGTTGTTACTTTTTAGTTTCTCTTGAAATGAGATTTCCTGGAAGTTGTTTCTCTACTCTTTGCTTTTAGAAATATTTAGTTTAAGTGAAAATATAGTTAAGAACTCTAGCTGATATAGAGTAATATTAATTTGCCCGAAATGTTATTGGCAGTATACTTATTGTTGACAAGATTTGGTTTCATAGCTGTAATCTCAGGTTTCCATAAAGCAGCACGTGATAATGTGGTTCCAGTCCCAAAAGAGAAGTAGAATGTTCAAGAGGAGGTCTGTGGTCAAGCTGAGAAAGGAATAACAAAAAGTTGTCAAAAGCAGCAAGCCCTAATTATCCTGAAATTGGCAACAAAGTCTTTGCTGAAGACTCATAATTGAAATTCATTCTGTTCTCCAATAATTTATAGGCAAAAGTATACCAAATTTCTGCTTCTATCAGTTGAACATATCAACTTTAAGTGATAGAACTGCTCAAAAACAAAATCTTAGATCGGAGTAGACTGTTACTTTTTTCTCAGGTTTGTACTTCATTAATCTTTAATTTTTGGCTCAATAATAATTGTTTCTTGAATTTAGGACTACAGATTTCAATGTTGAAGCAGTGGGTTTGGTGAGGTCTGGTTCTTTAAGTCTAAGGTTTGATGGAGTGGTATTTTAAATGCATTACTTGTTGTATTTAAATATACTTTCCTACTTGGTTGGATATTAAAGATTTATCATCAGTAATTAATATATATATATATATATATATATATATATATATATATCCATATAATTTACTCAGCTTTAGTAGGTGTACAAAGATAATATTAATTTGCCGAAATGTTATTGGCAGTATACTTATTGTTGACAAGATTTGGTTTCATAGCTGTAATCTCAGGTTTCCATAAAGCAGCACGTGATAATGTGGTTCCAGTTCCAAAAGAGAAGTAGAATGTTCAAGAGGAGGTCTGTGGTCAAGCTGAGAAAGGAATAACAAAAAGTTGTCAAAAGCAGCAAGCCCTAATTATCCTGAAATTGGCAACAAAGTCTTTGCTGAAGACTCATAATTGAAATTCATTCTGTTCTCCAATAATTTATAGGCAAAAGTATACCAAATTTCTGCTTCTATCAGTTGAACATATCAACTTTAAGTGATAGAACTGCTCAAAAACAAAATCTTAGATCGGAGTAGACTGTTACTTTTTTCTCAGGTTTGTACTTCATTAATCTTTAATTTTTGGCTCAATAATAATTGTTTCTTGAATTTAGGACTACAGATTTCAATGTTGAAGCAGTGGGTTTGGTGAGGTCTGGTTCTTTAAGTCTAAGGTTTGATGGAGTGGTATTTTAAATGCATTACTTGTTGTATTTAAATATACTTCTTCCTTGCAACCTTAAATCCACATATTTATTGCTGATAACGTAGTGGTGCCCAGGATTGTTAGAAGACATCGGATGGCAGCTGAAAGGTTGCTTTCTGACAGTATTATTAGTCATGCCCTAATTCTTAGCACATTGGCTTGGAAATAAGCCCAGTTGATTGCAGGAGCACCTGCTTGTAAACATAAATAAGGTTATATTTATACTTTGTGGCATTGTTTTGTCAATGATGTTACCCGTTATGAATTAAATTTTATTTGCGGATCTGGCCATGTATACTTCACAACTTTTGAGTTTTTCTTCTGTCACATTATAATCATATTCCTCTACATTACTTGATTGAGCCTAATTGGTATAATTAAAAAGAAAGCAAATATCGAAGATTTTAGTATATTAAAAAAATACCTACCTAAGGTAGCATACCATACCTACCATACCATAAGATGGACAGCATTGAGTCAAATGAAACAATGCCGTAAGACAGCGCCTTGATGTTATTGTATGATAAAGGTATTCTTTTTGAATAAATGGTACTAGTTACATTGTCTGTTTTTTGGATTTCCCTGTTCTCGCAAACATAATTTATTACCCATTTTGTTTATCCCTAATGCCTGTGTGGTTATAAAAATCAATAATAGCAACTGCATTTGTGCACTTTTTATTTTTGTGGAGATAACTTGATAGCTGAATGCATAAACATCTTGTAAGTCTTTATTGGAACCTTTGTATGCATTGTCAAAGCAATGGGAGTTGGATTTCAAGTATTACGTCTCTAAAGTAAAAAAAAAGGTTGAGAAAATTGCAAGTCTGTACATATATATATCCATATAATTTACTCAGCTTTAGTAGGTGTACAAAGATAATATTAATTTGCCCGAAATGTTATTGGCAGTATACTTATTGTTGACAAGATTTGGTTTCATAGCTGTAATCTCAGGTTTCCATAAAGCAGCACGTGATAATGTGGTTCCAGTTCCAAAAGAGAAGTAGAATGTTCAAGAGGAGGTCTGTGGTCAAGCTGAGAAAGGAATAACAAAAAGTTGTCAAAAGCAGCAAGCCCTAATTATCCTGAAATTGGCAACAAAGTCTTTGCTGAAGACTCATAATTGAAATTCATTCTGTTCTCCAATAATTTATAGGCAAAAGTATACCAAATTTCTGCTTCTATCAGTTGAACATATCAACTTTAAGTGATAGAACTGCTCAAAAACAAAATCTTAGATCGGAGTAGACTGTTACTTTTTTCTCAGGTTTGTACTTCATTAATCTTTAATTTTTGGCTCAATAATAATTGTTTCTTGAATTTAGGACTACAGATTTCAATGTTGAAGCAGTGGGTTTGGTGAGGTCTGGTTCTTTAAGTCTAAGGTTTGATGGAGTGGTATTTTAAATGCATTACTTGTTGTATTTAAATATACTTTCCTACTTGGTTGGATATTAAAGATTTATCATCAGTAATTAATATATATATATATATATATATATATATATATATATATATATATATATATATATATATATAAAAGATAAAAAATTTGGAATGCAAAAATTGCATTGCACATAGAAAATGAACATTGCAGGGAAGTTGTTCTAGGTTCCTTTGCTACATTGATTTACCCTTGCTAGAGGGATTTTTTTTCCACGAGAGAGCTTATAGAAGTATTAGTGCTCATTTGTATTTGGCCTCCTCATTTTGTCACATGTATAGATATAACCAGAAGCTAAAATATGATAAGGAATATGGGAGTTACCAATTCAAAAGTGGTAAGTGAAGATCTTCAGAAAATAAGGCAATCTTGGAATAAGAAGCTAAATTTACAGGAAAGATTGCATGCATTGTCTTGCATAAGACTGATGGGAGATCCAGAAGACATGGTTTTGTCATCTGGTGTACAGATCCAGTGAGGTTAGTGGGGAGCCTGCTAAGTAGTTGTATTTTTAGGAAAAAGAATGATGCTCTCCTGCGGATTATATTTTTATGATTTCAATAATTTTATTTTTAATTGGTAATTGAAACAACAAATACAAAGCCCCCTCATGTTTGAACTTCGATGTTTTTAAAAGCTGAAAGATAAGACGAAAAAAGAAGAGATCTTAAAGTCCCAATATTCTATTATAGATAATATTCTATTGCACTATATTGGAGATAAAAAATTGAAACGCGTGCTTAAGTTAGCTATTAAACATCTCCTTTTTTGTAGACAACGGAGAAATAAAGTTTCAAAAGAAGTATATTTCACAGATTTGGAGTGCAGTAGAAAAAGACATTCTTCTAAGCAGCAGATAAAGAACCCTGTAATTGGGAGAGGCATTTTGAAAATGACCCCTTCTGAAAGTTTTAGCATTCAAATATGCTGGCAATGGATTGATCGGTTGTACACATGGACCCATAGTTACTTAAGGTTTAAATGATTAAATGATATAACTTAAAGTATATTCTACCCACAAGACAACATCACTGTCCTTCTCATAATTGGAGACTAGTAATTTTCTTAACTTTAATATGAAATTAAGAGAATGGCAGGCCTCTTTAAATTAAATTTGGAAGATGGGGCAACTCTTTCTTCGTATCTTTGTTTAGCATATTTCAGTTTTATTTTTTAATTGGTAATTGAAACAACAAATACAAAGCCCCCTCATGTTTGAACTTCGATGTTTTTAAAAGCTGAAGATGACGAATGAGACTTCGTCAAACGCCGCCAAGACACTTCCAATTTTACACGGGAGAAAACCCAACAACCAAAGACCTATATACAAACACCCGTGAAAACCTCAGAAAACAAATATATATATATCCATATAATTTACTCAGCTTTAGTAGGTGTACAAAGATAATATTAATTACATGGCTTTATAAATGAAGTGACTTTGGATGCTAATTGTAAGGGAAAGGAATTCTAAATTGTTCTGTTTTGACACTGCATAGTAACAGAGGTGACTAGGTACAATATATAACATGTGATAAAACCCAGTAATATATCTAGGCATGGAATGTGGGAGCACCATACATGAAATAACCTGCATCAAGAATAAAAATTGAATTTATAGAGTAAAACTTCACTTTCAATACATTCAAATAATTACTTTTACCATTTGTGAAAGTACATAGTTATATAATTTCTATAAAAATGATGCAAATTAAATAAAAGATCAAATAAAGCTGGACACAATTCACATAATTTGACTTTGAACGAGAGTGAAGTTTGAACAGAAATTGTATCTATTATACCCTGTTGAATTGAAATTTGTTGTTACTTTTTAGTTTCTCTTGAAATGAGATTTCCTGGAAGTTGTTTCTACTCTTTGCTTTTAGAAATATTTAGTTTAAGTGAAAATATAGTTAAGAACTCTAGCTGATATAGAGTAATATTAATTTGCCCGAAATGTTATTGGCAGTATACTTATTGTTGACAAGATTTGGTTTCATAGCTGTAATCTCAGGTTTCCATAAAGCAGCACGTGATAATGTGGTTCCAGTCCCAAAAGAAGTATATTTCACAGATTTGGAGTGCAGAAAAAGACATTCTTCTAAGCAGCAGATAAAGAACCCTGTAATTGGGAGAGGCATTTTGAAAATGACCCCTTCTGAAAGTTTTAGCATTCAAATATGCTGGCAATGGATTGATCGGTTGTACACATGGACCCATAGTTACTTAAGGTTTAAATGATTAAATGATATAACTTAAAGTATATTCTACCCACAAGACAACATCACTGTCCTTCTCATAATTGGAGACTAGTAATTTTCTTAACTTTAATATGAAATTAAGAGAATGGCAGGCCTCTTTAAATTAAATTTGGAAGATGGGGCAACTCTTTCTTCAGATCTTTGTTTAGCATATTTCAGTTTTATTTTTAATTGGTAATTGAAACAACAAATACAAAGCCCCTCATGTTTGAACTTCGATGTTTTTAAAAGCTGAAGATGACGAATGAGACTTCGCCGAAACGCCGCCAAAACACTTCCAATTTTACACGGGAGAAAACCCAACAACCAAAGACCTATATACAAACACCGTGAAAACCTCAGAAAATATATATATATATATATATATATATATATATATATATATATATATATATATATATATATATATATATATATATATATATATATATATATATAAAAGATAAAAAATTGAAACGCTGCTTAAGTTAGCTATTAAACATCTCCTTTTGTAGACAACGGAGAAATAAAGTTTCAAAAGAAGTATATTTCACAGATTTGGAGTGCAGTAGAAAAAGACATTCTTCTAAGCAGCAGATAAAGAACCCTGTAATTGGGAGAGGCATTTTGAAAATGACCCCTTCTGAAAGTTTTAGCATTCAAATATGCTGGCAATGGATTGATCGGTTGTACACATGGACCCATAGTTACTTAAGGTTTAAATGATTAAATGATATAACTTAAAGTATATTCTACCCACAAGACAACATCACTGTCCTTCTCATAATTGGAGACTAGTAATTTTCTTAACTTTAATATGAAATTAAGAGAATGGCAGGCCTCTTTAAATTAAATTTGGAAGATGGGGCAACTCTTTCTTCGTATCTTTGTTTAGCATATTTCAGTTTTATTTTTTAATTGGTAATTGAAACAACAAATACAAAGCCCCCTCATGTTTGAACTTCGATGTTTTTAAAAGCTGAAAGATAAGACGAAAAAAGAAGAGATCTTAAAGTCCCAATATTCTATTATAGATAATATTCTATTGCACTATATTGGAGATAAAAAAATTTGGAATGCAAAAATTGCATTGCACATAGAAAATGAACATTGCAGGGAAGTTGTTCTAGGTTCCTTTGCTACATTGATTTACCCTTGCTAGAGGGATTTTTTTTCCATGAGAAAGCTTATAGAAGTATTAGTGCTCATTTGTATTTGGCCTCCTCATTTTGTCACATGTATAGATATAACCAGAAGCTAAAATATGATAAGGAATATGGGAGTTACCAATTCAAAAGTGGTAAGTGAAGATCTTCAGAAAATAAGGCAATCTTGGAATAAGAAGCTAAATTTACAGGAAAGATTGCATGCATTGTCTTGCATAAGACTGATGGGAGATCCAGAAGACATGGTTTTGTCATCTGGTGTACAGATCCGGTGAGGTTAGTGGGGAGCCTGCTAAGTAGTTGTATTTTTAGGAAAAAGAATGATGCTCTCCTGCGGATTATATTTTTATGATTTCAATAATTTTATTTTTAATCATTTTTGTGGTTATGTTTGGTTAATTTTGTATTTTTTTTCTGGATTTTTAACTTTGTAAGCTGCCCAGAGTCATGGTAGGGAGATAGGCAGCTATATAAAATAACTGTGCCAAATAAAAACTTGACTATTTGATTGGCTTTCCTTTTCTGTATCAGTTTTAATCAGCACCGACAATAAGACAAATCTATGAAACAACTTGAACGTAACAATTTACAGTCTATTTTCAGGATTCCTTTTCAATTTGCTAAACTGTTGCATGCAAAATGTTACAGTTATAAATAGACTTACAACCACTAATTAATACAGATGTGCTATTCGTGTCATGTAAGCAGATAGATATGGAACTGAATACTCACACTAGGGTAATCAGACTTGGTATTCTGGACATAACCAATATACAAGCAGGTACTTATTTTCTTTCTGGAATATATTCGTGTTAGATAGGTTGATTAGCAATGAATGGAAAGGATATTTTTTTGAGAAAGAAAACACTGAGAGAGAGAGCACTATGTATGTTGTTGCTCTTCTATTCTGTAGATTAGAATTCTATTCTTACTGTACACACATTTTGACAGACTCAGTTTGTCTGTTTATTTTCTATCTAGGTAGTTGTATATTTGTAATTGGTTTTCATTATGATTATGATCTTGACGTGGGAAACAAAATCCAGTAAAAGCAATAATATTGTGTAAAATTTCAACACTTGTACACACACAAAATCAGAATACCAAGATAGCAATAACAAAATACAGATTCAATTGTAGGTGTTGAAAGTTTATAAACATATATTTTAAAAGTTACTTAGAAGTAAGATCTAATGAGACTTTATAATAAACAGGATAGGGTTGATAAATCCGAGGACTTGGGGAGCATAGACAACAGAGTTATTAGTGTGGATAGATGTAAAAATAGCTTTCTGCCAAGGGTGAAATTTTGAACCAACAGATTTCGCATAAAAGACAATATGGTGATGTATTTTTACATGGTACAATCTGTAATACATGTGCTACCATTGCAAACAGACTGGTGGTGATGGGAGGTGATTTCTTAAAACTTAAATAGTTAAGTTTCTTTTTTCCCGTTAAAAATTCTTGGCTCTTAAAAATTTCTAATGGAGTTGAATGGAATTTGTTTAACATAAATTGTAATGATAGAGCTGAGCTGAAATGTTTGTCAATCTTTACAAAAAAATCTTATTTGGGAAAAGGAAGAAGGAAAGTTTTTCTATAGAGGCCCCTAGAAATGCATAATAGTTGTCCTGTTTTGAAAAGTATGTTCAGTTGATTGAATTTTATGATGTAATTCACAGCTCAATAGTTGTGCATAAAAATATGTATGATATCAATAAGACAGCAGGACAATAATAGCAAAACAAATTGACATTATCCTAAAAGTACCTGTGACCCTTAGTGGATGAATTAGGAAGAGTGTCTGGTACCTGTATGCCTTGAGCAAAACAGTAATTGCAATTTTTTGACCCATGATCTCTTAATTGTAGCATTTGAGTTAGATTTCAGAAATATCATTGACTGAAATGATTCCTTTTCCTTATAATGGTAAAAAAATTGTGCATGGATCACTTAATTATAATAGATTTCAACACAGCACTGACAGAATAATTATTCCATGCATCTAACGGTTCAGATAAAAATGTTTATAGGTTTTGCAATTTCCCTTTCATGCTTTTTAAAAGACTATTGCCAGGTTCCAGTGTATAAAGAAAATGCCACACACACAAATGATGGTTTGAACCCTTTACTGGCACGAACTAACATCCATAAAGCAATACAAGAAGATTTTGTTGGAGCTAATGCTTTGTGCTCCCCACCATCTTATAAAGCTTTATCACCCAGCTGACCCTTAACCCGGTTCCTCCCTACTCATTAATCATGGTTCCATTAGATAACGTAACTAGGCATTACTCCTACATGTTCCCAGCCCACTGGCCACTCCTCCAGATTGGCCAGCATTCCAGTCATTTCCAGGCCTCTCCAGATTAGTCATTGTTACAGCCGTTTCCAAACTTCTTTGTAATTCTCAGTCTCTTAGCCTCTAAGAGCTACTCAGCTCAACAGCTGCTCAGTCAGTAACTCCAGCTGCATTCACTGCCAAGTCCATTCAGAAATGCTTGCTGCCAGTCCGAGTGCCTTAAACATCCAGAGGAGGCTACCATGTCATCAAGCAACGCCTGCAGCTGATGAGCGGTGAGGGCACAATCCAGGAGAGGGATCTTCACGTTGCTTGGTGGGCAGGAGGTAAGCTGAGAAGCCAGGGTGCCATGGGAGCCACTGTGACATCAGAACCTCCGCATCCACTGGAATGGCAGCCCTGACACACGGCCGCGTGTTGGGGTTGACAACTATTCTGAATTTTTGGTTGAGCTCAAATCAAAGGTTATATAATAGAGCTATAGCTGTGGAATCAGCCCAGATACAAAGCTAAAATAGCTGAATAAGTTAAATAAATAAATTTAAAATAAAATGAAGTAAAATAAATTGTGCTAACATGTGAAGTGAATACAAAGCATATATTTGTCAAAAAACTGGATTTTAAGAAACAAGATTTGTTCCCTAATTAATTTTATACATATTTTTTCTAAAAAAGAATGTAAGATCAAGGACAGATGCCTAAATTCAGAATAATAACACGTGATTATATAAGATCAGAAATCTAAAAATTTTCCCTACCAGTTCTGTGGGCGTGGCTTAATTGGTGGGCATGGTGGTCAGATGACTGGGTGGGCATGGCCAATAACAATAAATAATAAAAATAATAAACATAGTATAAAAAACAATAAGAGGTACCAAAAACCAACTTTCACACTTTACACACAACACAACACAACTGACTCACAACAAACGTAAAAGCAGCTGTACCTCACACTTCACACAGCCACAAAAAGCTCAAAAACCAACTTTCACACTTTACACACACACAACACAACTCACACACACACACACACACACACAAAATTCCACATGCAGCTTTCTGAGATTTTGTGTGTTTGTGTAGTTAGAGTGAAACACTACAGAAACACACCAAATCTCAGAAAGCTGCACAAATATTTTATTATTTTATTTTATTTTATTTTATTTTATTTTATTTTATTTTATTTTATTTTATTATTTTATTTTATTTTATTTTATTTTATTTTATTTTATTATTTTATTTTATTTTATTTTATTTTATTTATTTTATTTTATTTTATTTTATTTTATTTTATTTATTTTATTTTATTTTATTTTATTTTATTATTATTTTATTTTATTTTTTAATTTAATTTAATTTAATATTTTATTTTTTTTTATTTTATTTTATTTTTTTTTATTTTATTTTATTTTATTTTATTTTATTTTATTATTTTATTTTATTTTATTTTATTTTATTTTATTTTATTTTATTGTGGACTTCAATTCCCAGAGTTCCTCAGCCAGCAAAGCCAGCCAGCATTAGTTGATCACTGAGGAAATAGATTAGCTAAGCAATTGATTATGTCTGGGCTAAAAGTGAATCTGCTTTTGGGCTGGGAAAAAAGCCATACGTTCATCAGTAATCAGGTAAGTGCCTTAGAATCTCTACTCCTACTTGTAGAAAACATGTTTTCTACAAGTAAGAGTACAAGTAAGGTTCTGCCGATGAGGAACTCAGGTGAGATCGCCAGAGGAGACTTGAATTATTTTTTTTTTAAAGTTTAAAGATCTCAGCTGAGGGGCGGGATCCTCAAAGGCTTTTTTTTACTTTTAAGGGCTGTTTTCGGCTGAAGAAAAACCGGCTTTTAAAAGTAAAAAAAACCAAAACCCTCTGCTGATGGTGCCGCTCAGCAGAGGCGGGGTGGGCGGGGCCAGGGATTTTTGCTACCGATCCTCCGAACCAGCAGCCGCCATCGCTACCGGATCGCATGAGCCGGTCCGAACTGGGAGCATTTCACCCTGGACAAAGGTAATAGAAATATTATTACGTGTCAAATATTTGCAAAGAGAACAGTGGCTCATATGAGAATGACATGTCATATTACTAAAAATATTTGAAGTCTACGCTTAATATAAGAATAAGTATTTTATAAATACAGTTGTACAACTGTTACTGAAATGTTCATCTGGGCATATATTTCATTTGAATGGCTGAGTGGATCAGTGATCGATTGCTGATAAAAATCAGGAGTGGGGGTTGGGTTTATGTGGAAGTGATTTCTTGATGACATTCAGGCTGCATCATATGTGTGGATGACAATCTTTAGTGGTCATCAAGGTCAAACAGTCCAGAATTGAACATAAAAACGTGTACATGTTTTCTGATTATTTGGTTAAAAAATCCTAGTTGTTTATTTTTCATGTATGTCTTACTTTTAGCCTAAGGAGCTATATTTGAATCCTGATATCTTTAATAATATCATGCTGACTTCTAACAGCAATGTAATTAGGGTAACAGTCTAGCCAGATGCTGTTGAACAGATTTTTCGATATTTTTTTTTCCCATCTTCTGTCTGACAGGCTGCAATTTAAAGCTTAAGTTCTTGGCTCATGTCTTGCAATTTGCACTGAAAACACCCTCTTGAACTTACTCAGTTCACTAGAAAAAGCATCTGGTATGATTTTTAATTAAACGTTTATGTTTGCTGATGTTAGATTTATGATGATATGCATCAGTGATCAGGCATAGGCAGTTATCTATATTTTGGCTACTAAGGGGATAGCAAACTGTGCTAGATTATGAACTGGTGATGGCCGTGTGTGGGGTAGAAATGAAAAGCCTTAAAAAAGGGCAATAAATAAAGATCTGCAGAGTGTGAAAGGAGATGGAAGTGAAGCCTAGTGAAGCCTTTTAAAGCAATCATGGGAAAAAATCAAGGCACTGATAGATGATTGATTGATTATGAGCCATCAAGTCATTGTCAACTTTAGCAGCCACATAGATTTTCTCCATGACCATCTATTCCTAAACTGGAATAATCAACTTTTCCAAAGCTGCACTCATCACTGCTATAACTGAGTTTATCACCTTGTTGCTGGTATTCCTTTCCTTTCCTTCCACCTTTCCCATCTAAGTCTTTGTATAATGTATTCCAGTACGATAATTGGAGGCTGTTCATTTGTGCTCCAAGTGAGAACTCTGGATTGATTTGTTTGATACTTGTTTTTTTTTTTTACTGTTCATTGCAGTCTTCTCCAACACCAAAGTTCAAAAATGTCAGCACCCATAATGCAATGGGTGCACATGGGTCCCCACCTCGCTCCCATGCACATGTGCCCCATACTGCGCATGCATCTGCACTGTGCATGTGCGCTCTACCCACGCATGAACCCCCACTTTTTCCAAGAGGGCCAGAGCACCTCTTACTGGAGGACAGCCCATTACCGGCCCGTTCCCTGGCAAGACAGCCGTTCCCCGGCCAGTGGCAGTGCTCTCAGCACCGCCATGCACCAGCTGGGGAAGCTCATCCCTCCACCTCGGGCCCTGTATGCAGCCCACAAGATATATCACCCAGTGCAGCGCTCTTCCCTAAGGGCTGCCTTCTCACCCACCTACCGACCAGACTGGTCTGGAAGCGGCAGGTCACCTTGTGCCTGTCCTTGTCCTCCTCCCACCCGGCTGCTGGCTCCTTGATGTGAGCAGAGGCTGCTGGTTGGAGCGAGGGGAACTATAATGCAGGGCTGCCTTGGCTGCGAGTGCCAAGGCATAGCTAGAATTGGAAGAAAAGACTGCACGGCTGTGGCAGAAAGAACTGGAGCAACACCTGGCAGTTTGAATGAGAAGGTGCAAGTGAGGCGGCATGTGCTCTCACTGGTAACTGAGCCCAACATGCCAATTTGCGGACTCAGTTACTGGCGAGAGTAGCCGCTGCCTTGCTCGCAGGTGCAAGGTCATGCACCGCTTCCAGGCCAGTTTGGGCAGGGACCTGAGACCTGTGCAGGGACAGCTCACCCAAAAGAACTATGGCAGAGCCTTGCAGCTTTTATCTGCTAGATGGCCTTTGGGTAAGGCCTGTCCGCCTCCTTCTCTCTCTTTCCACTTCCAGGCTGGGCAGCAATTCCCAGGAAGGCGCCCTGATCGAGGAGGCTCAGGCTGTATCCTGCGGCTTGCATAAACTGCTACTGCCCCTTTCAAAATAGCCACCCTGCGCTTCCCTTGTGCGCCCAGTGCCAGCAAGAGGCTCTTCTTCATAGAAGGTAGGGGAGAGGCAGGCGCACGGGCGGAGACAGGCTTTGGTTGCTCGTTCTGCTGTGACCCCGAACGCTTGCCTGACTTCCTCCCCGCTGGGTGCGGGGTGCCGGGCTTCCCTGCAAGCCTCCTATGCCTTTGCTGCCTCGGTTGGAGCCTGGTCCGGAAGTGGCTCAGGGAAGCACGGAGATCGGGACTTGGTTGGCAGAGCGGGCGCTGTGCAGGGGATGTAAGGCAAGGTTGCCAAGATCTTGGCAAGTGTTTTTGGGCGGCAGCACTGCAATCTCCTCCCTGGGGCTTGAGGAGGCCAAAAAAGTGCATTGTGTTTCAGGTGGCGGATCTAGCCAGGAGGAAAGAGAAAGTGAGTCTGCAGAGTGTACATTGGGGAACCAGGGAGGAAAGCATTTTTGGGCCACAGCACTGGCTGGAACCAGCAGCCACCTGAAATGCAATATACTCATTTGTGCAGGCAGCCCACCACCACCCTGCCCTCACCGGCTGCTGGTCCGCCAAAGCCCCGCCAGCCACACATGCTTGGCCTGTGGCTCTCAGCGGGAAGGAGCCCGGGCAAGGCTGCGCGTTCCAAGCTTCCTCGGCTCGGCATGGTGCTTCTGAGGTGACGGGGCTGAGAGCACACCCACCAGCCGGGGAATGACAGTTTCCAGCAGGGAGGAGCCAAGGCCACGGAGTCATCTGCGCAGGCAGCCCACCACCACCATCCCGCCCTCACCGGCTGCAGGTCCACTGGTGCTCTGGACCGCCTAGGACCATGCAAGAAGCTCACATGGGCAGGGAGGAAGGGAAGCCCCGGTTTACCTTCCTCTGCTCCCTTAGGAAGTGACTGCCGGGATCTCCTCTCTGCGTCTTTTGGCACGCGCACCTGTTGCTGGTCTTTGCATGAACATGTGCACCAGAAACCAGACCAGCTGGCCGGTGCACATGCATACTCTGGAAACAGGAAGAACATCTTCCTGGAGCACGCATGTGAAATGGGTGGTTGCTCTTCTGGTTTTCAGCATGCCCATGCGTATGAAAATTAGCTGGCCAGTGCATCAGAACCCGGAAGAGCAACAGGTGACGGCTCTGCGTGCCCAGAGAAATGGCTCTGTGTGCCACAGGTTCGCCATCACAGTTTCAGCAGTTACGTCAGTCAAGAAATTAAAAGATCACAGCAGAGTTTCTCATAAAGTTCACAGCTTTTATTGTATATGCATTAATGCTCAGAATTGAAAAATAAGAGGAGCAAATAGTATTAAATGAAGCCTGATGGAATGATTCCCATGTTAGGACTATAACAATTGAAAGAAAACAGAAATCCTTCTATGTAGTTCTTGTTTTCATTTAATCCTCACATCTATATGTATATTGTTGGTTTGTTGCTTAAATTATTCACTTCTTGTTTTTTATATTTATCATCATCAACTTCATCCAACATTAGCCACAAACTGGTACGTCAGCTTGATTTAGTGATTATGGCACCACGTTAGAAAGCAAGAGACTGAGTTCAAATCCTGACTTAGCCATGAAAGCTAATTAGGAAACTTTGGGCCAGTTATTCTTTCTTAGCCCAACTCCTCACAAGGGTGGTATTGTGGGGAAAATAGGAAGAGGAAGGTATGTTGGATATCTTCTGGTACCTTGAGTTACTTGTAAAAATAAAAAGGTGGATAGTTAACTAACTAATCAAATAAATTAATCTTCTTGTGGAGGGAGGAGAGGATGTAGATAAGGAGAGGAAGGTCTGGAAAGTAGAAGAAGGTAGAAGAGGGAAGAGTGTTGAAAAGGGGGGTGGTGACTGGGCAAGCCCGACTAATTGTATATAACTGTACATTGGATGAGCTGTTTGATATGATTGTAAAAATAAAACTTTTTTATGAAAAAAAAAATTAATCATCTTCTTGACCTTCCTTTTAACCTTCTCCTACATACATACATTCATAAAAACAGTGATCTATGAGATTTTCATTCATTCACTCAATATGACCAAACCTTGATGTATTTCTTTCACATTGATCCTTTCACTTTTGTTCACTCAGTTCACATTCATTCATGTACCATTCATTTCCTATCATGTATTGTTTTATCACACACAATTTCTAATTATCCCATCCCCATTTCTTAGATAACCCATTTCCTCTGATTTCAGTTAATAATGCTTTTTCTGGGATAGCCAACTTCTCCCGCCTTATAAAAAGCAGGCAAAAGCATGCTTGTCTGCACAATCAAATGCAAGTTAAACTTGATATGGAATTCATTGCAGTCAAAATATTAAATTACTGTAAATTTATTAAGTAAATTAAGCAAATGACTGTCAAAATCAAAAATTACAAATACCTGCTCCTTCTAAAAAAATCATAAAAGGTAACTTTAATTTTGCTTTGCATTAAATGTTAAGAGCATTCAGGAGCTTGGTGTTAATTTTGGTTCATTTCAGAAATATTTGGAAGTTACTGAACGTAAGAAACACATTCATAAAGATGATCAGTCATATGCTTTATAGATGTTCAGATGCCCAGAAACAGATTAGCATTCATATCTTTGTGCATGAAAACATCTTTATTGTATTATGAAAAACAAGGGAAAATTTTGTACAAAACGTTTGTACATTTGGGTCCCACAAAGAAAAGTCTGAAAACACTTCAGAAAGTTTTTTTATCTGAAATAAGATAAAGCATGATAGAGAATGCTAATTACGCAAAAAGATAAAATACAGAAACTAGTGGCCGAGTACAATGAGACAGTTGGGCTAAAGTGCTGGTCTAGAAATCAGCAGATTGAGTTCTATATCTCTTTTAGGTGGGTAAGCCAGCTCGATGACCTTGGGCCAGTCACCCACACTCAGTTTTCAGAAGAAGACAATAGCAAACCATTTCCAAAATCTTTCCAAGAAAACTTCAGGGATATGTCCACCAGGTACTCTCTAGGAGCAGGCACTGACTCAGAGGCACTAAAAGAAAAAAGAAATGAAAAGGAAAGAGAAAAAGGGAAGGAAGGAAGGAGGCAAGCAAGCAAGCAAGCTTTAAAATATTTGTATAATGTTTAATGAACTTTTTAGGTGGAACAATTGTGGCAGAGGAAAACACTATTTTACAGTACACATCATTAAACTTTGGAATTTATTACCACAAGATGTAGTGTTGGCTATTAGTTTGCCTGGCTTCAGAAAAGTATTGCACAATTCAAGAAAATCATGGGGAATAATGCAGTGGTGAAATGTAAAATTTGTTACTACTGATTCTGTGGGCGTGGCTTGGTGGGGGTTAATGTGACTGGGCGTGGCCAACTTTTTTTTTTAACTTTTAAAAGTTAAAAAAAAAACCCTCTGATGATTGCGCAGGTTAGCTGGGCATGGGCAGGGGGGTGGGGGAGGAATTTTTGCTACCAGTTCTCTGAACCATCTACTAACATCGCTACCGGATTGGGCGATCTGGTCTGAATAAGGAGCATTTCACCCCTGGAATAATGGCTATTAGCCCTGATAGCAATGTAACTACCTATGAAGGCCTGTTGAGAGTGGAGTAGGGAACATCCTTGTGCATTTGGCCGACCACTGTGAAAGCAGACTGCTGTACTAGAAGGGCCAAGAGTCTAATCCAGCAGGGCACTGCTCAGGTTCTTAATATGGAGAAAGGGTTCTTTTGTAGTCGATGGATTCTAGTATGTTCTGAAAATTATGCATTTGGTTTCCATCATAAAGTCTTCAGCTCATTGGGTTCACCTTTTAAAAAAAATAATATTATATTTGGGAGACTGTTTAAGGAAGAAAGGTATATTATAAAAGAATTTCTGATGAATACTGGAAGATGGAATATCGTCTTGGTCTTGATCGATGAAGATTGGATATTAAAAACTATAAGATTCTGAAGACTTCAGGAGTGGAATGGATTGATATATATTTGGTGTTAATCGATGAAGATTGGATATTAAAAACTATGTATTTTATTGATGAACTGGAAATACCAATTTAATTGGAAGATTCTGAAGATTTTAGGAGTGGAATGGACTGATATATAATGGACTGGAAGAAGAATGTACTTTTTTGTTTCTGGAAAGGGAGTTAAGGTCTTAGAGAGAGGAGTGACTATGGATTATGACTTATGTTGTATTTTAATTTATGATTGTTAATTTTATACCCTGTACTTTGTTCTGGGAAGTCTTGGGGGGGTGGGAGGGGAGGGGAGGGAAGGGGAGAGGGGAGATGAAGGATCAATGTAAAGGAATGATTGAAGATGTGTAATTAAGAAATAGAAATAATTTGAAATGAAATCGGGGCTGCTCAGCTGGCATTTCAGAAGGGAATGGAAAGGGAGAGGAGAGAGTGAAGGAAGAAAGTAGGTAGGAAAGAGAGAGGTAGAAGAGGGGGAAAGGAGAGGAAGAAGAAAGGGGAAAGAGAGAGGGTTAGAAAGGGTGGAAGGGAAGAGTGGGGAAAGAGGAGAGGAAGTAGAAAAGCGAAGGAGAGGTAGGATGAAGAAAGTAGAAGAAAGTAGAGAAGGGAGGAGGAAAGGTTTGTTAAGGAAGGAAGTGGTAGTTGGGCAGGTCCGAATAAGTAACAAATGAAAGTTAATGATTAATGTTGAATAAGAGACTGTATATTGAATAGGTTGTTGGAAAATGGAAATAAAACTTTTTTATTAAATATATATATATATAAATTTAAAATATTAATATAAATTGCTTGCTTAATTTATATGAAATGAAATGAAATTGCGTGTGGTGATAAAGCAACAAATAACAATCTGTCAATAACATGAGATTTCAGAGACTTTGATAAAAATAGGTTGATTTAGCATTATCCTCTTCAATGATTAATATAGGTTTGCATAGTTAAACAGTTTTGCAGGAGAAATCTTGTACAAACTTAAATAGCAAATTCAGTTTAAATAATGGATTTATATGCAGTAAACCTTCCTTACTTGTTGTTTCACAGCTGAGAAAATAATTGCTTTGCTCAGTGCGGAATTTTGTATTAGTGAAAGGGAGAAAAATTAGTTACATCATTAAATTTGGTGCTTGTGCATTTCTCCCTCTCTCTCTTCCTCCCTACCTTTCCCTCTCTCCCTCCTTCTTCCAATTTTACTTAAAGAACATTGCTAATTGTAAAGTGCTACTACTTAGTTGGTTTCTTGTTTTAATATTGGGGCTCTCAAGCATCCTTCACAAAACATGTATGTAGACATTGTAAGAAGAGAGTCCTGTTAATCTATGAGATGCAAAAATCAGTAAGACTTGTGCAGCATATTATCAGAGTACAAAATTTATTATATTATATCAGCTTTCATGAATTACAGATCATGTCATTGAGATCCAAGTGTGGAAAGAAAAAATCATTATGCAGATGCAGGTTACATGTGAGACAGACTGCAAGTGACTCATCAATTAACATTTGTAGTGTGTTAAAACTCATTGCATTCTTTAAGACCTTCTGAGATAGCCTGAAATCTTTTCAATGTAGGTGATTTCTGTACAACCCCTTTCTTCCACCATAGTTGAACTGTCCTCAGAAGAAGAAGAATGATTGCAACATCAGCCTCTATTGCAGTGGTTCTCAACCTTTATAGTGCTGCGACCCCTTTAATACAATTCCCCACGATGTGGCGACCCCAACGATAAAATTATTTTTGTTTTGAATTTATCGCGCCTGAAGCCGTATTGGCTAGCGATCTGAACTGCTTGCGATTGCCTGGAGGACAGAGGCATTAAAGCGGAGACTCCTCCCCCATTAAGTTTATCGCGCCTGAAGCCAGATTAGAGTGATTGTAGCTGGCTTGAGAGGGAGACATCAGAGCAAAGATTTCTCTCTTTTTTAATTCATCGCGCCTGAAGCCGAATTCGGCTAGCGATTTGAAGAGCCTGCAGCTGGCTTGTGGAGTCAACCATTGGAGCGCGATTCTTCGACTCGGAAGTATGCTTCCCATATTTCCGATGGTCTTAGGCGACCCCTGGCAAATCATCATTCGACCCCCAACGGGGTCCCAACCCACAGGTGGAGAACCGCTGCTCTATTGCATCCTCAAAAGGAATGCAGATGGAATCTGTGATCTATGGCAGGGGGTCCAAACTTCACAACTTTAAGACTTGTTGACTTCAACTCCCAGAATTTTCCAGGTAGCCATGCTGGCTGGGGAATGAATTCTGGAAGCTGAGGTCCACAAGCCTTAAAGTTACTATGTTTGGAGACCCCTGATCTATAGCATTGAAGATAGCTGAGAGATCAAGTAGCACCAAATGAATTACAGAAGCCTTGAAAGAATGTTAACCATATTAAAAATCCTCTATTGACTCCTTATGATTCTCAGGTAAACTCTTTTCTTAGTGGTGATGATAGTTTACATAAAGGAGAACGCTCTGAACAAATGATCATTGTAGAAGAAACAATTGCTTGTGCTGAAAAGTCAAGCTGCTGCAATAGGAATTGTTATGACAGTACTTTGGCCTTCAGTCAAACCTTTTGGTGGACAAATACATTTATTTAAAAATGATTTAGATACAAAACTGATTAGAATAGAATATAATTCTATTATATGTGTGATTGGACACACAAGGAATTTGTCTTTGGTGCATATGCTCTCAGTGTACATAAAAAGACAAGATACATTCATCAAGAATCATAAGGTACAACACTTAATGATAGTCATAGGGTACAAATAAGCAATCAGGAAAATCAATATAAATCTTAAGGATACAAGCAATAAATTTACAGTCATGCAGTCATAAATGGGAGGAGATGGGTGATAGGAATGGTGAGAAGACTAATAGCAATAATAATGCAGCCTTAGTGAATAGTTTGATAGTGTTGAGGGAATTATTTGTTTAGCAGAATGATGGCATTCAGGAAAAAACTGTTCTTGTGTCTAGTTGTCTTGGTGTGCAGTGCTCTATAGCGTTGTTTTGAGGGTAAGAGTTGAAACAATTTATGTCCAGGATGAAAAGGATCTGTAAATATTTTCACAGCCCTCTTTTTGACTCATGCAATATACAGATCCTCAGTGGAAGGCAGATTGCTAGTAATTGTTTTTTCTGCAGTTCTAATTACCCTCTGAAGTCTGTGTCTATCTTGTTGGGTTTCAGAATTGAACCAGACAGTTAAAGAGGTGCAGATGACAGACTCGATAATTCCTCTGTAGAACTGTATCCTCCTTCATGAATTACTGCCTTGTCATGGCGAAGGAGCTTGCATAGCTCAATGAAGCTATGAGCTATGCTGTGCAGGACCACCCAAGACAGACAGGTCATACTGTAGCAGAGAGTTTTGACAAAATGTGATCCACTGGAGAAGGAAATGGCAACCCACTCCAGTATCTTTGCCATGAAAACATGACATGAAAACATGGACAGTACCAAAGGAAATAATATATGATGCTGGAAGATGAGCCTCTCAGGTTGGAAGTGTCCAATATGCTACTGGGGAAGAGCAGAGGACTAGTACTAGTAGTGCCAGAAAGAGTGAAGCGACTGGGCCAAAGCTGAAAGGACGCTCAGCTGTGGATGCATCTGGTGGTGAAAGGAAAGTCCGATGCTGTAAAGATCTATTCTCCATAGGAACCTGGAATGTAAAATCCATGAATCAAAGCAAGCTGGATGTGGTCAAACAAGAGATGACAAGACTGAACATCGACATCTTAGGAATCAGCGAACTAAAATGGACAGGAATGAGTGAATTTAATTCAGATGATCATCAGGTATACTACTGTGGGCAAGAATCCCTCAGAAGAAATGGAGTAGCCTTCATAGTCAGTAAAAGAGTAGGAAAAGCAATACTGGGATACAATCCACAAAATGACAGAATAATTTCCATTCTAATTCAAGGCAAACCATTCAATATCACAGTAATCCAAGTCTATGCCCCAACCACTGGTTCTGAAGAAATTGACTGGTTCTATGAAGCCCTACAGCACCTTATAGAATTAACACCAAAAAATGATGTCCTTATCATCATGGGGGATTGGAATGCTAAAGTAGGAAGCCAAAAGATGACCGGAATAACAGGCAAGTTTGGCCTTGGAGTACAAAATAAGCAGGGCACAGGCAGATAGAATTTTATCAAGAGAATGCAATGGTCAATGCAAACACCCTTTTCCAACAACCCAAGAGACAACTCTGCACATGGACATCACTAGACGGTCAACACAGAAATCAGATTAACTATGTGCTCTGCAGCCAAAGATGGAGAAGCTCTATACAGTCAGTAAAAACAAGACCAGGAGCTGACTGTGGCTCAGATCATAAGCTTCTCATTGCAAAATTTAGGCTTAAATTGAAGAAAGTAGGGGAAAGCACTAAAAGCAGGTATGAACTAAATCATATCCCTGATGAATATACAGTAGAGGTGACAAATAGATTTAAGGAATTAGATCTGATAGACAGAGTGCCTGAAGAACTATGGACTGAGGTTCGCAACATGGTACAAGAGGTAGCAACTAAAACCATCCCAAAGAAAAAGAAAGCAAAATGTCTGTCTGAGAAAGCTTTGCAAATAGCTGAGGAAAGAAGGGAAGGAAAAGGCAAGGGAGAAAGAGAAAGATACACCCAGTTGAATGCAGAATTCCAGAGAATAGCTAGAAGAGATAAGAATGTCTTCTTAAATAAACAGTGCAAAGAAATAGAAGAAAACAATAGAATTGGAAGGACCAGAGACTTTTTCAAAAAAATTGGAGATATGAAGGGAATGTTTCATGCAAAGATGGGCATAATAAAGGATAAAAATGGCAGGGACCTAACAAAGGCAGAAGAGATTAAGAAGAGGTGACAAAATTACACAGAACAATTTATACAAGAATGAGCTTAACATCCCTGATAACCACAATGGGGTGGTCACTGACCTCGAGCCAGACATCCTAGAATGTGCAGTCAAACGGGCCTTAGGAAATCTGAGAACAACAAAGCTAATGGAGCTGACAGTATTCCAGCTGAGTTGATCAAAAACTTAAAAGATGATGCAGTAAAAGTGCTACACTCAATTTGCCAGCAAATTTGAAAAACTCAGCAGGTGCCACAGGATTGGAAAAGGTCAGTTTACATTCTAATTCCAAAGAAAGGCAATGCCAAAGAATGTTCAAACTATCGCACCATTGCACTCATTTCACATGCTAGTAAGGTTATGCTTAAAATCCTACATGTTAGGCTCCAGCAGTATGTGGATTGAAAACTACCAGAAGTACAGGCAGGATTTCGAAGAGGCAGAGGAACTAGAAATCAAATTGCCAACATACGCTGGATCATGGAGAAAGCTAGGGAGTTCCAGAAAAACATCTACTTCTGCTTCATTGACTATGCTAAAGCCTTTGATTGTGTGGATCACAACAAATTGTGGCAAGTTCTTAAAGAGATGGGAGAACCAGACCATCTTATTTGTCTCATGAGAAACCTATATGCGGGTCAAGAAGCAATAGTGAGAACTGGACATGGAACCACTGATTGGTTCAAAATTGGGAAAGGAGTCGGCAAGGCTGTATACTGTCACCCTGCTTATTTAGCTTATATGCAGAGCCCATCATGAGAAAGGCGGGGCTAGACGAATTAAAAGTTGGAATAAGATTACCGAGAGAAATATCAACAACCTGATATGCAGATGATATAACTTTAATGGCAGAAAGTGAAGAGGAACTAAAGAGCCTCTTGATGTGGGTGAAGAAGGAGAGTGCAAAAGTTGGCTTGAAACTCAACATTAAGAAAACTAATATCATGGCATCCAGCCCTCTCAATTCCTGGCAAATAGATGGGGAAGAAATGGAGGCAGTGACAGATTTTATTTTCCTGAGCTCCAAGATCACCGCAAATGGGGACTGCAGCCAAGAAATTAAAAGACGCTTGCTCCTGGGGAGGAAAGCTATGGCAAATATAGACAGCATACTAAAAAGCAGAGACATCACCCTGCCAACAAAAGTGCGTATAGTCAAGGCTATGTTTTCCCAGTTGCAATGTATGGCTGTGAAGGTTGGACCATAAGAAAGGCTGAGCACCAAAGAATTGAGGCCTTTGAACTCTGGTGCTGGAGAAGACTCCTGCAAGTCCCTTGGACTGCAAGGTGATGAAACCGGTCAGTCCTAGAGGAGATCAACCCTGATTGCTCTTTAGAAGGCCAGATCCTGAAGATGAAACTGAAATACTTTGGCCACCTAATGAGAAGGAAGGACTCACTTGAGAAGAGCCTAATGCTGGGAATGATTGAGGGCAAAAGAAGAATGGGATGACAGAGAACAAGGTGGTTGGATGGAGTCAACGAAGCAGTAGGTTTGAGCTTAAATGGACTACAGGGGATGGATAGAGGACAGGAAAGCCTGGAGGAACATTGTCCATGGGGTCACGACGGACACATCTTCACAACTAACAACAACAAGAACTGTATCAGCAGTTCCTTGGGCAGTTTGAGCTTCCTGAGTTAGCGCAGAAAGAACATTCTTTGTTTATCATGGCAGGAAAGCAGAGAAGTTAAATTGTAACTCAGAAATAGGAAAATACCACTGATGCTAGAATTTTGCACTTTACTCTTAGCTTTTGCTAATCCCATTTATTTATTTTTATTTATTTATTTATTTTGTCACAACAATATATGTAACTATCATACAGAAAGGTTATATAGTATATAAAGGTATAGAAGAAAAGAAAAACAATAGGACAGGAACGGTAGGCACGTTTGTGCGCTTATGCATATATGGTCCTCTTAGGAATGGGGTGAAGTCAATAGTAGAAAGTTTTTGGTTAAAGCTTTTAGGATTATGAGAAGAGACCACAGAGTCAGGTAAAGTATTCCAAGCACTGATGATTCTGTTACAGAAGTCCTATTTTCTGCAATCTAGATTAAAGCGGTTGACATTAAGTTTAAATCTATTGGTTGCTCTTGTATTATTGCAATTAAAGCTGAAGTAGTCTTTGACAGGAAGGACATTACAATAGATGATTCTATGAGTTAAACTTAGGTCTTGTCGAAGGCGACGGAGTTCCAAGTTTTCCAAGCCCAGGATTTCAAGTCTAGTGGGATAAGGTATTTTGTTGTTTACAGAGGAATGGAGAACTCTTCTTGTAAAATATTTCTGGACACGTTCAATTGTTTTGATGTCAGAGATACGGTGAGGGTTCCAAACAGGTGAGCTGTATTCTAGAATTGGTCTAGCAAATGTTTTATATGCTTTGGTTAGTAGTGTAGTGTTTTTGGAAAAGAAGCTACCGCAAGATTAGGTTTACAACTCTTAGAGCCTTTTTTGCTATGTATTTGCAATGGGCTTTGGCACTTAGATCATTTGACATGAAAACTCCAAGGTCTTTAACGGGATGGGGGTCATATGTTGTTTCGTTGCTCCTGCTGAAGTTTGAAGCTTTTACTCTGCTAAGTGGGTCATCCTATATTAGTTGTAATAATTCAATTATTCATACCTTTGATGACTTTTGTTTCTCTGACAACAGTAAGTGGATTCTTAAAAAGTGGGAAAAAACCAATTATAATGTTAAGGTGGTTGGGAAGGCAAATGTGGGGGATGATAAAAAGGGATATTACTGTATTTTATGGAATTGCGGCAATATTTTTGTTAGATTTTCTCGTCATTATATTAATGTTGAAAATGTAAGAACACTGAATGAAATGCATGAGTAGCATCTTTTTTTAACAATCCAATCATATTTCCTAAATAGACTTTATTTTTTCCCTTCCACTGGTGTACATTTTCATTCGTTAAATCAAAATATGTTATAGTTTATTTTTGTAAATATTAACTGAATAGATTCCAGTGATTTTGAGATTAGCTAAATGTTTTAGGATAATGTTATGTGCTTTATTAAACTGTAGTTTTAAAATTTATGTTTAAATATGAATAAAAATATTGTTAATCCTTAAACTTTGTGTGTTATATTTCTCATTGCTAATGTTACAGACTGGTCTGTGCAATCAATGAAATATTTTTGTATAAAAACATTGTATAATTGGGATTTAAAAATGGGAAGGAGTTTGCTGATCTAGGCAAGTTTCTGACTGATTTTATGTAAATAGTTGATAAGATTCTGGCTTTTTAAATTTATATTTTGCTTTTAACAGTTATATCAGCAATTTTTCTAAGCCTGCTTTGTTTGTTGCTTTCCTTCAGTTGTTTGAAACAGTGTATTTGAAAATATAAAATATTTTTCTGAATGGATTTGATTCCATTATTTTCTTAAAATTGGTTGCTTTTTAGACTTTGTGGTTTAGTGCTGAAGGAAATTAATGATATCATAAGATCAGCCAATCCTTTAGAGCAGGTGTTGGCAACCTGCGGCTCTTTGACCCCTCCCCTACAGCTCCCTGCCGACCCGGTCCCGTGACCTGCTCTCTGTCCCGAGAAGGCGTAAGCTTCTCTGCAGAGCTGTGCGTCTGAAGCGCCCATACCGTTTTCTCCGCACTGCCCGTGACCTGCTGCTTTTTGCAATTCCGCGTCCTTTGCGGGCAGCTCAGCCACTGTTCCCTTCGTGTTGGCTCAGAAAGGAGTGGAATGGGGAGTAACAACTGCCACTGCCACATGCAGGAAGGAAAGAGCTGTACAGCCGGCTACTCGCCTCACTGCGCAGTGGCGGCAGTGAGAGGAGGAGTCGCTGTCCCCGCCACCATTGTGAGCCGAGCCCAGAAGGGTATCCCACTTGTGTGCGTGCGCACACATGTGCATAAGAAAGAAATGAGAAAAAGAAAAGGGGAGAAAGAGAGAGAGAAAGAAATGAGAAAATGATGGGAGGAGAGAATGAGGGAGAGGAAAGAGAAAAAAATGAGAGAAAGAGAAGGAGAGAGGGAGAAGGACAGAGAAATGAGAGAGCTGGAGGGAGAGAATGAGAGAAAGGGAAAAGAGCGGGAAACAAATGACAGAGAAGGGGACAGAAAGAAAGAGAGGGAGAAGAAAAGGAGAAAAATGAGAGGGAGAGAAAGAGATAAATGAGAGAGAGAAAGGGAGAAAAAGAGGAAAAGAGAGAAATGAGAAAATGATGGAGGAAGAGAGAGGAAAAGAGAAAAACAATTGAAAGAGAAGGGAGAGGGAGAGGGAGAGAGAAATGAGAGCTGGAGGGAGAGAATGAGAGAGAAGGAAAAGAGGGAAACAGAGGGGAGGGAGAGGGAGAAAGAGAGGAAGGAAGGGAGAAAGATGAGAGAGATGGAGAGGGAGAGACAGAGAAAGAGAGATGAGATTGAGAGGGAGAAAGATATGAGAGAGGGAGAAAGAGAGATGAGTGTGAGAAAGAGAGAGAGAGAGACAGACAGAGACAGAGACAGAGAGATCTGTTTCCCATAGAAAAGAAAACACCAGGAGCCACAAAACGTGGATAGTTGTGGCTGGAGTGTGTGTCAGTGACTGGGTGGAAGTGAGTGACGTTGAGTTGGCCACGCCCACCCAGGTTTTGTGTTTCCCGGTGTTTCGTTTTCTGTGGGAAATGGGTCCAAATGGCTCTTCGAATGTTTAAGATTGCAGACCTCTGCTTTAGAGCAAATGTTTTAAGTGCACATTTCTGTGTATATTGTGCCGGTATCTACTATAAGCTATTTCACTTTGCTTGGGAAGAGGAAAATAAATGATACTCTAGCTATTTGGATAATTGAAATTATTCTGTAATGAGTTTGTGCTAATGTTTCATAGTGTTCCAAGATTCCAATTATTTTCATTTATCTTGTGATAATTACATTTGTCTCCAGCTGTATTGCTGACTGGGCAAAGTGTTTATGGTGATTACTATATTCTGTTTTTGGTGTAAAATCTGTACTTTAAAATCTTCTTAATGCAAATGGCTTTGCTTTATAGTTTCCTTGCATTGCTCTGAGACTTGGTTGCGATTTGAGTTATTTGTAGTATTGCAGCATGGATAGAAAAATATTTATTTATTTGAAGAACTTATAAAGCCAGTTTATTTTTTATTTTTTATTTTATTTGTCATAACAGCATACATAAGCATAAGCATGAAGCAACAGTAGGACAGGAACGGTAGGCACATTTGTGCTCTTATGCACGCCATACATATACATTTATACATATACATATACATATATATTTATACATATATACATATACATTTATACATATACATTTATACAGTTTGGTATAGTGGTTAAGGCATCCAGCTAGAAACTGGGAGACTGGGAGTTCTAGTCTCACATTTAGCACAAAGCCAGCAGGGTGACCTTGGGCCACACACTCAGCCCTGAGAAGCAAGCAGTGGCAAATCACTTCAAAAAATCTCGCCAAGAAAAAGTGCAGAGACTCATTCAGGCAGTCAGCATTGAACTAAGAGTCAGCATTGACTTGATGGTGCCAGAAAAAAACCAAACCCTGCCCTATTCAGTCAACTTTGAGTAAATTACCCCAAATCCATTTTTTTTAAATTTGCATTTATATCCCGCCCTTCTCTGAAGACTCAGGGTGGCTTACACTATGTCAAGCAATAGTCTTCATACATTTGTATATTATATACAAAGTCAACTTATTGCCCCCAACAATCTGGGTCCTCATTTTACCTACCTTATAAAGGATGGAAGGCTGAGTCAACCTTGGGCCTGGTGGGGCTTGAACCTGCAGTAATTGCAGGCAGCTGCTGTTAATAACAGACTGTTTTACCAGTCTGAGCCACAGAGGCCCTTAATTTGTCTGGTTAAGATTAGAAAAATAGAAAAAAAATTAAATTACATTGTCAATGCATGATCAAATAAATCTAAAAATCATACATTATTTAATCATGACTACCAAAGTAAGATTAACTACGGGTAATAAGTAGAGAAATAGTCTCAGGAACTCTGCTTCCCAGACCTGATAAAACAACTAACTTTTTCTGACCTTCTAAAAGTCAGGAAGGAGCAGGGCCATTCAAATATCTGGAGGGATACTATCTTCACAGGAGGGAGGCAGCAATTGAAAATGTGTTCTTTGGCATCTGTAGGTCACAATCTCTAAATGAGGGTACAGGTAGAAACTCATCTTATTGAATCTTGTCAGGCAGACAGAATACCTTGGGAGAAGGTGTTATCACTGTATTCAGGCTCTGGACCATGAAGGGTTTTACATGTAGCAGTAATCTAGTAGTAACCAATGACACTCTCGAAGAAGAGATGTTTTATAGCATACCAATTACTAGCTGAGCTGAATTGAAGGACTTGTTATCTCTTAAATACTGAAAACTGTCCGGATGAATAATATACTTCTAAATTCTTAAATGTAGGGCATGATTGTTTAGGTTTATGTAAGATGGAGGACATTAATATAATTTTATGACTAGAAATAGTGCAACATCTTGGCATGGAGAAAAATTACTACTGAGGATTTATATGCATTGTTCTCTAGTTCTGTTCTATTGTCTGTTGTACTTACACCATTGCAATAATGATATACCATAATGCTAACAAATAATAAAAAAGAAAAGCCGTTAACATACATAGCTTGCAATTAATGAATCAGCTTTCCTGTGGACTATTGTTTCTGAGGCAGTCATTAAGATCTGACAGTATAGTCCAGTATACTGTACTTACTTACTTACTTACTTACTTTCTTTCTTTCTTTCTTTCTTTCTTTCTTTCTTTCTTTCTTTCTTATTTTTATTTTTATTCCGATTTTCTTTTTTCATAACAATTGTATATATTCAACAGAACCGTGACATTACTGTATATTTCAGATCTATCTTCCATATAATTTCTATACTGTACTTAATTTAATTTTAGTTAGAAATCTTATTAATTTGGGTTCATATTTTTTTAAAAAATCTCAAGTATGATGTATGCAAATGCTCATACATTTGTTTTATTTATTAAAGATACCTTCTGTTTTTTAAAAAACATTTCCAAGGCATATGTGTATATTATAATATGAACTTAGTAATAATAATAATAATAATAATAACAACAACAACAGAGTTGGAAGGGACCTTAGAGGCCTTATAGTCCAACCCCCTGCCCAGGCAGGAAACCCTACACCATCTCAGAAAGATGGTTATCCAATTTTTTCTTAAAAATTTCCAGTGTTGGAGCATTTACAACTTCTGCAGGCAAATTGTTCCACTTACTAATTGTTTTAACTGTCAGGAAATTTCTCCTTAGTTCTAAGTTGCTTCTTTCCTTGATTAGTTTCCACCCATTGCTTCTTGTTCTACCCTCAGGTACTTTGGAGAACAGCCCGACTCCCTCTTCTTTGTGGCAACCCCTGAGATATTGGAACACTGCTATCATGTCTCTCCTAATCCTTCTTTTCATTAAACTAGACATATCGAGTTCCTGCAACTGTTCTTCATATGTTTTAGCCTCCAGTCCCCTAATCATCTTTGTTGCTCTACTCTGCACTCTTGCTAGAGTCTCAGCATCTATATATAATATATTATATATATAATAGCTTATAGGTCCCTTTCATTTGATTGTATTCATTCATTTATTCATCTAATCAAGGCTCCCATGGAAACTACAGAATTAAATATATAATTTAAATGTAATATTAAAGTGTTTGCAATATAGCTTAAAATAGTAACAAATTATAAAAAGAATTTATAATAGCTACTAAGTTGAACTTATATCCAAGATGCAACTTTAAAATAAAGATGATCAGTAAGAGCTATGGAAAGTTGAATAGACTGAGATTTTAAAAATCCATTGGCCTGAAAAATCAATAACATAGATACCTGAAACGTTCATAGGAAAAGCATTCCAGAATTGTTAGGTAATCAATAAAAACTTTGCTCATAGATTAGTAGACCATGATATCTCAACTGAATGTGAAGACCTGTTTTGGCAGGTCTTCTGTTTGTGGAGCATGAGTAAGAAAGTATAGGAAGTCCTCAACTTACGACTACAATTGAGCCCAAAATTTCTGTTGTTAAGTGAGAAATTTGTTAAGAGAGTTTTGCCCCATTTTATGACTTTTCTTGCCACAGATGTTAAGGAAATCACTGCAATTGATCAATTAGTAACAAGGTTGTTTCTTGAATCTGGCTTCTCCATTGACTTTGCTTGTGAGAAGGTCGCAAAAGGGGATCACATGACCCAGGGACACTGCAACCATCATAAAAATGAGTTTGTTGCTAAGCATCTGAATTATGATCACATGATCATGGGGATGCTGCTAAGGTCGTTGTTATGTATTCATGTTTGTACCTTTAAATATTTGAGCGGGAAATCAGCACGTTGCTGATTGGACGAAGCCTCCAGTAGAACTGTATAAAAGGAGAGGTTTTTCCCCCAGCCTGTTGCTGGGTTCACCCTATATTAAAGAGCTGTTGTCACTACCCTGGTCTCCAGCCTCGTTACTTCCCGAACTTAACATTGGCGACGAAGGTGGGATCTCGAGGCTAAGGAGAACCAGAACCGAGCTGAAGCACGATAGACCCGAACCCAGCAAACTCAGGGCAGAAAAGCGGAGATGGCCAGTTACACTCCGCCCGCACCGTTTGACCCGGCTAAGGAGAAATGGGGAACGTATATGACCCGTTTCGAAAGCTTTCTAGAAGCCAACGAACTGCAAGGAGTTCCAGATAACCGAAAAAGGGCTTATTTCTTAAGCCACTGTGGTCCGGAGGTCATTGATATCGCGGAAGCCCTGGCAGAGCCAACGCCGTTGCAGTCGGTGTCATGGCCAACTCTACAGACTTTACTAAAAAACCACTTCGCACCAACGCCGTCCAAATACGTGCGGCGGTTTGAATTCGGAGGGCGAAGGCAGATGGAGGGCGAAACCATCGGTGACTACATGGCCGCCCTAAGAAAAGCGTCCAAGGACTGCGGATACCGCGACCTAGACGAGGTGCTCCTCGAGCAACTCATCCGAGGCGTCAAAGACATCCGTTTGCGGCGACGGCTGCTGGCAAAGAGCAACCTAACGCTGGCCACCGCTCTGGACGAAGCCAGAGCACATGAAATGTCCACCCAAGCGGCGGAGACACTGCAGAAGCCTGTCCCACCAAAGGCGAGCGCGAAGGCAACCCCGGTACACCAGGAGGAGGTTCAGACCGAATCCGACGGTGAAGATGAGGAAGGGGTCTGCCGAACCAAGAAACGCGACAAAGGGGACAGAGATGAATGCGGGAGCTGCGGTGGTCAACACCAGCGCCAACGCTGCAAGTTTAAGGACGCGACCTGCCGGCGGTGTGGGAAGAAAGGGCACCTAGCTCAAGTTTGTCGAGCGGCCCAACCTTCCCGCCGAAAATTCAAATCGGCCAATCAGAGCGCGGAATCGGCAAGACGACCCGCGATTGGCCCAAACAAAAAAGGCGCGGATTCCAACCAAACAACTGTGGTCATAGGCCGCGCCTCGACCCGAGTGGAGAAGATCTTCACCAAGCCAAAAATAGAGGGAGTGCGGTGCCGGCTTGAAGTAGACACGGGATCAGCGATCACCATCATGTCCTGGGACACTTTGGCGAAGTCGCTGCCGTCTGTCGCGAAGCGCCACCTGCAAGCACAACGGCTACGAGTCCACGACTACCAGGGGAATCGCATCCCTGTTCGAGGGACCACCTCCGTCCGAGTCGAGTACGGTCCACACAAGAAGACCCTGCCCATCACGATCGTCGAAGGAACTCTGCCCAGTCTGTTGGGACTAGACTGGTTTCGTGCCCTGGGCATGGGAGTGACTGGCATCTACAGGAGTGACTGTAACCTGAAAGACATTCTCTTTAACGAGTTCAAAGATGTCTTCAAGGACTGCCTGGGCAAGTACAAGGGGACCCCTATTTCCTTCAACTTAGACCCCCAGGTAGCCCCCATTAGGCTTAAGGCGAGGAGAGTCCTTTGCCCTAAAACCAAAATCGATAAGGAGCTGGACAAGCTCATAAATCAGGGATTTTGGTGCCAGTCGATCACGCAAAGTGGAGACGCCAATCGTCACCCCAATAAAGCCGGACGGGTCAATTAGAATTTGCGCTGACTACAAGGCGACGCTTAACAAAGCCTTACAGAAAAGCGCTTACCGGTTCCGTGGTGCAACACTTACTGCACTCTTTGGGGCAAGGGCAAGTCTTTGCAGTTAGACTTGGCCCAAGCCTACCAACAACTGCCCGTGAGACGCCCGCACGGGCGAAGCCCAAACGATTGTAACGCACAGGGGGCCTTCAAGTGCACCCGATTGCAATTTGGGGTTAGTGTGGCACCAGGGCTGTTCCAAAACCTAATGGAACGACTACTGCAGGGCTCCCAGGGTAGTTCCCTACTGATGATGTCCTAATTTCAGGGAAAACATGGAGGAATTGGGGAGCGGTTAAGAAAGGTCTTGAGCATTTTCCGGACAGCCGGATTAAAAGTCAAGGCAAACAAATGCCAGATAGGGGTCGAATCACGATTTCTTGGGCTACCGGATAGACAAGAAAGGAATTCACCCTACTGAGAGCAAGGTTAAGGCAATTAGGAAGGCTCCAGCGCCCAAAAACAAAGCAGAGCTGCAGGCATTCCTGGATTGGTGAATTTTTACGCGGTCTTTTAAAGAACAAAGCAACTGCTATGGAACCGCTGCATAGGCTCTTAGGGAAAAATACTGCTTGGTCTTGGGGAAAGACAGAAAATAGGGCTTTCGAAGCAGTAAAGAACCTGCTCTCAAGTGATAGCCTGCTCATACAATATCACAACTCATTACCCCTAGTGCTGGTTTCATGCCTCCCTTATGGGGTGGGGCTGTACTCAGCCATAGACTTCCAAACGGCACAGAAGCCCCTATAGCTTTTTACTCTAGAACGATGTCCTCCCCAGAGAGAAACTACAGCCAATTAGATAAAGAAGCACTAGCCATTGTGTCAGGGGTTAAAAAATTCCACGAATATGTCTTTGGGCGGAATTTTGAAATCGTGACTGACCACAGACCGCTACTAGGATACTGGCTGGCGATCACCAACGCCTGTGGCACTTTCGCCACGCTTGACCCGATGGACTATATTCTAGCCGCTTATTCGCATACAAGCTGCAGCATCGACCAGGAAAAGAAGTGGGCATGCAGACGCTAAGCCGATGCCCACTACCAGGGGCGATCAAGACCCCACCCGGGACGCCCATCCTACTTATTGACTCTTTGACTCTGGCCCAGTCACATCTAAGGAAGTGGCTCGGCATCATACCGGGACATTGTGTTAAGGACTGTACTCGGTTGGGTACAGAGAGGGTGGCCGCTGCGCCGGCTTAACGGTTCAAAGAATTTGTTAAAAACGAGATGAGCTCTCGGCTCAAGGGGTGCCTGTTATGGGGTGATCGTGTAATAATTCCTGATAAATTAAGGGAAAGGTATTGGACCTCCACGAGGGTCACCCAGGGATCGTAAGGATGAAGGGTTAGCTAGAAGCTATGTGGTGGCCACTCATGGACGCAGAGATTGCTGAGAGGGTAGGGAAATGCCAGGCTTGCCAAGAGTCCAGACCTCTACCCCAACGGCCCCAGTCAGAGAATGGGAAAAGCCCCAAGGGCCCTGGTCAAGAATCCACATTGATTTTGCTGGCCCTTCCATGGCCAAACGTTCCTAGTGGTTGTTGATGCATTCTCTAAATGGTTGGAGATCATACTCATGAAATCCACTACGTCAAGCAGTAATCGCAGCCCCGCGCCACCTATTTGCAACTCACGGGTTGCCGGACACTCTGGTGTCCGACAATGGGCCCCAATTCCACGGCAGCCCAGTTTGAAGAATACCTGGCAGAGGAGGGCATCCGACATGCCCTCTCTGCGCCTTTCCACCCTGCGTCGAATGGCCTTGCAGAGCGCCCGTCCGGAGCGCTAAGGAGGCATTGTCCAGGCTCAAGCCAGGTGACTGGCAAACAAAGATAGACTTTTTCAGCCGCTTCAGCACAGAACCCCAAGCACGGCCACCGGAAAAGCCCAGCCGAATTACTAATGGGACGGAAACTCCGATGCCCACTTGACCGCTTGAATCCCCATTACACACCAGAGGGTTACAAGGGGAACTAGAAAAGACAAGGAAATGAGCATAGGCGACCGGTGTGGGCCCAAACTATGGGGACGGCCCTAGTTGGTTCGCAGGACAAATAATAAAAAAGAAAAGCCATTAACATACATAGCTTGCAATTAATGAATCAGCTTTCCTGTGGACTGTTGTTTCTGAGGCAGTCATTAAGATCTGACAGTATAGTCCAGTATACTGTACTTACTTACTTTCTTTCTTTCTTTCTTTCTTTCTTTCTTTCTTTCTTTCTTTCTTTCTTTCTTTCTTTCTTTCTTTCTTATTTTTATTTTTATTCCGATTTTCTTTTTTCATAACAATTGTATATATTCAACAGAACCGTGACATTACTGTATATTTCAGATCTATCTTCCATATAATTTCTATACTGTACTTAATTTAATTTTAGTTAGAAATCTTATTAATTTGGTTCATATTTTTTTAAAAAATCTCAAGTATGATGTATGCAAATGCTCATACATTTGTTTTATTTATTAAAGATACCTTCTGTTTTTTAAAAAACATTTCCAAGGCATATGTGTATATTATAATATGAACTTAGTAATAATAATAATAATAATAACAACAGAGTTGGAAGGGACCTTGGAGGCCTTATAGTCCAACCCCCTGCCCAGGCAGGAAACCCTACACCATCTCTGAAAGATGGTTATCCAACTTTTTCTTAAAAATTTCCAGTGTTGGAGCATTTACAACTTCTGCAGGCAAATTGTTCCACTTACTAATTGTTTTAACTGTCAGGAAATTTCTCCTTAGTTCTAAGTTGCTTCTTTCCTTGATTAGTTTCCACCCATTGCTTCTTGTTCTACCCTCAGGTGCTTTGGAGAACAGCCCGACTCCCTCTTCTTTGTGGCAACCCCTGAGATATTGGAACACAGCTATCATGTCTCCCCTAGTCCTTCTTTTCATTAAACTAGACATATCGAGTTCCTGCAATAGTTCTTCATATGTTTTAGCCTCCAGTCCCCTAATCATCTTTGTTGCTCTTCTCTGCACTCTTGCTAGAGTCTCAGCATCTATATTATATATATAATATATATAATAGCTTGTAGGTCCCTTTCATTTGATTGTATTCAATCATTTATTCATCTAATCAAGGCTCCCATGGAAACTACAGAATTAAATATATAATTTAAATGTAATATCAAAGTGTTTGCAATATAGCTTAAAATAGTAACACATTATAAAAAGAATTTATAATAGCTACTAAGTTGAACTTATATCCAAGATGCAACTTTAAAATAAAGATGATCAATAAGAGCTATGGAAAGTTGAATAGACTGAGATTTTAAAAATCCATTGGGCCTGAAAAATCAATAACATAGATACCTGAAACGTTCATAGGAAAAGCATTCCAGAATTGTTAGGTAATCAATAAAAACTTTGCTCATAGATTAGTAGACCATGATATCTCAACTGAATGTGAAGACCTGTTTTGGCAGGTCTTCTGTTTGTGGAGCATGAGTAAGAAAGTACAGGAAGTCCTCAACTTACGACTACAATTGAGCCCAAAATTTCTGTTGTTAAGTGAGAAATTTGTTAAGAGAGTTTTGTCCCATTTTATGACTTTTCTTGCCACAGATGTTAAAGAAATCACTGCAATTGATCAATTAGTAACAAGGTTGTTTCGTGAATCTGGCTTCTCCATTGACTTTGCTTGTGAGAAGGTCGCAAAAGGGGATCACATGACCCAGGGACACTGCAACCATCATAAAAATGAGTCTGTTGCTAAGCATCTGAATTCTGATCACATGATCATGGGGATGCTGCTAAGGTCGTAACTATGAAAACGGCCTTGCAGAGCGCCCGTCCGGAGCGCTAAGGAGGCATTGTCCAGGCTCAAGCCAGGTGACTGGCAAACAAAGATAGACTTTTTCAGCCGCTTCAGCACAGAACCCCAAGCACGGCCACCGGAAAAGCCCAGCCGAATTACTAATGGGACGGAAACTCCGATGCCCACTTGACCGCTTGAATCCCCATTACACACCAGAGGGTTACAAGGGGAACTAGAAAAGACAAGGAAATGAGCATAGGCGACCGGTGTGGGCCCAAACTATGGGGACGGCCCTAGTTGGTTCGCAGGACAAATAATAAAGATAACCGGCCCAAAATCGTCGTGGTAGAGCTACCAGACAACCGAGTGTGGAGGCGCCACATAGATCAGTTAAGGAAACGAATAACTGATCAAACCGAACCAAATGAAACAGATCATGACCAATACCAATTTGAATTCACAGCTGACAATGACCCGGGAGGCGCAAGACTTAGCTGAGGTCCCAGAGTTCCAGCGACGCCATCAGGTTCCCGAGGAAACAGCAGGAAAGTTTCAAAAGTAATCCAAGGCCGGATGGCCAAGAAAAAGAGTCAGCCAATAATCCGGAGCCCGTTGGCTCAGAGAAAGAGCTGGGAGGAGAAAACAGCCCCTCCGACCAGCTCAAAACACCACCCAGAACTGAACCGCGCAGGTCAGAAAGAACTAGGAGACGCCCAGGTTATTTGCGTGACTACGTCGAAAAATAACATGTAAATAAATATGTAAATAGAGGCAAAGTGTTTTCTGGGAGGGGAGGAGTGTTATGTATTCATGTTTGTACCTTTAAATATTTGAGCGGGAAATCAGCACGTTGCTGATTGGACGAAGCCTCCAGTAGAACTGTATAAAAGGAGAGGTTTTTCCCCCAGCCTGTTGCTGGGTTCACCCTATATTAAAGAGCTGTTGTCACTACCCTGGTCTCCAGCCTCGTTACTTCCCGAACTTAACAGTCGTAACTATGAAAAACGGTTCTAAGTCACATTTTTCAGTGCCATTCTAACTTTGAACGTTCACAAAACAAACAGTTGTAACGCGAGGACTACCTGTATAGAAAACTGTAGCCTTCAAATTTTGTTGCTTTAATTCATGAAAAACTTCATAGGTTAAAGGTAAAAGTTATACTGGAAAGAAACCAGGAATCATCGATGATTGTGCAATAATGGGGGAATGTTTGCAATATCTAGTATCACTACTACTTCTATTAATACATCTTCTACTAATTGAACTAGTTTCACCCACAGAAAATTTTCCGTGATCTTCCAATAGCCAACAATTTCTTATATTCTGTGTGTATCAAATATTATTTCCCTTATCTTTAAAAAATTTTTCATTTATAATTTACAGAAGTTAAAATTAATGTGACAGTTGTACTAGATGTGATCTTGATGCTTTCTGGCTCTTTTGTGAGAAAAATGTAAGTCTTTTGAGCTTTAAGGCTCTTCTGAGCTCATTTTCTCATCGTTCAGCTAATGATTCATCAGAGCTCAAGTTTGAATAAAGAAATTCAACCAGTTTTCAAATCAGTGCTTATGATTAGTGATCCAATAAAAAGGTTAAGGTAAAGGTTCCCCTCGCACATACGTGCTAGTCGTTGCCAACTCTAGGGGGCGGTTCTCATCTCCGTTTCAAAGCCGAAGAGCCAGTGCTGTTCGAAGACGTCTCCGTGGTCATGTGGCCGGCATGACTCAACGCCAAAGGCGCATGGAAAGCTGTTACCTTCCCTATTTTTTCTACTTGCATTTTTACGTGCTTTCGAAACTGCTAGGTTGGCAGAAGCTGGGACAAGTAGAATAGAATAGAATTTTATTGGCCAAGTGTGATTGGACACACAAGGAATTTGTCTTGGTGCATATGCTCTCAGTGTACATAAAAGAAAAGATACGTTCATCAAGGTACAACATTTACAACACAATTGATGATCAATATATCAATATAAATCATAAGGATTGCCAGCAACAAGTTATAGTCATACAGTCATAAGTGGAAAGAGATTGGTGATGGGAACTATGAAACGATTAATAGTAGTGCAGATTCAGTAAATAGTCTGACAGTGTTGAGGGAATTATTTGTTTAGCAGAGTGATGGCCTTCGGGAAAAAACTGTTCTTGTGTCTAGTTGTTCTGGTGTGCAGTGCTCTATAGCGTCGTTTTGAGGTAGGAGTTGAAACAGTTTATGTCCAGGATGCGAGGGATCTGCAAATATTTTCACGGCCCTCTTCTTGATTCGTGCAGTATACAGGTCCTCAATGGAAGGCAGGTTGGTAGCAATTATTTTTCTGCAGTTCTAATTATCCTCTGAAGTCTGTGTTTTCTTGTTGGGTTGCAGAACCAGACAGTTATAGAGGTGCAAATGTCAGACTCAATAATTCCTCTGTAGAATTGGATCAGCAGCTCCTTGGGCAGTTTGAGCTTACTGAGTTGGCACAGAAAGAACATTCTTTGTTGTCCTTTTTTAATGATGTTTTGATGTTAGCTGTCCATTTGAGATCTTGCGATATGATAGAACCCAGAAATTTGAAGGTTTCTACTGTTGATACTGTGTTGTCAAGTATTGTGAGAGGTGGAAGTATGGAAGGGTTTTTCCTAAAGTCTACCACCATTTCTACGGTTTTGAGTGTGTTCAGTTCCAGATTGTTTTGGTTGCACCACAAGGCTAGTCGTTCGACATCTCGTCTATATGCGGATTCGTCATTGTCTCGAATGAGACCAATCACTGTTGTGTCATCTGCGAACTTCAGTAGCTTAACAAATGGATCATTGGAGATGCAGTCATTGGTATACAGAGAGAAGAGAAGTGGGGAGAGCACACAGCCTTGGGGGGCCCCTGTGCTAATTGTACAGGTATTTGATGTGATCTTGCTTAGCTTCACCTGCTGCTTCCTGTTTGTTAGGAAGCTTGTGATCCACTTACAAGTCTGTTCCGGTACCTGTAGCTGGTTTAGCTTAGTTAGAAGAATGTCTGGAATGATGGTATTGAATGCTGAACTAAAGTCTACAAAAAGGCTCACCCCGTTACACGGCAGCTCTAGGGATTTGAACCGCTGAGCTGCCAACCTTTCGATCGACAAGCTCAACGTCCTAGCCCCTGAGCCACCAATATCACTACATAAATAAGATAAAAATATTTATGGCACATTTTAATGCAAAGTTTTATTGCTTTGGTACTTTATAATCTACATTATAAGTAATCTTGCCTACACTACAGTGTAACATTTTGAAATCAGTGAAAATCTTTTTAATCTACTGGATTTTTAAAACTTCCTAAAATTCCTTGGATTGTTTGTATCTCTCCCTGCTATAGTGTTATATTTTACTTGCTTAACTTTTTAATAACTTCAGATTATTGCATTATTTAAGTGCTACTATGTGACTACTCATGCTAAAGATGTACATTTCACAAACAAATTCTTAGACTTAGTATATGACTCTGTAATGGAATAGGTATCTAATACTTTGTTTATAGTAATAAGGCACGCTGACTCTAGCAAGTTACTTATTTACAGTGGTTGTCAGTATACAGGTAATTTGTCAATAGATTTCCAAATATGCTAAGAACAAATGCTGTACTTCTGAACTGAAATAATGAAAGTTTTTTTTAAAATATCAGAAAATTAATTTAAAATCTTGTTGCTACTTAAATTTTATTGATATCAAATTAATACTGCACAAAATAAATGATCAACTCTGAATTTACCTCTTTTTAGAAATATATTACTGATGGTCTGTTTTTTACTATAAAAATAAAATTGTCTTGAATAAAACAACCCTAAGATGCCAATGAAGGCAGGACAAGAAGCAATGGATGAAAACTAATCACAGAAAAAACATAATTATTTAAACTGCTCATTACTAATAAATACATTAGTATAATGATTGAAAATGTTCAAAATAAAAATCTTAACATAATAGGATGCTGATATTCACAATAGTGACACAAAAAAACCCCAAAACCCTAACCCCAATGGAAGTTGTGTAGGGCATGAAGAAAAATCCAAATTGGCAGGAACTTTATTTAGCCAACTGCATTTTGCAAAATTATCGAGATCTTTCCTGTATCAATAAATTTGATAAAGACATGATGGTTATAAAAGTGGAAGCAAAAAAATGTATGAATGACAAACTTCTATTAACGCTGCTTGTTTTAAACTATATAAATGTATGGTTCCTAGACTTTCTGTTTTATCTGTTTAAGTTTTTTATTTCTATTCTGTCGATCATTGTTCTGTCAAAATAGGAGAAGTAAATTGTAGAACTAGCTGTTACCTATAGAATACAATTGATCTCTTGTGTGAAGCTAATAATTTGCTTCCATCATTTTTATCTTATTTTTATGTACTTGCTGAAAATTCTTAATATTTATAAATAGGAAGAGAATTGTGAAAATTTGTTAGTATCAATCAATGATGTTATTATCTTAATGTCCTAGACATGAAAATAAGGAATTCTAGTTTCCAAACAAGGTAATTGTAAAGATACTAAAACTGTTGTAAGGATATTTTAATGTTTTCTTTATGCTTTTTAGAGATTTGGTCTTGCTGGGACAAGTAATGTAGAATTACCACCTGCTGAACCAGGAATGTACCAGTTGGATATTATATTAAGGCGAGGTACTAATTTAGCAGTTCGTGATCGAAGAGGTAAGAATATGCTTACAAATTGTTCTAATATAGCTAACTTCCTAAAGACTGAGATGAGTCTGATAAATAGTAATACCGCTATTACATTACTTTATATATTTTGTAATGATAAATTTTCCCTTAACATAAGGATTTTGTTTGTTTTAAATTATTGTTTAGCAACTTATAAAATAGATGGCTAGAGTAGATAGTCAATTTGTATCAAACATATTTCTCTTATATCTGGATTTTCCAAATTTTATAAGGCAATGCACTTTTCCCCCCAGACCTTTTTCTGGCCCCGGAATGTAAAGTCATATTTTTTAAAAATATGAGCAAAAGAATACATATTCACTCTCTGGTCCTGGTTTGGGGACTGTGCATTGGTAATTCAAGACTGGACTGTGTAATCCCAGAACCTATAAACAATGGAATATGGAGGGGCTAAAGGGCAGAAAAACTAGTATTGGCTGCCAATTAGCTGTTGAGTATGTTCAAGTAATTGTTTTGTGACCAGATGCATGCATACTTTTGAAGATGTTGTGTTGGTATCTGTTGTGTTGGAGTATGTTATATTTCTGTAGTTGAATATAGATCAGATTTGTGATAAATGGATATTGGAAATAGGATATTTTACTGCTGAAGCAATCATTAGATCACTGTGTTCTGTGCTTTGTCAGTTTTAATACCAAGTGATATTGGCAATACTGTGAGCCTTCAAATGGATGTGGGAAGAGCAGAATCAAAGAAACAAAACATGATGAGACTTTTTAGACAGCAAATGATTGGTCGTTATAATTGAAAGTCAAGTATTTTTTTTAAAAAAATATTGCATTTGGCTTTTTTATTCTTAACTCTTAAAGTTGCTCTGATAAAATGGAAAATCCTTTAATGAGATTGTAGTTTGATTTCATAGATACCATAGGCACGTACAGACATTAGCTATTAATAAGCTAGTTTTTTTATGTTAACTGACATCTTTGACAAAAGCAGGCATCTGTCTTCGGTAGTTTTAAACCTATTTCACAGTCTTTAGCTTTATGCTTTGGGAATATATAATAAGCAATTCAGTGAGATACATAGTCTGCTCAGTTTAGCAAGTTTAACACATTTTAAATCACCTTATTTACTTTACAGTAGATAACTATCTCAGATACTTTCACAGTTGACTTAGACTAAATGGAATTTGAAAAGCTTTGCTTTGTGAATTCTAAAACGATAGGGCTTTCAAACAGTGTTTAAAACTAACAATGGATGTGACAGTATTGTAATATAATAAGTATTTGCTAAGGTTTGTTTTCTATTGTTTTTGGCTTGTGTTTATATGGACAGCATGCTTGCAGAAATGAAGGTTTTCACTTGTTTACTTCAGCCTATTGGTTAAATCTGTCAGATTTGGTTAAAAGTGAAGATCAGATCTTGGAAAAGATGTGTTTTCATTAACCTGTAGGCTGCTGTTCTAAGACCCTTATTAAAAAAAGTTGATTCACCATTTCTGAACACTGCATGTTCTATTACAAACAACCCTTTAAGATCTAGAGAAGAGGTATTTACAAAGATGGGTCTGGTAGTAGAGACATGACTTCCCCAGATACTGTTTCCCAGCTTGCTGGTTATATTTGTCCCTTACTTAAGGACATCTCTAATGTCACATCTTTAACATTTAACATTTAATTGTATTTATCATTAATCTTTGGAATTGTGTTTAATTTTGCTTCCCACATTGAGTGATCATCTGAGCAGAAATATGTGAATTTAAATGAAATATATAAATTATGTGAAATGTAAATAACTCCCTGCTTTATTAGGTAATTACATTTGCATGACTGTTTTAATTCTTGAGTCCTTTCAGATGAATTATGAGATTGACTATTCATGTGTTCTGTTTATTGACTGACCGACTGAAAATTGTATTTAATTCACTTTACTTAACTGAGTAATCACTCTGTGTGCAACGTTTTATAGAATACAAGAGAGATGCTGCAGATGAAGAGGAAAGTTTCTTTTTCTATTTTCTTTTTATGTACTTTTTCCTTTTTCCTTTTATAAAAGTGTTTTTTTTTATTCTGTAGGTATGTTCATTTTACTTACATATTTAATAAAATTGATGAAAAAAGAGGACTTGTACCTTCATAAAGGTACAATCTAAAATTTACTACCTGGGGAAAAACTGGAACATGAACTGTAAAATTTAACAAGACTTATAATTAGCATTTTTGTGTTCTTTTGAAGTTTCTGGATGTCATTGGGTGAGAGTTTATACAAATGAAAAGTCACATATATATGTGTGTGTGTGTGTGTGTGTGTGTGTGTGTGTGTGTAGGTCTTTGGTTATTTGGGTATTCTCCAGTGTAAAATTGGAAGTGTCTTGGTGACGTTTCGACAAAGTCTCATTCGTCATTTTCAGGCTGGTGTTTACAGCTTTGTGCTTCTAGGAGCAATGCATGATCACACCTGTTTCTTCCTTTTAACTGCTAGTGGGGGTTTGAACTGATTGGTTGGGAGCTTGGCCGTGTTCTGATTGGGTGGAGGTGTGTTCTGATCGGTTGGGGGTTTGACTGTGCTCTGATTGGATGGTGGGGTTGGCTGTGCTCTGATTGGATGGGGGTCTGTTTGGGTGGGTGGGAGCTTGGTTGTGCTCAGGTTAGTCTGAATTGCAGGGGAATTTGAGTTGGTGAGCTGCATTGCTATTGTTTGGCTTCGTGGTCGTGGTCGTGCTACATCTTCGTGGTGGGTGTCAGTCTGTTACATGTATGGATTGGAGGGGTTTGAAATGGCTAATGATGCAGCTGCGGTCTGGCTTCTGGTCCATGGTCGTGCTTCATCATCGGTGTGGGTTTGAGTCTGCTTTCGGCATGGATGTGTGGTGGTGACATGCTGTGTGGCACTCGTGAGTGTGGGTCTTGTGTCATTCTTCATGTTAAGGACTCGTTTGTCGATAAGGGTGGGTTTCCAAATGGCTGGTAGGCGGGAGGTATCATCTTGTTTATTCATGCTGTGTGGGTGTTTTTCTATCTCGATGGCTTCTCTGATTATTCTGTTGTTAAAGTGTTCAGTTTTGGCGATAGTTCTGGTATTTTTAAAATCAATTTTATGTCCTGTGGCTTTAAGGTGTTGGACCAGTGAAGAAGTTGGTTCTTTCCTGGTCCAGAAGCCAGACCGTAGCTGCATCATTAGCCATTTCAAACCCCTCCAATCCATACATGTAGCAGACTGACAACCACCACGAAGATGTAGCACGACCATGACCACAAAGCCAAACAATAGCAATGCAGCTCACCAACTCAAATTCCCCTGCAATTCAGACTAACCTGAGCACAACCAAGCCCCCACCCACCCAAACAGAACACACCCCCATCCAATCAGAGCCAACCCCACCATCCAATCAGAGCACAGCCAAACCCCTAACCAATCAGAACACACCTCCACCCAATCAGAACATGGCCAAGCTCCCAACCAATCAGTTCAAACCCCCACTAGCAGTTAAAAGGAAGAAACAGCTGCAATCACGCATTGCTCCTACAAGCACGAAGCTGTAAACACCAAGATGACGAATGAGACTTCATTGAAACGTCGCCAAGACACTTCCAATTTTACACGGAGAATACCCGAATAACCAAAGACCTACATACAAACACCCGCGAAAACCTCAGAATAGATATATATTAAATAAGACATCCCAGCAAAATTATTCTGCAAGTCATGTAATAAATTATGAATCAGCACTCCAATTCACCCATTTCTAGCAAATAATATTTGCTGCTTTAATGTATAGTCTTCTGAATTGGTTGTCAGAGAGGATCAGGTCATATGAAGAATCTAAAATTTTGCTCAATAATATTGTCAGAACGATAATTCTTAGAATCATAACTGATTCCATGTATTACACTGAGTATTGTATATAAAAACTATTTTAGAATTATTAATAGAAGAAATTGAGAACATTATGGCAATATGTTATTCATTAAGATTAATAATCAATAGCATGATTTCTCTTGAAAAATGAACTCTATAACAAAATGCTATAAAGACCATTTTAAAACATATACTAGAAAGTAAGGTTACAAACTAGTGAATATTTTAACTCTGTAAAAAAGGTAGATTTGTTGTTGCACAAACTTAACTTTATATAAAATTTATTTCAACAGTTCAGCAAGGTAGTGGTCATATAATTATATCTTGGAAAGAAATATAATTTCTAAGTAGTTTCTCAAAATAATGGACCTGTTATTTGTTTATTTCTTTTCTGTGTTTCATGGAAATTGATAAGTAAGGTGGCACAGCATTTGATTCCTACATATTGAAGAAAAGGTTCAGTAACTGTATGCCATCAGAGGAAGTTTAAGAATGGTATAGGAAAAGCTAGTAAAAATAACTAGTGCTGTTTATAATGTTTCACGGTTCTTATAGAACAAGAATTATCCCCATTATTTATCTTATTCATTGTATATATAATCGTGATTTGACACATGACATATACAATAAATAATATTGCTGTAAATAATACTGTGGTGGTAAATCAAGGATTACCTGTATGCAACCTAACCAATTCTCCTTGATTTGCATAAGGCTTTCTGTCACTCTTATTAACATTCCTCCTTCATTCTTAAAAGTTTATTCTTACAGGAAATTGTAAATATAACAACCATGGTATGTTTCAGCTTATCCTGAATAATTCTTGCTAATGTGTTTAATCTATGATTTATGGACAGCTGTTAAGAGGATTGGGTCTAATATTGACTACAGAATTGTGTTTTATGAGCTAATAATTTATGTAGGTTTGTAACTGAGCGTCAAAAGAAAGAATTTTGCTGTCATACTGCCACCATGTGCTCAGGAAGGATTGTTGCTGTTACAATTGCTTTCAGGATTTTTTAATAGTGAGACTGAAAAATACTTTAAGAATATATTTTTAAATAAAATAACAATTGCCATATTAGATTATAAGATAAAAAGCCTTAAACATTTTGATTAATATTAGAAGTCTGCTTGAAATATTGTTTACTCATAAAATATTACTCATATTTGTATTTTGAATTAAAATGAAATGAATGAAATATGTTAAATATGGGTTATACTTGTTATGGGCAACTTACTCAGCTTTATATTTACATGGCATGATACTTTTAATGATAAATATTGATTAAACCACATTAGGGTAATTTTGTTTCTAAATTTCATTTACGTTCTAAATCATGCATGCAAATATATGTCTATACACTTTTGCTCATGTGCACATTTTATTGTAGGATTAGATGTTATAATTGGCTATTTAAATCCTTTGATACATTCTGAATCCAGACTGAATATTCTAAAGAATGTGTGGAGATACTTTTCGTGTAAAGTTATTCAGCGATCAGGAGATAATTTGATAGATAGTGTATAAACACACAGGTTTAAATTCAATGTAGAACAAATTCAGATATTAAACTACTGCTTCTGTGGTTTTTTTATTGCTTAATTTACCTCAAATATTTTGTTCATTTCTGTTGTATAAAGTCTTTTAATTATTAAGAAAGAAGTTAATAAAGGATATTTCCAGTGTTTGGCAAAATAGAGCATTAATCTGAATTTGACTTGGTTTTTAACTTAATCTGATTATACACTGGAAGATAATTTTGCCTTGTCATTGCCTGATGAAATATTACAAAAATATAAACTGCATTTATGCAATGATTTTTAATAAGTGAAAATGCATTGCATGTTGCTCTTATTCACAGTAATGAGCAGTATGCATTTAGTGCTTACTTTAAAGTAAAGTAGAAATAAATACTTTACAAACATGAAAAATTATTTAATATAAAACAGAAGACATTTTTATTTATTTATTTATTTTTATTTATTTTATTTGATTTTTATACCGCCCTTCTCCCGAAGGACTCAGGGCGGTGTACAGGCAGAAGTAAAAAAGACAATACAATGTACAATTTAAAATGTAAATTAAAAAACTTAATTATAATTAGCCCGAAACTTTAAAATATATAAAAAACTAAAATCCCATTTAAAATTGATATTAAAAATTTAAGAAATTTAAAAGACCGCTAAAATTTAAGCCAGCCCCGCGCGAATGAAAAGATGTGTCTTCAGTTCGCGGAAGGTCCAAGGTCAGGTATTTGGCGTAAACCGGGAAGCTCGTTCCAGAGTGTGGAGCCCCACAGAGAAGGACCTTCCTGGGGCCGCCAGCCGGCATTGCTTGGCGGACGGCACCTGAGAAGTCCTCTCTGTGAGAGCGTCGGGTCGGTGGGAGGCATGAGGTAACAGCAGGCGGTCCCGTAAGTACCCAGGCCCTAAGCCATGGAGCGCTTTAAAGGTCGTAACCAAAACCTTAAAGTGCACTCGAAGGCCACAGGTAGCCAGTGCAGTCTGCGCAGGAGGCGGTGTTACGTGGGAGCTACGAGTAGCTCCCTCTATCACCAGCGCAGCTGCATTCTGGACTAACTGAAGCCTCGAGTGCACCTCAAGGAGCCCCATGTAGAGAGCATTACAATAATCCAAGCGAGAGGTAGCAGGCGTGAGTGACTGTGCACAAGGCATCCCGATCAAGGAAGGCGCAACTGCGAACCAGGCGAACCTGGTGGAAGGCCCTCCTGGAGGCGGCCGTCAAATGATCTTCAAGCGACAGCCGTTCATCCAGGAGGACACCTAAGTTGCGCACCCTATCCTTTGGGGCCAGTAACTGCGCCTCCAACAGTCAGCTGCGGCTGCAGCTGACTGAATCGGGATGCCGGCATCCACAGCCACTCCGTCTTGGAGGATTAAGCTTGAGCCTGTTTCTCCCCATCCAGACCCGTCGGCTTCCAAACACCGGGACAGCACTTCAACAACTTCATTGGGGTGGCCGGGGTGGAAAAGTACAGCTGGGTGTCATCAGCGTACTGCTGGTATCTCACCCAGAAGCCACTGATGATCTCACCCAGCGGCTTCATATAGATGTTGAACAGAAGGGGCGGGAGGATCGACCCCTGCGGCACCCCACAAGTGAGGCACCTCCCGGTCGACCTCTGCCCCCTGTCAACACCGTCTGCGACCGGTCAGAGAGATAGGAGGAGAACCACCGATACGGTGCCTCCACTCCCAATCCCCCAACCGGCGCAGCAAGATACCATGGTCGATGGTATCAAAAGCCGCTGAGAGGTCTAATAGGACCAGGGCAGAGGAATAACCCGTCCCTGGCCCTCCAGAGATCATCCACCAATGCGACCAAAGCTGTCTCCGTGCTGTATCCGGGTCGGAAGCCGGACTGGAACGGGTCTAGATAGACGGATTCATCCAGGTATTGGGGTAGCTGTCGCCACAGCACTCTCTACAACCTTCGCAACAAAGCGAAGGTTGGAGACTGGACGATAATTACCCAAAATAGCTGGGTCCAAGAGGGCTTCTTGAGGAGGGTCTCACCACCGCCTCTTTCAAGGCGGCAGGGAAAACCCCTTCCAACAAAGAAGCATTGATAATCCTCTGGAGCCAGCCTCGTGTCACCTCCTGAGTGGCCAGTACCAGCCAGGAAGGACACGGGTCCAGTAAACATGTAGTGGCGTGAAGCCTCCCCAACAACCTGTCCACGTCCTCGGGAGCCACAGGGTCAAACTCATCCCAAACAGACTCAACAAGACGTGCCTCCTCTCCCTCGCTTGGATCATCCCAATTTCGGTCCAGACCATCCCGGGCTGGCGATTTTATCGTATAGATAACCACTAAACTCCTCGGCACGTCCTGCAGCGGGTCATCCGCACCTCCTGATGAAGGAGGGAGCGGGTCACCCGAAACAGGGCGGCCGGGCGGTTATCTGCCGACGCAATGAGGGTGGAGGCGTAAGAACGCCTCGCCTCCCTCATTGCCACTAGGTAGGTCCTAGAATAGGTCCTAACTAGTGTCCGATCAGCTTCGGAACGGCTGGACCTCCAGGTGCTCTCTAGGCGTCTTCTCCGGCGTTTCATCTCCCTCAGCCCCTCGGAGAACCAAGGGGCCGGATGAGATCTGCGCCGGGTCAGAGGCCGCAAAGGCACGACACGGTCCAAGGCCCCAGCCGCAGCCTGTTCCCAGGCCACGACTAGTTCCTCAGTCGTGCCGTGGGCCAGATCCTCAGGAAATGGCCCAAGCTCCGTCAGGAACCTCTCAGGGTCCATCAGGCGCCTGGGACGGAACCAACGAATAGGTTCCGTCTCCCTGCGATGGTGGGTGGCGGTTCGGAAGTCTAGACGAAGGAGGAAATGATCGGTCCATGACATTGGTTCTGTTCCTATATCATCTAATACCAGATCATTTAACCACTGTCCAGAGATATAAATCAAATCCAGCGTGCCTCCCCCCATGTGCGTAGGGCCATCATTTACTCGAATCAGGTCCAAGGCCGTCATGGAGGCCTGGAACTCCCGAGCTGCAGTCGATAACAGGCCAGCTGATGGCAGGTTGAAACCCCCCTGACTATAAGGCTGGGGTCTCAACCGCCACAGCGGCAGTACCTCAACAGCTCGGGCAGGGCTGTGGTCACGCAGCAAGGAGCCAGGTACGCGATCAACAAGCCCAACTGATTCCTATGGCCCCACCTCACATAGAGGGATTCACAGCCGGCAATCTGAGGAACAGTGGCCTCCCTCGGCTCTAGATCTTCCTTAATGACAACCGCCACCCCTCCACCCCTACCTTGGGCCCTCGGCTGATGAAATGCTCGGAAACCTGGAGGGCACAGCTCAACAAGGGGAACCCCCCCCTCTGGACCCAACCAGGTTTCCGTAATGCCCATAAGGTCCGCGGACTCCCCCTGAATAAGATCGCAAATCAGGGGAGCTTTGTTAGCCACGGACCGGGCATTGCATAACATCAACCGAAGATCCAAGCTCTGAGGATCATGGCCGCCCGAGGAACGGGTAGGAACTGGGGGGGCGGAGCACGTGATCACTTTCAGGCATCGAACATGTGCTCCCAGCTCTCGATACGGCCCCCCCCTCCGCCATATCTGCCTCTCCCACTAACCACACAGATGGAACCACACTCATCTTCAGGAACATCACTCTCCCCCAAAACCTTCGGACCTTTTAAAACCCCGCCGCAAACACGCGCAGTGACTGGCCCCTCCCTCGGCGAGCTACCCGCCCTTGCCCTCCCCCCCCTTAAAAATTCCCTATCTAAAAATCCCCACAGGTTCTTTCTACGCGCATGCCACCTCTGTGGATCCCAAGACCCGTCATTGAGGCCGGCCCTTGGTAATGTAGGGGGCCATTCCTGCGAGGCGGGGGCACCTCGCAGGCGCAAGAGTTCAATTGAGGAATATCGCATAATAAAATCGGTGAAAAAGTTGGCTCCATCTCGAAATTTTATTCTAGGAATTGCATATTTTGCTTTAAGAATTAATGTATGAGTTTATTCTCTTTTTCAAGAGTATTTTAAAGTGCTAATTTTAAAGAAACTGTATAAAAGCACTGATAAAGTTTCATGATATCCACCGTATATAGAACCTACATATATAACAAAGCAAGGAAAATAAATAATAAATAAATAATAAACATATGGTAACAACCAATACATAATACACAGCCTTCTTGTCACATTAGACAATATTAGAATTACCAAGCCTTGAGTTTCAAAGAAAATAAATGTATAGAATTGATCCAATCTCACTCTTATTTTAATCTTTTAAAAATATTTGTTATTCAAGTCATCTAAAAAGAGAAAACTAGCTGCTTATTGTTGTTTTTATGAGCTCCCAAGAACGTCTAGTTTTTATATATAACCTTAACTTTTGCTTCAGGAACAAGTGATCCATATGTCAAATTTAAACTTGGCGGAAAAGAAATCTTTAGAAGTAAAACAATCAGTAAGAATCTTAATCCTGTTTGGGAGGAAAGAACTTCCATTCTTATTGAAAACTTAAGGGAGCAACTATATATAAAGGTAAGCCACATCCAGTTCTCCTTAAAAATAGCAATAATGGTATATTTTACTAATCTCATAGCTTAATCTTGTTACAAAAATATTGTTAAAAGACACAATACAACGTCCTTATTAAAATTGTAATAGTCATCAAAATGTTCTAGAATTAAAATAAAGTCTTCATAACTTTGATTAATGTTTGGGAAATTATGCCAGCCAGAAAAAGAAATAGTAAAGTATATTTTATAAAAATGAGTACATGAACTTTGAGACCAATTAATTTGCAGTATCATCTAATAATTGCATGCCTCATGTATCTATTTGTGTAAACATTGGCTTGTTAAGTTTATGAAATCTTTTTTTAATAATAAAAGTGCTGTTTGTTCATCTTAGGTTTTTGATTATGATTTTGGACTTCAAGATGATTTCATGGGGTCAGCTTTTTTGGACCTGAATTCCCTAGAACAAAATAGGTATTACTTTATGAAACTCATTGAATTTCATAATGTATTTCTTTCTATTTCAATGTGACTAGGAATACAGAGAAAAAAAGAAGCAGCAGCTGAATGTTATACTGCCAATACTAGTTAAAATAAAAGTACAAGAGTTGAATTATCATAAATTTATGAAAAGAGAATTAGGAACTCTTGTCTTATTTTTCCCTCCTCATCTAGTTTTCTTTCGTTTTTACATCTTTTAAACTACTTTGGGAGCATTTCAGACTGGAAATATTTGTGGTGGTAAGTATCCACCATATTCTCATCCAAATGGCCCCAGATATTTTCTACATATGTCTGAACACTTGCAAAGATAAAAGAAACAGGTGATAATGAGGAGTTGAAGTGGAGGTAATCCCTTACCTTGGAACAGACAAGACTTGGAGTTGGGAAGGACCAAGCTGGGAATGACTTGGATCGTGGTGGGTCCTTGGCTAATGATCAGGAGAATTCAATTGACAGCAAAAGGGATTGTTGGGATTGCATTTTTAAGCATGATGTTGTATTTTGTGACCACATCACTTAGTGACAGAAATTCTGTAACTCAAGAACTATCTAATTACATTGATTTTACTAAATATTGAAAGTTTGTATGAGGAAAAAATATCCAAACTTTCAAGTGTTTAGTAATAGTTTGTACAGAGCAACGTTTCTTATCTAGGATAGTGTGAACATTATATTCCTGTCATTTAAAAATGTCAGGCAGTCTTTGGTATACATTAAGAGCTTTAGCCATAAGTTTACAAAAATCCTTGTTCTTTCTTAACATTCCTCATTGTTTATTTAGTGAAGGTGACAGAAAGGAAAACGTAACTCGTGAATTCTTAAACTCTTTGTCCTGAGGTAGGCAGCCTGTAGAGTATCAACTTTACTGTTTTCATTTTTCTATTGACCTGTTTTTCTAGGCCTATTGATGTTACATTGAATCTGAAAGACTCACATTATCCTGACCAAGATCTTGGGACTATACTGTTAACCATGTTGCTGACCCCAAAAGAGCAGCAGAGGGAAGGGGTAAGTGTATGCTAAATAAGTCATATAAGCAGAACTTCCAAGTTTCTAATTGGCCTATAAATGTCTGAAGCTAATTAAAAGAGAGTAATTTTTTTCTGAGTGTGTATATAAATGAATGCATGTAATTGAACACCACATTCTAAACATTTACAGCTAGGGATGAGCTTTTGTGATGGATTTGACTATAATGTAATTGTAATGAGATGCTAATAGAACAGAATATATAATTAATATAGAATATATTTCATACAGAAAATCAAATCTAGGATTTTGCTTTCAAGGTCAACTTACAGTGAACCTTGCCATTAAGGAAACAAATAGTGAACAATTTCACAAAAAGAATGAAATGCCTCACTATTTTTTAAAAGCGAGGCCAAAAAAGAGGCCAGAAGCAAAAATTGCTATATTAAGAATTGGTAACAACCTAATCTCATGGTTGGAATAAAAACAACAACAAATTTTCCTTGTTCAAGTAGTCAAAAGTAAATACTTTTAAACTGGTATGTAAGAAAAAACATTATTTGGAAATATGAGTCCAAATATCTCTTCCTAGGTAATATTATTCAATATTTTATTGCTTCTCCTCTAGGACAAAGAACCAGCAAAAGTGTGAGGCACAGCCCTGAAAAATTTCCAAAAGATATTACCAAATTAAAATCTCTAATATGACAGAATGAGGGGAAGTTATTAAATGCTATATATAACTGAGTTACATTTAAATGGAATCAGATTTCTAACCCACAGCTTTTTCTAATGAGGCATGCAAATGCCAAACACAGCCCTTCAGCAAGATTCAAAGCAATTCTGTCTATTTTGTTTCACTCCCACAATCATCAAAGTACAGGCTCAATTAGGCTGAGAGATAGTGACCAGCTCAAAGCCACCTATTGAGGCTATATATGGAATGTGGACTCTGGGTCATTCTAATCGTAATTCAGTATCCTAACTTCTGTACCATTTTATCACTCTCACAATTGTGCAGAATTTTAGAAGAGAAAAAATGGTTATGGAACGTTATTCTTTGTTATCTGTGAAAAATTAGAAGATATATGCCATTGTATACTTTAAAGAATTCTACTTTTCAAATTAGTCAGCTTTTTTGTTGTAGTAATTTGGAATTAAAAAGTTACAGTATTGAAGACTTTTCATCAGATATTTATCCTATATGTTGTCAAAACAAATTATATTTTAATTATCTCATACCAACAATCCAGTCATACTGTAATGGTAACTTGAAAAGTATCAGAGATAGGATAAAAATATTGAATTAAATTGTGAGTTTGTAGTGCTTCAAAACATATGTGGAATGCAAAGGCATTTCATTACAAGTTTTTGTCATGTATAGTACATGTTTTTAATAACATACATCTCATACTGAATGTAAAATGCCTAGTAGCCAATGCATGGTTGCCTGAGAAGTAAAGAATCTTGATGTGGACCATATTATGTTGCATAATATGATACAATGGTTATATGCTAATTTATTGTTGGGTTAAAAGTAGCTTTCATTGTAAAAGGATTAATTAAAATTAATATTATGTTCACAGAGATACATTGATTAAACTTGATTTAAGTGTAAGCATTCATGAATTAATGAAAGTTCAAATGGATTAACTTCAAATCCATCTTAACAAATACATGTTAAAGTATTTGGGAAAATTGCAATATCAAGAACATGTTATAGATCATGTTTTTTATGAATATGTCTCTGTTCATTGAAGCAAAAGAGTAACAGATTTTCAGTTGTAGGGAATGGAATGGAATTGTTGAAGTGTTAGATTAGGAATTAGAAATTGTTAATGATTGGCGTTTTAATGAGTGCTAAAAAGGAGAACAGAAACATTCTATTTGGCTAATGGAGTACCAGTAGCTGAAAAAAACTATTTTTTGTTTGCTCTACACCAATTCAAACTTCTCATAGTTTAAGAGAGGTGACATATTTTCAAAACGTTTTTTTATTTATTTTAACAATTAAAAAATAATTTAAAACTTTTCTATATTTGGGAGTAGATGCTTAGCTTCTTTATGTGGTCTCCATGATTCACACATATCATGACAACATGCAGTCTTCTAGAATTTAGAGAATTTATTTGTTTATTCTTCATAGCATAGATATGCAACTCTTGTTGAATCTCTTCAGTTTGTTTTCAATTTCTGCAGTGAACATATACATTCTCATAGCTGATTGATTCATTCTCTCGATGCTTCTAGAATTTTCACTTCTCACTTCTCTTTACATTGTTATACTTTCATTTTAATTTAATTTAATTTAATTTAATGTTTAAAGAAACCCTTGATCTTCCAGACTTTAATGCAAGCAGCTTCATATACCTTTTCATGTCCTTTGTAATTTACACAACTTGTGTAATGATGTTGTGATCACAATTACACAAATTATATGATTTGCTTCTTACATAATTTGCATAGTAGCATTAATCAAATGATGTTTTAGTGTAATACCAGCATCATGCTGCCTGGTATTATTTTCCTCCTGATATCAGCAACTGATGTAATCCGTTTCATTTGTTGTAATGTCCTCATGTAAATTAAGTAAGTGATATGAATTGCATTACTGTGATAGTGTAGGTTTTCAATTTATTCAACTTATTTCCAAAGTATCTCCCAATTCGTTAAAACAGGGGTCTGCAACCTTAAACACTCAAAGAGCCATTTGGACCCATTTCCCACAGGGAAAAAAAACACACTGGGAGCCACCAAACTTGGGTGGGCATGGCCAACTCAATGTCACTTACTCCCACTGAGTCACATGACCCCCCTAGCCATACCTACCCAGCCACAAAACCATTCTCTCTCTGTCTCTCTCTCCCCCTCTATCTCCCCCCTCTCCCTTGTGTATCTCTCTGTCCCTCTCCCTATCTTCCCATCTATTCCCCCTCTTTCTATCTCTTCCCCCCCCTCTCCGTGTCTCTCTCTCACACATTCTATATATCTCTCTCCCCCTCTCCCTATCTTCCCCTCTCTCCCCCTCTCTGTGTATCACTCTGTGTCTCTCTTATGTCTCTCTCCCTCCCCCACTGTGTCTGGCTGTCTGTCTGTCTGGCTGGCTGGCTCTCTCTCTCTCTCTCTCTCTCTCTCTGAAAGCTGAGCAAGCCAGCAAGCTCTTCTTGGAGTGCTTCGCTACTCCTTTTATTTTTTCTTTCTGGAAATCCGGGCTGGCTGAGGAAATATCCCCAGCAGCAGCGGAAGCTTCCCTTTGGGCAACTGTCCGCTTCCTTCCCCTACTCCTCCTCTTGTGACCCTCTGGCCGGCTGTAGCTGAGCCATGAGCGTGTGCACATGTGGGGAGACCCTTCTTAAGTGAGTGGCTGCCTGCGTGTACGTGCATTTCCTGTGCTTTGGCGCTTGCCTGAGAAGGGTCTCCCCACACGTATGCATGCTCCCAGCTCAGCCACAGCCCACCAGGGGGTCACAGGAGGAGGGGAGGAGGGTCGCCCGAAGGGAAGCCTCCGCCGCGGCTGGTGATCATTCCTCAGCCAGCCCAGATTTTCAAAAATATCTAAAAAAATAAAGGGTGAGGGGCGGGGCCAACCAGTGATGGGGCAGGGAGCCACAGAAGAGGGCCTAAAGAGCTGCATGTGGCTCCAGAGCCACGGGTTGCCAACACCCACATTAAAACAATGTTTTACTGGCATTTTTCATGCATGATAACTTTTTGGTCAAAGGCTACAAGCCTTTGTACAGATAGTTCTTGCTTAACGTTGACCCATTCAAAATTATAACCATTCTGAACAAAGGGTACTTACAACTAGTACCTGTAGTTGTAGCCATGGTAGTGTTCTGACCCAGCCTTCGCAAGCAATGAGAAACCACTTACTCACGAGTAAAATAAACCCGTTTATTCAAACAGGGAAAGAACAGTCTTGTCACGTTGGAAAAACAACCCCAAAAGTAATTAGTCACAAATGAAAGTCTTTTCCCCTTCTGAAACAGACAGGGCAAGAACAGTCTCTATTCACATGAGAACTCAAGATAGAAAGTCCTTTCAATGATTAAGCCAAGCAGAAATAGTCCCTGTTCACACCGGCTGAGGCAAATTCACTTGCGGTTATTTTCCAGCAGGGAGATTCAGTTGGCACCTCAAATACAGAGCAATTAGTCCCGACAAATCTGCTTCTGGCAAACGACTCTGACTTGATTGATGTACACTGGAAAACAGATGGTTGTCTGTGACAACAGGCCACTCCCTAACCCCTACTATTTATTTCCCAGCCAGGGAGGGGCTGGCTAATGTCTACAACTTCTGTTCCCTGAGTTCCATCCGTTGCTCTCCTCTCTACGCATACGCACATGTGGGATGGGCCCCATCTGTTCCTCCCCATAACTTAGCTCAGGCCCCGAAGACAGCTGCCTCTTCACCTGGGGGTGGACAGAAGACCTCATCTCTGTTTCTGCCTCTGATTCTGCTTCCTCATCAGAACCTTCCAAAGACACCGAAGCTGGCCCAGGATCCCCCTCCCCCTCCCCCTCCTCATCTGACTCTGCTGCTAGCTCTGCTAACAACAGGTTGTGGTTCCATGTTCATGATTCAGGTGCCTGGCAACCGGCTCATAATTATGAGCAGGGGATTGGACTAGATGACCTCCAAGGTCCCTTCCAACTCTGTTACTGTTACTGTTACTTTGCAATATCTTGCAGCACATGATTGCATTTGCAGCCTTAACTATAGCTGCCAATAACCAAAGTCAAAGGGAAACTGCCAGAAGATTGCAAATGATTATTATGTGATCCTGAGATGCTATGACCATGTGAGATTTGCCTATGACCATAATTGCAACTGCTGGAAGTGCTATCATAAGTCAGTACAGTCACATGACACTTTGTGATTACATTGCTTCACAGTAGAGTTCGCAATCCAAATTACTATCTATGAGTGAGGATGTGCTTTTTTGTTTGTTTCTATAGCTCCAAAAACTCCATTGTGCTGTATTTAACACAACTATTGTTTTTCTTGCATTGAGAGAGGATTTATAGTAAACTTTTGTAAGCACCAATATAATTCCCTTTTTTTTGCCTACATGAGTTTGCCCTTGGAGGTGAAAAGTGGTGGGAGATGCTGAGGTTATAATAAGTGTCTTGTCATGAGATGTTTCACCAATCCTCCTAAGATCAGGAAGAAGCTTTGCTAGAGATAGATCTGGTGTTGTAAAGGCCTAACAAAGAAATACAGAGAGCAACCAACTGTACCCTGCTCCTATGACTTTGACTTAGTGTCTTAGTGCTCCCTCAAACATCCGAATAACAGACAAGGTAACAACTAAAGACATAATTGCAGAGGAATTCTGAGATATGCTAGCAAGATTAATCTGTAAGAAAACTAGATCAGACAAGGACCATCAAAGTCAAATAAAAGTTTGGTTCATAATGTGGTTTTGATAATATTTGTCAGTTCCTTCTGTGACTTTTCATTGCTGCCTTAAATTCAGAAAACTTTATGTTTGGATAACATTCTCTTGCTGCTTGTTCTTTTTTTTTTAATTAAAAAGTTTTACAGAAAATTTCCACAAATGCCTCCCCCCCCCTCCCCCCTCCCCTCCCCCCGACTTCTCAGAGCAAAATACAGGGTATAACATCTAACAATCATAAGCTAGAATACGCTAACTATCCATAAACTCCCATCCCTCCCCTAGAGCCTTAACTCCCCTTTTACATAAAGAAAAATATACAAATACGCTTTTTACTTTCTATTCATTCATAAACTATCTGGTACTTCTTGGTCTGATATTTGTTTTGAATATAATCAATCCATCTTCTCCATTCCAGTATATATCTTTCTTGTGAATAGTCTTTCAGATACGCTGAGATTTTTGCCATCTCCGCTAAATTCACTACTTTTAATATCCACTCTTCAATGGTAGGCAGATATTCCTTCTTCCAATATTGCGCTACCAATAGTCTAGCTGCTGATATTAAATTTAAGTTCAATTTAGTCTCTATTGCCGTACAGTCCATAATTATACCCAATAAAAACAACTGTGGAGTAAACTTTATCTTCTTTTTCAAAATATTTTGCATAACCCACCAAATTTTTATCCAAAATGCTTTGATTTTTTTACAAGTCCACCATATATGATAATAAGTAGCATCATCACATCACATCTCCAACATTTAGCTTGCAAATTCGGATACATACAGGCCAGTTTTTTAGGATCTAGATGCCATCTATAAAACATTTTGTAAAAATTTTCTCTTAAATGTTGTGCTTGTGTAAATTTAACATTCCTAAACCAATTTTTCCCATGTTTCCATCATTATAGGTTGCTGAATATTTTGTGCCCATTTTACCATACAATCATCTTGCTGCTTGTTCTTATATGCTATAAATCTGTCTGATCAAAATGTTACAAGTTTGGGCTGGATTTATGATTTTGAAGAAAATTCTATTGTTCTAATTGCCCACATACAAATGCTTGTCCCTTTCTTCATCCAACATTTCTACAATGTTTGGGACTTCTTGTGTATCCCCATTCCTTTGGGAATTCCCTGGATTCAGCAATTTTGTTGTTGGCACAAGGAAAAAAACTTCGTAAATCATCAACATTTGCTAAATTTGCTGAAACACACATCCCACCAAAATCTATGACCAAGATTAAGTAAAATGAAAAGACCTCTACCGCAAATATTGAGCCCTGTATTTGTGGATCTTTTACCTGCCAGTTTCCTCCATCTTCGATCCTGCCTACAATTCTGTTGTCTATTCACATTTGGGTCTTAGTTTTAAAGGAAGAAACCTGTAATTAAGGTGTACCAAGATCTTGTTCTCTACACCAGAAACAAAGATCTTCTCTTCTTCCAGGATTTTAATGATAAAAGAAAATCCCATTACGTTGATCCTGCTTTTGGAAAATGACAGTCCCTAGTTTCTCTTGGTTCCATGACCTCTTGTTAACTGCTGCTTTCTTCCAGGGCTGAATATTGTCCTACACATCAAGTCTTTATTGGTCTTGATTAATGCATACTGGCTCACTGGAGTAGCCTTTTGTACTGTAATACTAAAAAAATGCAGGTTCAGTTATCAGCTCTGATTTATACTTCTTGTTCATGCAGGCTTCATGACTATAATCTTAATTACAGTTATTATTTGTAAAGAAAAATTCCCTAAATCAAGAGACTCCTGTAGTATCACTTTGATCTTGGGATGTTTTTCAGTACAGTTTTTTCACACCTGAGCTCCACTGGGTGGATAGCTTTGGCTGAGATCATTCTCCACTATCAGGGAATCAGTCTTTTATCTTCAGATGCTCTTCAACAATCTTCCAACTACTCTACGTTTTGGGATGCTATTTGGGGACCTAGTAGATTAGGTGCATAGCAGCATATCATCAGGAACTCTAGTAGTTTGGGCCTTTGAAAAGCAGTGCCATTGCTTTTCAATGGCCCAAACATTCACAAAAAAAGGTGATACCAAGTCTCTCTGGCTTTTACACCTCCACTGAAATTTTCTTATTGTAAAATGCATGTCAAAAGACAGCTGTATCCATGAAGCCTTTCAGGATTGACTATTAAATTAGTGTTAAGACATTTTCTTTAAAAATTCCTTTTTAAAAATTAAGCATAAGACAATAGTGCATGAATTTTTTAAAATTGTTTTTTAAATAATCTAATTCAAATAAACACACTGATTATTTAATAAACAAATAGCAATAGCACTTAGACTTATATACTGCTTCAAAGTGCTTTAAGTGGTTTACAGAGTCAGCATATTGCCCCCAACAATCTGGGTCCTCATTTTACTGACCTCTGAAGGATGGAAGGCTGAGTCAACCCTGAGCTGGTTAGGATCGAGGGAATTGATCTACTGGCAATCTGAGCAGAGTTAGCCTGCAATGCTGCATTCTAGCCACTGTGCCACCACAGCTCATACCTGTTCAAAACTGATCTTTCTTTGTATATGGATGCCTATTGTAAGTACCTGTTATCTTGAAGATTCCTCTCTCATATTGCTGAGTGAGGTCTTCAATTTCTATGTATCTTGTGCTCTGTGAAAGAGTAGCATGAACTAGGATGCTTCTACTTCCAGATAATTTTCATTTCTTGTTCTTTTTGAGATCAATACATCTTCAGGTACCATATATCATTTCTTTTCTTCATTAAATAATAGGCACTTAAACCTTAATTGTGTTTCAATGTGAATGTTTGTGGCTGTTTGATTTCTGTCTTTAATTATTTAAAATTTGTCTGATGTTTTTTCATGTGCATTACTCATTTAGAAGGCAACTGGCCTTTCTATATGAACAAGTAAAAGGTGATTAAAATGCTGTATTTTATTTGCAGACAATGCTAATGAGGAAGAGTTGGAAAAGAACAAGTAAGGTAATTCTTGACATGTAGCCTTGAAATAACTGATATTTTATAATTTATCACATTGAACTTCAGGCTGTGACATAGTTTATTCTCTGTAAATTTTATTATTTTATTATTCTCTGTTGTATAATCATGACAATGGAATGGTCCTTTAATTACTAAAAAAATTCTTTTATATATACTTTGGTAATAGCTTATATAAGTTGGTTCAGTAGTTAAGGCTAGAAACCAGACTAGAAACCAGATGACTGTGAATTTTAGTCCTGCCTTAAGCAGGAAAGCCAGATCAATGACTTTGGACCAGTCATTCTTTCTTGACCCAACTCACCTCACAGGGTTGCTGTTGTGAGGAAAATAAGAGGAGGAAGATGTATTAGGAAAATAAGAGGAGGAAGGTGTATTAGGTATGTTTGCCATCAGGAGATATTTAGAAAAAGGCAAAAAGATAATAAAGGCAGAATATTAAATAAATAAAGGCATTCAGAACATTTGAATGCATGTAAGCAGTGGTGGGATTCAAATAATTTAACAACCAGTTTTCTGCCCTAATGACCTGCTGGGTACGTGTGGCTCGGTGATCATGTGATTGTGTGGTCATGGCCAACTCAACGTCACTCAGGTCAAAGGGCGCTTCGTCTTAGCTGTTACAGTGTAATAAGAGTTAACCAGAGAGGCAGTTTCTGTAAGCAGGGCAATAAAGATTAGGCTAGAAACAACACCAAAATATTTCCTTCCTGCCTTCCTTACAGGATTAGCCCTGTAAAATGAAAAAAAACAACAACAACCAGTTCTCTGAACTGCTTAGAAAGTTACCAACCGGTTCTCCCAAATAGGTGCAAACTGGCTGAATCCCACCACTGCATATAAGGTTAAAAATATATATCAGTATCTATTCATATATTATGCATATATATTTAATCTCTATCTATATATTACATATATAGTAATTATTATGACTATGTGACAGACAAATCTAAAAAATGTGAAGTACAACTATAAAATATACATTTTTTTAAGCATGTATATAAATATGTACATGCTTTGGTCATGAGCTTTGCCTTCCTGCAGTTTTGGGAATGACAAAATACACTATTTAATAGGTAATATAAATGTTTCTATTTTGAGAAATAGAATATTTCTATTCTTTTTTTGAAATGCAGAAATGTATGCAACTTGTTTCATATATTTTAGTAATAGACAAGAAGTATAGAATGGAGCTTTGTTCTCACTGCTTGTTACATGCTCCAAGATGTTTTATATCCATTTGTCCCTGTATAATCTATCTCATATTCTTTAATAGTTTATTTTTAAAACATATAAAATGTTTACACTAAGGTAGTTTTTTATAGTAAACTGCCTCCCGCAGTAGTGCTGTAGCATCTTTTTAAGTTCATTATTCCTCATAAGATATTGTTGCCTCTTCATTATTATAGTGCTTCACTATATTTTCCCTCCTTTAAATCATAAACTGAATCAAATACACAACAAAATCCCCTAACTTTTTATCATTCTGACACTAATATGATAAATAAACTGTTAATTACTTCTGACAGTACCAGCCATTATTTTGCCATTAGAAATAATTGCTATTTTCGCCCTGTATCGGTGGTGGTATTCAGCCGGTTCTATCAGGTTTGAGCGAACTGGTAGCAGCGGATGCGGAAGGCTCCGCCCACCTACCTGGATGTCATCACGTCCTGTTTTTGATGCTCTGCACATGCACAGAAGGTCCTGTGCATGTGCGGAGGGGTTATGCACGAGTGACGTTAGTGCGCACACATGCACGCTCACATTTGCGAACCGGTAGCGAAGGTAAGTGAATACCACCCCTTCCTGTATAGATACATAAGGTTACATTCTAGAACATTTTGCTTCTAGAAATCATAAATTCCATGCTAAAAATAAGGAACAAAAATCTAACACTGGTAGTTGTTTGTTATCATTTGGTACAAGTTTATGTTGTAGGTCTTGTCTGTTAGCAATGTTATGTCATTTGATTCTCTTTGTGTATGTTCCTATAAATAAAATAGCTTTTGCCTTTCTAGATATAGCTTTATTATTCTCTTACTAATGTTAGAAGGTAGGATGAGGTATCTGACAGTTGTTCCTAAATATTTGCTGTTTCTTACCAGTCCTTCTTATTATTGAATTTTTATTTGGGAGCCAATACTGGGTGAATTACCACCCAGTAATTGTTGTCATTATTGAATTTGTAGAGGTTTGTTTTTTGCTTTTGCATCTGATACAGTGCCTTTCTTGAAATAAGACCAATAAAAATACAAGTTTGTTTTCATTATTAGAAAAGAGATTCATAGCTAATTATCCATGAATAATTGTGCTGGATAATACTTGGGACATGAGTGGGAATTGCTGTGTGATTTAATATATCTCAGAAGGAATTTTTCTGTTCTTAAATTCAGTTTGCAATTTTTCTGCTTTTGCATTGACTTGTGAATAGTATGATATCTTTATAACATTACTAAAGTTATACTTCCATGCAAAGAGGATAAAATGTTTTCTTGACCGTTACACAGCAGTATCAATTTAGGAATTCATCAGGATATCATCATGTACTTGTAGTATTTTTTGAACAAGTAATAAGACTTGGTAGATTAGTTGTGGTTACAATCTGGAAATAACATGCAAAAATAATTTATGGCAACTAAATATTTATGCATTTGAAATTCACAAATATTGGCTGCAACATCTCAGGTGATTTATTTTGAACTGTGTTTTGTTTTGCTGAAAAGTCACCTTTTCACAAAATAGTGTCTTTTCACAATTTGTTTTCTTTTTTTTCAGATCTGTGTAGATGCCATTTTTCTTGTGTACTGGATTTACTGTCAAACTACTATTTTTTTCCAATATTTAATTCAACGTTAGACTAGAATTTTAGCATCTACCCTATTATTACTTTTATTTATTTAAATTGTTTATGGCTGCCCACTCCAAAAGACTCTGGATAGTGTTCAAAATAAGAAAATAATGAATGAATGAATGAATGAATGAATGAATGAATGAATGAATGAATAAATGAATAAATAAATAAATAATCATATAATAAATAAAATAATAAAAAATGTGCGGCCCACGCACATTTGCAAACCGCTAGGGAAGGTAAGTGAATTTCACTCCTGGGAAGGAGGTTAATCACTGCCACACAGTGATTCCTAACCCCAACGGCCAGAGTCAATAGTATCAAAAACTGTTTGAGAGATCAAGGAGCACCAGGATGGATGCATTTAGCCCATCCCAGCTTCACCATGATCTTAGCTGATATGAAATTTTGTTGGCTTTGTTAATATTTAAATGAGGCAACAACCTCAAAATCCCAGGATTACTGACTAGACTCCAGTTTAACAAGAAATCTGTGATGAGCACTCCTTAGGAACATTTTTATACCATCTACATAGTGATTTGATTGTTATGCTAGCCCTCATTTAACTAGCTTGTGCGGTGTTCTGTGAAACACTTCGCTGAATTCAAAATATTATGCTAGGACATTCCCACAACTTATAGATAGCCAATTTTAAAAACGAGATAATATTGGTATGGCAAGACTTGTTCTTGAGGTACTGTGTGCTGATTTCTAGCAATTACTGTATTGTTCAGACTATAAAACACACTTCTCCCCCAAAAAAGTGGGTGGAAATGTCTGTGCATCTTATAGAGCGAATGTTGCCAAGCCCCACCCACCCGCCGGCCCCCACTCTTTGGCCTCTGCCTCCAAGCAATTTGCCTCCTTGTAGCAAACAGCCTGATCAGCTTCAGCACAGCCTGATTTAGCATGAGCAGCTGATTGTCAGTTGTATTGGCCTCCCAGAATACCTACAATCAGCTGCTCCAGGCTGCGGGGATTGCCGATGCCTATTGCCACCTCTGCGCACCCCATTGTCAGCCTCTGTGCGTCCCGTTTATAGCTTCCATGTGCCCCATTTTTGGCCTCTGCACATCCTGTTTAGCGGCGATAGACGGCGGCAGTGATCCCTGCTGCCTGGAACAGGCTGAAAACAGGATGCACAGAGACCAAAAGTGGGACGCACAGAGGCAAAAAATATTGTGCCATATTTTGCCACAAAATATTTTGAACGGATGCTTATTTAGATAAAAGAAGATGAGAAAATAAATCTTAAAATGTATTTATATCAGTGCACTGGGATTAAGAAATAATTTAAGTTATAGAGTGTAACAAGAAGTCAATTATTAACAAAAATGATTTCTCAATTGGATGAGAAGAAAAATACAAAGAGTTTATATTAAAATGGGCCTCTATTCACTGTGTTGTTTATGCTTTTTAGTTTTTCCTTATAAAATCTTGTATCGGAATAAATGTTCAAAAGCCAGTAGAGACAATGAGGATTTGGGTAATCCTTATTCATGAATATCAAATATGTTCTATTCACACAATCAGGATTTAAGGCATTGTTTTCAGTCAGATATTATGGATATTTTGTTCTGAATTCTTTGTTGTGGAATCTTGTTGTGGTTAGTTGCCATGCTCCTTAGGTTAAACACTGATGCTAATTTGTAAACATCTTTTTCTGGCAGTTAAATGAAAATTTAAAAGGTTTTATTTTAATTTTCAATGTATGTCCAGAATATTTCCCCAGATATCTACAAACCACTATTTTACATAAGTTCTATTTTATTTCAGATGTCTTATTTTTCTTTCAAACTATATAGTATCAAGGTAGCTTTTAAATTCAGCTCACTTTTTGCTTGCAATTGTTTTAAAAAAGAAATTTGGTCTTTTCTTTTCTTTTTGTTTCCTAGCTTTAAAGTTTTTGCAGTTTGTAGTTTTGTAGTTTTTCTTAAGTCTTAACATACTTTGAATAACTGTTGGATATAAATTATAGTGACAATAAGACCTAGGGGTAATTGCATCATTATCATTATTAGAAAGATAAAAAAGTAGAAGTAAATTTATTGAATTTAGTGTATTTGAAAAGTTGAGAGATTACTAAAATGATTTATAAAAGATTAAAGTGTGCATTTTTATTGCAAGTCAAGTACATTATAGCGGTTAGTTGCAAACATCTAAGAAGTTTAAATTAAATCTTTGTTTGCCATAGAACAAATTGCCCATTAATCAAAGACTTACCTGTATATATAATCACCATTCCATTTTTCCATTTTTTTTTCAAAAATGGAATAATACTAAAGACTAAAATGCAGTTGTTTCTTGCTATTCTAAAATTTTATTTTCATTAATAACCATTCATCAAAGAAGTTTCCTAAATATTAAGACAATTTTCTACGTTTCCTAAATATTTTCTTAAAATAATCATTCTGTTCTGAAAACAAATTACAAAGTTATTGTTTGCTTCTAATTTAATAAATGAGAGTTCTCTCTACACCTGAAGTTTCAGACCCAGAGTATACGCTTGTCGGACCTGCACAAAAAAGCTCAGCTATGGAGAGGAATAGTCAGCATCACTTTAATTGAAGGTCGTGGACTCAAAGCCATGGACTCAAATGGGCTGAGTGATCCCTATGTGAAATTTCGGCTGGGACATCAGAAGTACAAGAGTAAGGTAACTTTTGATTTTCTTAAACTATTTTTTAGAGACTAGTAGAATTTTTTTACTGTAACTTCACCATTTTTTTGGGTGAAATCATTATTTGACTATTATGGTTCATTGCATGGTCAGTCAGATGTTCAGATTGGATTTAGCATTTTTATCCACCTATTGTGTCCTTCTTAGGGGGCTGGGATAGGCAGATGTGGATGTTTCATGGTGTTTACAGATATTGTTATAAAATGTAAGCTGTTCTAAGTAAAGTCACCTTTTGCAATTGACTAGTGGTGATTTTGTTAATGTCGATTATGTCCAGTTGTTTTGGAATTGCACCCAAGGCAACTATTGCTATTGGTACTACCTTTGCTTTTTTTTGCCAGTCATTCTATTTCTATTTGCAGATCTTGATTATTATGTTATTATACAATATTAAACAATTGCAATAGTGAAATGTTGATTAGCCTTAATACTATACAATGTTTGGAATCTAGATTTAAAACTAGTGACTTACTAAATCAAACCTCTGAATACAATCATATGATTTTAGACCTGGGCTTAATCAGATAAGCATTAGGTTATATTCCACAAAATATAGATAAATGTTCTGCAGCAAGAAGTAGAAGTATGCTGAAGAAATGGAAAAAGTGCAAAGGATAACACCAAAAGTAATGTAAAGTTTGGAAAATAAACTTTGTGAAAAATGATCCCCAGCCACCAGGAAGAACAATTGTGAGAATGATGGTATTTGCAAGCTTTTTTTTGCTAGATTTGAAAATTCCTTAGTGTCCTGGAGAAGCAGACCTCAAATCTGGTGAAAACACTATCAGATGTCAGTGTCTGGAAGACTTGACCTTCACTGGCATTTTCCCAAGATTTGAGGTCTGTTCCTCCAGCATGCAGGAGGATTTCACTTGCCTGCACAGAGGGGAGAGGAAATTACTTGGCATGCAGGGTAATGGACCCCTAATACAACATCCCCCTCTACTGTCAACATCCTCTGCTGTCTTCTCCATTAACTTTTTGGGGAAGACAGCAGAGAGAATTGTATATTGTGATCATATGATTGCAGAGCATTTGGCAACTGATCATAAATGCAAACAGGTTGCCAATGTTTCAAAATGTGGTCATGTGACGGGGTATGTGTGTGAACTGTGCTTCTGTCTCAGTTACTGTTTTGGTCAGGAATAAAAACTCTTACTAAATTAAATGATACATTTTATGTCGCATTAAAGAATTGAATGAGGGATGTCCTATTTTATTTTTATGTAATGTTTGTTTTTAATAATTCAGTTCTTTTTATTATAGGTTTTTTTTTAAAGGAAAGAAAAGCACTGAGAAAAGAAATTAATTTTTAATGAATTTCATATTGAAAAAGGTGTAAAATCTGTTTTATCTCTGGGTCTCTAAGCAAGAAAAAAGTTAATATATTTTAAGCGTTTGAAGGAGAAACTAGAAACTAAAAACTAGGAACTCATCAGTTCTTTTGTGATGTAAATGGCAAATGTGGCAAAGCAATAAATAATGTCTTTTTATTATTTTCATACTTTTTGTGTGTTTTGAGAAAATTTTAACATGTTGCTCAGTGAACATTTTAATAAACGTTGACAAATATTATATTTCCTGCTATCCAGTAGACAAATAATATTTAAATCCAAAACTAAGTAGATAAATGTATAACTATTAAAATAATCAAAATTCTATTTTGTTATTCTTGGAGATAAAATGCATCATAACTCAGAAATATTTTTTTTCCTCTAGATAATGTCAAAAACTTTGAATCCCAAGTGGAGGGAACAATTTGACTTACATCTTTATGAGGAACGAGGTGGAATTATTGATATTACAGTATGGGACAGAGATGCTGGCAAAAAGGATGATTTTATTGGCAGGTTTGTTTAGAAATGACGTATAATATGAGAATGAGCTTTGAAAAAGAGAACATATAATTTTGAATTGCTTGAAGTAAAATTTTAGAATTTAAAAGAAGAAATAACATTTAGAAATCACCTAATTCCGTAGGGAAATGTTTTTTTTAATGTATTGATGGCAGATCATATCAGCTAAAAACCATCCCTTTTCAAAATTATATTTCAAAAGATTTATGGTGCAAGATTAGGGTTCTAGTGTTAATATTTGATAATTAACTCAGTTATTGGCTATACAATACTTTCTATCTATCTAGCATCATATATGTAAGGCAAAATGTCAGCATCAGAAGAACAGAAGATCAGAATGATCTTTGATATAATATGGGCAGCTATAGGTTTTAAATAAATAGATAGCAATAACAATATAGCACCACTTAGAGTTACATACCGCCCCATAGTGCTTTATAGCAATCTCTGGGCAATTTACAATATCAGCATATTTCCCCCAACAATGTGGGTCCTCATTTTACTGACTGGAAGGGTGAGTCAACCTTGAACCCATCAGGATCAAACTCCAGGCTGTGGGCAGTTTGCCTACAATACTACATTCTAACCATTGTGCCACCAGTGCTCCTCAGATAGATGTAGTTCTTGAAGGAAGTATCAGTTTTTTGTTTTGATTTCTAGATAACTTTTAAAATTAAATTGGAGGTAGTTGTTCTTTTTGAATTAGGTAGTCCTACTTTTCTGAAGAACTTACATAACTGATTTTGTGAATTGATTTTGTGAGGTTGTTACTGCAGAAATTGCCACACATTCAAGGTTTTTTGTTTTTCTGTTCTGTTGGTGACAAGTATGTCCCATAGATGTTCTGGTGACTTGGTGTTCACTGTTGTTAAGTTGAAAGTAAGTAATGAAACCAAGGTTAGCTTCATGAGGTTGGAATTCGAGATTTGGGTGTATTTAACTGTGTTCTTGTAAGTTAGCTTTAGCTTTATTTCCTTCCTTATTGCATGTTTTTATTATTTATTATTCCTTTTTTGCACTCTATATTATGTTATTTATCCACTAACTGAATAGCAATTGAGTGTATAAATGAATAAAAGATAAATTCTATTGTGAACTTAACTTGGACCTGGTAGATTGTCAGGTTAAATCAAACAACACTCTTCTATTCCACTTTAAGTGATTTTTGAGGACTAGGATATTCTGTGAATATCAAAGAACAGACTGTAGAACTGAGGTTAGAAGCCTATTGTGGGGCTTGATGTGCTTTGATTTCGGTTTTCTTCAATATATGGAATAGCTAATGCTCTTGCAGAAAGATTTTTTTTCCTTCCTAGCTTTTTTTCCTGAAAGTGAAGTGTCTACTTTTTTTTTTAGATTAGCCTAGTGTTGATCCATTGGATACGATAAGAATTGACCAACCGATCTATTATCTGAGTGTGAGGGCATCAGTGGAGAGAGAGTGACTAATCCAAGGTCACCAGCCAACTTTAATGCCTAAGGCAGGACTGGAACTCATAATCTCCTAGTTTCTAACCTGGTGCCTTAACCACTAGACCAACTGGCTCTTGTTCAGAGGGAAAAATAAACTAAAGAATAAATGCACAATGCATGTAGTTAGCAAACTTTGATATAATTACTAATTTATAAATTCTAAGATTTAACTTTAATCTCATACTGTTGTATGCATAATTTTACCCACTTTAAGCACAGTTGGAAAAGAAGAGGAAGATGTTTCATTCTATCAGTGGTGACCTCTTCCTTTTCAGCATCCTGTTTCATATGTGAACTCATGGCATCTATGTGGTTAAGAGAACTTAGCACAACAAAACTCCCTGTTATGTCTGCCTTCAGAAGAAACTATGAAAAACATACTCAAAGCATTTGATCAAATATCTATTAAAAGTGTCTTTCACGTCATCTTTTGAACTCTTGGTTTGAATCAGCTTAATGCCTCAAGGGCTTTGCCTGACTTTGTTATCTGTGTTGCATGCTTAGATTAGGGTTTTGCCTATTAACAGTTCGTTATCAGCAAGGAATTTGCCACATGAATTGTGCAAAGATAGATCTGCTTCTGCACTCAGCTCCATATCCAAATTATGATGCTCATTTGATACTGATTTCTGGAACACAAAATCTGCTTATCCTTTTCCTTTTTGACTTACTAGGTGCTGGTTGGGAAATACTTCTAAAATTCTGTCTCTTTTCCCATCTCTTCTTATGGCTGGAATGATCCATTTCCATAGGTGGAGAGATACCATTATAAATTGTGATTGTAGAAAAAAATGTTGAGTGTGTAGCCAAACATGTGTTGCACTCTGAACCAAGGTTGGATAGATTTCAGTTATGTCTCTGGTTAAATGCTAACATTATATATATTGAAATCTGACTAATAAGACTTTCAATCACCCTGTTTCTTCCCAAATCAGGATTGCCCTCCTCCCCACTATCTAGAGTATGTGATCATAGGCTGTAATGAAGAGGGGAACTTCATCTTTGCTACTCAGTCAACAAAAGCAATATATTGGATTTCCTGCTATGAATTTTTAAAAGCTATGCAAGGAAGTTAAAGGAACCTTTCATTTCTGGTACTCTGTTTTCTAGCATTTCAACTTCATAGGCAGAAGTATGAGTCTATAAAATATCTGTTTTGCTGAATGATAAAATACATGAATTGGACAACTTTGTTCTGAAAATAAGAAATAAATATAATATGGTTCATTTTGGGTAACTGAGTTCACAGTGTTTCACAGCATTATTGTAAACTTAACAACATGCTAAAGAAAATGTTTGTTTCTAGGTGCCAAGTTGACCTGTCAACTTTAAGCAAAGAGCATACTCATAAGCTAGAGCTGCCTCTGGAAGAAGGCGAAGGGCATCTGATACTGCTGGTTACATTGACTGCTTCAGCTGCGGTCAGCATATCTGACTTCTCAATGAATGCTTTGGAAGATCCAAAGGAACAGAAAGAAATCCTAAAAAGATATGTATGCAACATCTTTTTCTTACTCTTTTTGCATAAGATTATAGTGATAAACAGTGAAATGTAAAAGGAAAAACTTACTTACTTACTTACTTACTTACTTACTTACTTACTTACTTACTTACTTACTTTATACGCTGCCATAATAGTTCTGCTTCCAGTAGCTAACAGTAAAACTATACAATACAGTTTTACCAAATGATAAAATAGGGGATGAGATCCTTCTGGTCACAATTTCTGCCAGTTATAGTATAGTAGTGTGAGAGTCCAAAAGTCAGAGATCTGTTCTTTCTAGATAAATCCTCCATCCAAAAGAATCAGAATGGATAAGAAACCAACCTATAAAGTACTAAAAATTGTTGAAGTCACTATTCTTAGAATATCAATTTAGTATGGCAGCCGTGGTTATCTCTTCTTCCATCAGCCTGTTGCTCACTCTATTAGGACTATTCTGCCTGTTGCTCACTCTATTAGGACTATTAGGACTATATATAGTACTCATCTGTACTCATCTGTACTAACTCTTGTGGGTAGCTTCCTCCAGTTTATGATAATAAAGATTATTTTGTGTGTGTGTGTGTGTATATATATATATATATGTAGGTCTTTGGTTGTTCGGGTTTTCTCCCGTGTAAAATTGGAAATGTCTTGGCAACGTTTCGACGAAGTCTCATTCGTCATCTTCAGGCTTCAGCTTCGTGCTTCTGGGAGCAATGCGTGATCGCATTGCTCCCAGAAGCACGAAGCTGAAGCCTGAAGATGACGAATGAGACTTCATCAAACGCTACAAGACATTTCCAATTTTACACGGAGAAAACCCAACAACCAAAGACCTACATACAAACACCGTGAAAACCTCAGAAAACAAATATATATATATATATATATATATATATATATATATATATATATATATACAGTTCACCATGGAAACAGAAGTTAACAACCAACTTCCCTTCCTAGATGTCTTAGTCTACAAGAAACCCAATGGCTCCCTAGGACACACCATCTACCAGAAGAAAACACACACAAACCGCTATCTGCACGCCACCATCCAGCACAGATCAACTCCGTAGCCAAGACACTCATCTTTAGAACAAAACGCTTAGCTGACGAACAACACCTAAAAACCGAACTACATACCCTCACAAACGTACTAACATCCAATGGATTCCAGAGAAATAAGATTACCAAACTAATCCAAAAAGAACCGCCCACTAAAACCCAAGACAGAGAACAAGAAAACGGCACAGCCCTCCTCCCATATATAAAAGGCACCACAGACAGAATCAGCAAGATCCTCCACAAACATAACATCAAGACAGCATTCTGCACAAACCAAAAAATATCCACCATCCTAAGAAACCCCAAAGACAAAATTGAGTTAGAAAATCAAGGAGTATATGAAATCCCATGCACCGCCTGCCCCACCACATACATCGGACAAACCAACAGAAGAATAAGTGCACGCATTGAAGAACACAAGAACTCAGTCAAAAAAGAGGAACCAACTTCTTCCCTGGTCCAACACCTTAAAGTCACAGGACACGATATTGACTTTAAAAAGACCAGAACCATCGCCAAAACTGAACACTTTAACAACAGAATAATCAGAGAAGCCATCGAGATAGAAAAACGCCCACACAGCATGAACAAACGAGATGATACCTCCCGCCTACCAGCCATTTGGAAACCCGCCCTTATTGACAAACGAGTCCTTAACACGAGGAATGACACCAGACCCACACTCACGAGGTCCACACAGGATGTCACCACCACACATCCACCCAGAAAGCAGACCCAAACCCACACTGATCAGGAAGCACGACCAAGGACCAGAAGCCAGACCGCAGCTGCAACATTAGCCATTTCAAACCCCTCCAATCCATACATGCAGCAGACTGACACCCACTACGAAGATGTAGCACGACCACGAACACGAAGCCAAACAGCGGCAGTGCAGCTCACCAGCTCAAATCCCCCTGCAACTCAGACTAATCTGAGCACAACCAAGCCCCCACCCAAACAGGACACACCCCCAGCCAATCAGAGCACAGCCAAGCTCCCACCCAATCAGTTCAAACCCCCACTAGCAGTTAAAAAGGAAGAAACAGCTGCAATCACACATTGCTCCCAGAAGCACGAAGCTGAAGCCTGAAGATGACGAATGAGACTTCGTCGAAACGTCGCCAAGACACTTCCAATTTTACGCAGGAGAAAACCCGAATAACCAAAGACCTACATGCAAACACCCGCGAAAACCTCAGAAAATATATATATATATATATATATATATATATGTATGTATGTATGTATGTATGTATGTATGTATGTATGCATGCATATATTTTCTGAATAACCCGAATAACCAAAGACCTACATATATGTGTGTGTGTGTGTGTGTGTGTGTGTGTGTGTGTGTGTGTGTTTAAATGTAGTTTTACTTGATTTTATTTTTTCACTGAAATGTTAACTTCTTGTTATAATTAAGATATTTCCTAACTGACTTTGCCAACAAGTAATGTCCTTAAGTAGCCGAAGAATTGAATTTTATAAATTCTTTGTGTTATTTAAAACAAAGTCCTTCTTTTAGGGATTTGTTCTATTAGAATCAGATGTTTTGAGTAGGTTAGAAATCTAACATAAAGAAATAATAAGGATACTGAATGTTTAAAATCTGGATTGAACATTTTGAAAAATATTCTGTCCTTGTATCATAGAAGCAATTGTGTAGTTTTAGTAAAGGAACAGCAAGGGGAGCTCTTACTCCAGTTTTTTGAATATTGGATTCACTAAAACTGACTTACTAAACACAAAGAAGAAAGAAAAAAAGCTATCTCCCCTAAAATTACAAAGCTTTTATTGTATAGGTCTGCCAGGTGTTTAGAAGTTATCTCTAGACACTGTGCATTAAGTTAAACTCTGACTAACAGAGGACTGTTTAATTTTTTTTGTTTTGTTTTAAAATATTCCTATTCTATGGTTGACATCCTCTCAATAAGTGAATTTAATAAAGATGTACCTTATCAGGCTGTGCAGATAATATGAAGTGCTAGTACTATTGCGGTACAATATTCTTCAAACAGATTAGCAGGATGTGTGCTTCAGCAAATTTATTCTATCTATCTCCACTGAATCAGCTGCCTGCAAGTACTTGTACACATCATACACCAATAGTATTACCATAAACACAATTTAATAGAGGTGACTTAGTAAGGCTAACCATTATATTTTTAAAATCAAGAAATGTACTAAATCATCTGCAAATGTAGGATTATCAATATTATTTCAGATTTTTGAGTCAACTAAGGCAAGCTGGTCTGTCAGAGTATATCTTGGGAGATAAATGCATTTCTCAAATATTAATTTTAATGAAATATGCATTTTGGAATCCAGTATACCAGAAAAATATGAAGCAAAGGATGTTCATTGTTCTGACTATCTTTTAATAATAAACAAATAACCAGTAAATCACAACTTTTGAACTTACATCTTTTCCCCCAATTTTTTTATTAGTTTAAGCAAATTTTAATAGAGAATAGCAGCATCAATAAAAAAAAGTATGACATTAAAAATCTGATTTCCAGTATGTTTATTTCAGACATTAAATTGTTGTTACTTGGTTGGCTGGATAACTTGGTTCATCAACATGAGCCACACATAGCTGCAATAATCCTGGATAAATAACAGCATCATAGTATACCGGATATGGAAATGGCTACATATTTTTGTAGCAAATCTTTATCCCTACATATTTTACAGGAAATCTTCAATATTAGTGTTGTTATCCTTCACTAAATCTGTAGTAAATATTACTGGGTAACTGACATATTCATGATCTTTTTTACTCTAAAATTATTTATAAAGTTTTCTTTTTAAAGTATTGAGAAGGCGGTCTTTCTATTTAAAAATGTGTTTTGCCCTATTTTTGAGACTGAAAAGAGTAAATGCACTGACCCTGCCATCAGATCAAATAGTCTTGGGAAATGACTCTATTACTGTCATTTAACCATTTGTAGCAGAACATCAGAGCCCTACAAATTAAAGAGGCATTACTGTTTGAACCATTTTATCACAATTGTATGAAAAGATTAATTCCTTTTGGGATGGGAGGAGGGCCGTAATGGGTAGCAGACCAAAAGAAAGATTCTATGACCTTTTCAGAACGGGTATGCTGAACCCCTGCTCCCCCTTGTCACAGTTTAAAAACCAGAGAAGCTAGTTTAGTGAAGAAGTTGTTAGCATTCCATTTTTATTATGACATTTCACAGTCATCCGATTTAATGTCCCTTGACCGGATTGTCCACCGTGAGACGATGGGGCTTGAAATGTTATTTAGAGCATTGATAAAAGGTGAGCAGTTATAAGATGACAGCGAGTCATAAGGCTGGTGGTGTGACATTAATTTTCTCCATAACAGAGATGGAATAAGACGTCATGGTGACAAGCTGTCAATCAGTGCTGGCCCCTCAGTGTATCTTGATGCCATAGGATGGGGTATTGGTTCTCCCATAATAGAGCTGAACTGAGATGCTCTCGCTGACAGCTGCTGCAGCTATACAGAAAATATATTATACTGCCTTTCATTAAAAAAATAAAGAGGACTCATCTCCAGAGCATTTCAATCTTTTCCCATCTATTGAGGGCTGAAAGGATTCACAGCAAATCATAGATTTCTGTGCTATGGAAATTTGAAGCCTCCAATACCATCTGGGTTTTGAGGCCTCCAACAGTCTTCATAAATAAGAAGACTGATAATCATCTCATAAATCATTACTTTAAGTTGCATGTTTAAAGTAATGTATTAAAGTCATTTGCTTTTCACAAAATCCTACAATAATCTGCAGTGTGTCATTGGCTGAAATTGTCAGAAACGCAGTAAATTGCACTAAATCAGCTGACTAGCAAAATCTAAAAGTTCAAACTATAATTATCCCACTGGCAAATAATAGTGGGCAAAATATTGCCAGGTTTTTTTTTAAATGAATGGAATCCGCATACAGGTGAAAAGGTTGACTTTTGCTTTTGTTCTGTGTTAACAGGAAATGCAAAACAAATTCAATTTCAAAACAACAAAAAAGACTTTTAATTTCACCATGTCTTCCTTGTTCAACATAGCATGGAACTGGAAAATATCGGTATTAAAATACCAGGATTGACAAAAAAAGGTCCCCAGACATTTTTGAGAACTATAATAAATGATAAATAATGACAAATAACATTTTTCTGTTGCTTTCTTTAAGACCTAGTTTCAAAACAAATCAAGGGAAAAAAAGAAAGGTAGAGGGGGAGGTTGTCTCTCTGATTAAGCAAATTTCTAATCGGCAAATACTATGAAATTAAAAGTTAACAGATATAGTATTAGTGATCTTATAGAATGCTAGAGATATGTGAAGATTGATGTGCTATATAAACTACAATGCTGAACATTGTCTCTCGTCTCTGAGATATATATTACGGGCTTTGTGTCTCATTCTTATTTATAAATGGGTCTGTCTAATACATGGTTAAGATTTCAGCTTTTTCAAGCAGAAAACATTTTTGTTAAACAGAATATGATTGAGAATTTAAATTTTGCATCATAATGGAAAAGAGCATTAATTCAGACGTTTGTTAAAATCCAGGTTTGCTACTTTAATGGGATTTAACCTGTCAAAATGTTTAGAAATTCATTCTTTACTTGCTGTTTCCTGATTTTTTAAAAATAAATACTATTTTTAAAAGATAACACTTTTATAAAATATTTTAATTATACTGTATAAACTAACTATTATATAGTAGTAATTATAAAACTATATAAAACTATAATTTTATACCATAATATAGGAAATTTGAACACATGCTGTGTTTATGCAATTAAAACTTATAAACTAAACTTATAAACAAATTAAAATAATTGCTATTTTGTGAATAATATGAGGAAGCTGTAGGGAATAAAGCTAAATAGTATAGAAATATGTACTGCTACTATAAAAGTATGTATGCATACTTTTAGTTTTCTTACAGATAACTCATAGAAACACTCCAGTTTCTAAATTATTTCTCAAGAACCTGCAAAATCTCTGGTTTGTAGAATAGAAATACCTTATGATCAAGGTGTCATCATTTAATATAATTATGGGGCACTATTCCAATTAAATAATGATTTAAAATAAACAACACATATTAAATATCTTTTAAAATTAGACTTGTTAAATTATGTATTTGGGATAGAACTGAATATTTTCTCTACTGAATGTCAACTAATGTTAAGGAATAAAAGTGTTATAGCAGGAACCAGTGGTTTCCATGCCAATGGGTACTAGATGAGCATAGTTCAGATGCCTTCCAAGGCTATCAAGAGATCAGTCAAATACCCGCTGACTCAGGAAAATTGGAGGAAAAAAAGCATAGAAATTCAATCCAGGATCCATACATACAATATATAAAAGCTTTGACATCTGTGTACTGCAGTGGAAACATATCTATATTCTTTCTTTTTGTCTACAATTAAGACTAATCCTGTGAAGCTCTGTCCATGAGCCTTCTGCCAAGTAAGCCAGTTCCAGAATAAAGTGTTGAGTCAGATCTAAGTGCAGCTTCACAGTTAGTATATGATAGAAACCTATGTGGTGTAAGCCATCAGGACAACTTAGAACATTTAAGAGGGAATGAATGGTCTCCTCATATTTTGCCTTTTTTATGACTTCAGTGTAATTTCCTAAATTTTGTGTATTATTTCTAGACCCTAATGCAGATCTTTCAAAACATAAAGGATGTGGGATTTCTCCAGGTAAAGGTCATCAGAGCAGAAGGTTTGATGGCAGCTGATGTTACAGGCAAGAACTATTTCCATTTTTATGCTAATCAGTAACCACTGACTAATTTTATAAAGTTATACTTTACAAAACCAACAGTATAGCAAATAAAAAACAGAAGTTTGCTAGGATTCTTTTCTATTCTTGCTTAATGGTGAATTCTGTTACATCTTTTAAAAAACATTTTGCAAATAAATTTATATCTGGGCTTTTGAGAACCCAAATTCTTACTTGACAGAAAAGGTAAAACGAAGCAATCACATGGCTGCCAAAATATTTTTTTCTGAGAGCCTTCAATGAATTACTCTATGTACAACATAATTACATGAAATGAGTTATATCTTTATCAGGCCTCCACCTCCACGTCCCTTCCTGCCTTTGGGGACCAAAGCCCTCCGGGTCCAGGACGATATCCGTTCTCTTTCTCAAAATGTCTCCTCCATTTACCTAGCTGTCCAGTCCCTCCATCACCTGGGATTGGATCACCCGCTGTACTACTTCCTTCCTGGTGACTCATTAGTCATGAAATCCTAGATGGTCCCCTGGCTGAACATGGGAAAGAACCCTTCCTCGTCCTTCCCATGATCCATACAGCTGTCAAAGTTGCTGGTATTTGCACCTGGATTCACCTCAGCCATCCCAAGTCCTCTGATCCTTCTGAGGACAGTAGCCTGTGGTGCTGAGGATGACCTTGGGCTGAAGCTTTCGTTTAAACAACATCACCCTTCAGTCGCATGCTAAAACATCAAAGGAGTCACTGGTTTACTAACAGCCACTGAGTGATTTGCCATAAGCACTCTATCTTTTTCCACCATGTGACTTGGCATACAAAAGGGGGCCCAGGAAGGTATAGTGAGAGAAGCAAACTTTGAGGCTCATAGAAAGTCAGTCTGTAAGGAAGATCTTCCAGCAGAACACCACCCAGTACAACTGGGCCATGTGAAAACTTTGGAACATGAAGACACCACCCCACCCCAACACAAATGGAAGGACAACAAACAGCCTCAGTGGCCATCTTTGGGGTTTGGAGTACCAACACACATATTCATAATATCCAGACCTGAGCAAAACAGTTAAAAATTACTAGTTGTGGATCTGTGCACACATACTCCCAACTGGCACTCAGGGGCTGTTCATGGAAGCAACCCCATTGGAAGCCTAGGTATACTAAATCATAGATGTTACTGATAGTTGGAAGATAATTGAAAGATGCCCGTTCTCCATAATAAAGAACAAATCATTGCAAAGTTAGGGCTCGTATCCAGCACAGAGCAGAGGCTTGCCTCCAACCTTTTAATTCTTCCTCCAAATACAGTTGGTATGTATGCATGGTGCACCATCACCTGGAAAGTCAACCACACCTAATGGGAGTTGGTGGATAAGTTCAATCAGGCTTTTGGCATTAATATCAGTGAGGATCACAATCCATTTGTCCTGTACAGCCTATATGAGGCAATGTCAGCCTGAGCTCATATGGACCCCATTATGATGGAGGCTCCATCAAGTGAAGGATATTTCATAGCAAGTGATTCAAAATTGCCAGGCCTTGGATGTTGTCCTTGCTACCAAGGGAGGTCTCTGTACATTAATTCACCCCCATTGTTGCAATTACATCTCTCTATGCTGACTTGATAATTTGAAATCACACATCTATCTCATGGAAAAGGAGATACAGAACAGAGAAGAGGCTCTGGACTGGCTTCTTGGCTTACTAGTTGGCTACCTGGCTGTGGTTGGCTCTGGGAGATTTTTCGGGTTATCCTTTTTGTCATCTTCCTAATATTCTTCTGCTGTTGCATACATTGTCTTCCTCTTATCATGTCTGCCTGCCCTAACATCTGTCCCATGAGACATCAGAAATGTGGCTCATATGCCGTCTCTGCTTATCCTGTCTTTGCTGGTCATACTTCTGTGTACTGGTCAAAATATGAAAGGAGGATTTATGTTGACCAGGATTGTGATAAATCTGATGATTGGTTAAAAGGTTCTTATGTTGAAATGGCAGAAATAAAGTTTAGGACTTAGCTGGCCCTTTGCATTGTGGAAAGTTTCATAAGAAACCAAAAGCTTGTGAGCTAAGCACATGATAAAACCACAAGAGATATGCACAGGTATTTTTGTAACTGCTGTATCTTATGTACTATATGCCCACTTCCTGTTATATAACTAATAGAAAGCCATCAAGAAATAAGTCTGTATACCGTATATACTCGAGTATAAGCCGATCCGAATATAAGCCGAGGTACCTAATTTTACCACAAAAACTGGGAAAAACTATTGACTCGAGTATAAGCCGAGGGTGGGAAATGAGGCAGCTACTGGTCAATGTAAAAAATAAAGATAGAGCCAAGTAAAATAACATGAATATTTATTTGAACGAAAAACAATAAAAGTGCAAAAGGGGGTCCCCAAAAAGAATATGGTATCAAAAATACAGTATCTTTAAAAGTAACAGCAACCAAGCTAACGAGAGCTAAAATCCCTCAAAACTGGAGTTCTCCTCCTCATCATCTGTTTGTCCAAACAGAGCTTCAGCTACTTCAGCTTCTGTGATGTTATCCGCGTATCGTTGTCGTCATCACTGAGTTCACAGTCGTCATCATCACTGCTGTCACTCTCATACAATGCGCTGTCTTCACTGCCATCCATAGCATTACTAATGCCACATTTCTTGAAGGCACGTTGCACCATGTCCTCTGGAATATCTTCCCATGCATCACGAACCCACTGTGCTATTAGTTCTATGTCTGGCTTTCTCAGATTTCCAACTTTTGTCAGACGAGCTTGACCAGATGTCATCCATTCATGCCACATCCTTCGCACATGGTCCTTGAAAGGTTTATTTAAACTGACATCTAGGGGCTGCAATACAGATGTAAGCCCACCTGGAATAACGGCCAAAGTGACTTGAGATGACTTTGCCAATTTTTATGTCATCAGATGTGTGGGCTCTGAACATATCCCAAACTAACAGTGATCTTCTAGTCCAGTCCCCACTCCTCAAGCAAGAGATCCTATACTGTTTCAGACAAAGGATTGTCCAGTCTGTTCTTTAAAAACCCTCCAGGAATGAAGTGTCCAATAAGGTTCAAATTGCAAGTACCGGTAGTCCTCAATTTAAGACTGCAATTGAGCCCAAAACATTGTTTTGTTATTTTTCCCTAACCGTGTATGTATCCCCTGCCCCCATTTCGTCAGGCTGCCATCAAAGCGAAGCACGGCTGAATATTATTATTATTATTATTATTATTATTATTATTATTATTATTATTATTATTATTATCATTATCATTATCATTATCATCATCATCATCATCATCATTATTATTATTATTATTATCATTATTATCATTATTATCATCATCATTATTATTATTATTATTATTATTATTATTATCATTATCATTATTATCATTATCATCATCATCATTATTATTATTATTATTATCATTATCATTATTATCATTATCATCATTATTATTATTATTATTATTATTATTATTATTATCATTATCATTATTATCATTATCATCATCATTATTATTATTATTATCATTATTATTATTATTATTATATGATGATGATGATTTTTTTGCATTGGACAGAGCGAGCTTCAGTTTACCAAACTTTGTATCTTTTAATGAAACGTGTTAGTCTGGAAGGGACTGTTTGAACTCACAAAACACTTGCAACTTTTAGTTCCGTGCTGAGGATTTTTGGAAAGCAGCCCAGCAATATTTATTTATTGCTCGGACTGCTCTTATTTTCACTCCCCCTTTTCTTTTCTTTTCCTTCCCTCCCTCCCTCCTTCTCTGCCTCTCTTTCGTCCCCCACCTCCCGGGATCCTTGCGGGTCGAAGGTTCTGCCCTGCCTTACACCAGCCGCCCACCTATGCCAAGGTCTCCCTGGCTCTTTCGCTCTCTGTAAGCAGCGGCTTCTCGGCAGCGTCGCCCCCCTCCCCTCCATGGATCGGCTCCTTCCCCAGCACTGAAGGCATCCTTAGGAATACACCTCCACCTCCAGGAAAATAAAAAGAGGCAGAGAAGGTAAATCGCCCGCCCCGTTCGGAAAGGAAGGGGAGAGGACTCCAATGGAAGAAGGGAGAGGAGAATTACCAATAACAAACACAAAGCGCTGGGTTAGAGGTGCCTTGTCATGTACAAGGAGATCAGAGAGGCAACCACCATGAAACAATAATCAGACTCAAAGCAGGCTGCTTATTTGCCATTTGCTCTGGGTAGAACGGGTTTTTAAAAAATTGGTTTGGAGAAGGAAAGCTAATTTGCTGATCTGCGCGAGGTCGGTTTCTTTTGCCTCCTTCTTCTTCCTCCTCCTTCTTCCCACCTAGCTTGCAATGCCCCATCTCTCCTCCTCCTCCTCCTCCTGCCCCCTCTCGGGAGAAATTGTTTGTTCTTGCCGTATTTCTCCGCTTTCCAAGAGGCTTTTCTTTTCACCTCTTTCTCCCCACCTCCCCAATTTCCATAGGGAAAAAAACCCTAGGAAAACTTGGCAAAAATAAAATAAAATAAAAAGTACTGAGTGCAAATGTTTTTTTATACTGTAGTTGGAGTTTTCCACGTTTCTTTCACATTCAAGGCAGCATTCTCCCCCATCCTCGCTGCTTTTCCAAAACATGCTTTGAAACCTTTGCATTTTATTGGGATGTATTAGTGACAACGCCCCTCCGCCCCTCCGAGGCGAGAGGAGGGCAGTAAGAGGAGGCGAGTGACAAACAAATAAAGAGAGTTCTTCTGCCCCTTGGCGTTTGACACACTCGCCGTCCTCTCCAGCGAAATTGAGTGCGGCGGCAGTGGGGGTGGGTGGGTGGGTGGGGAGGCCGCCGTGAAGTGCCGGCTGGGGAGCCGGGATTGAAGTGCCGGCATGCTTTGCCAGCTCGGCCGGCTCGTTTTGGGCGGCGGCTGGCCTCGGCGTTTTCTTCCGCCGCTTTTTGATGGCGGCGGCGGCGGTGGTCGGCGGAGGGGGCGTTCGACATTTTCGCCCCCCTCTCACTCGTCCTCCTCTTGCCCGCGGTGGGGGCGGAGGCGTTGTCACCTCGCCCTCCTCTCCGGCGGTGAGTGCGGCGGCAGGGGAGGCCGCCGTGAAGTGCCGGCTGGGGGCCAGGAGCCAATCCCGGGCTCCCCAGCCGGCACTTCACGGCGGCCTCCCACCCACCCCACTGCCGCCGCACTCAATTTCGGCTTTCGAAGGCGGTGACAAACGCCAAGGCGAAGAACTCTGTTGTTTGTCACTCTCGCCCAGCGGAGGCGTTGTCACCTCGCCCTCCTCTCCGGCGGTGAGTGCGGCGGCAGGGGAGGCCGCCGTGAAGTGCGGCTGGGGGCCGGGATTGGCTCGGGCTCCCCAGCCGGCACTTCACGGCGGCCTCCCACCCACCCACCCACCCCACTGCCGCCGCACTCAATTTCGGCTTTCGAAGGCGGTGACAACGCCTCCGCCCCTCCGAGGCGAGAGGAGGCGAGTGACAAACAAATAAAGAGTTCTTCTGCCCCTTGGCGTTGTCACCCTCGCCCTCCTCTCCGGCGAAATTGAGTGCGGCGGCGGTGGGGGTGGGTGGGGAGGCCGCCGTGAAGTGCCGGCTGGGGAGCCGGGATTGGCTCGGGCTCCCCAGCGGCCTCCCACCCACCCACCCCACTGCCGCCGCACTCAATTTCGGCTTTCGGAGGCGGTGACAAACGCCAAGGCGAGAAGAACTCTGTTGTTTGTCACTCTCGCCCTCCTCTCCGGCCGAAATTGAGTGCGGCGGCGGCAGGGGAGGCCGCGTGAAGTGCCGGCTGGGGAGCCGGGATTGGCTCGGGCTCCCCAGCCGGCACTTCACGGCGGCCTCCCACCCACCCACCCCACTGCCGCCGCACTCAATTTCGGCTGGAGAGGAGGGCGAGTGACAACGCCTCCGCCCCACCGCGGGCAAGAGGAGGGCGAGTGAGAGGGCGAAAATGTCGACGCCCCTCCGCCCCGCCCCTCCGCCCCACCGCGGGCAAGAGGAGGGCGAGTGAGAGGAGGCGAGTGACAAACAAATAAAGAGTTCTTCTGCCCTTGGCGTTGTCACCTCGCCCTCCTCTCCAGCGAAATTGAGTGCGGGCGGCGGTGGGGGTGGGTGGGTGGGTGGGGAGGCCGCCGTGAAGTGCCGGCTGGGGAGCCGGGATTGAAGTGCCGGCATGCTTTGCCAGCTCGGCCGGCTCGTTTTGGGCGGCTGGCCTCGGCGTTTTCTTCCGCCGCTTTTGATGGCGGCGGCGGTGGTCGGCGGAGGGGGCGTTCGACATTTTCGCCCCCCTCTCCCTCGTCCTCCTCTTGCCCGCGGTGGGGGCGGGGGGGGCGGTTGTCACTCTCGCCCTCCTCTCCGGCGGTGAGTGCGGCGGCAGGGGAGGCCGCCGTGAAGTGCGGCTGGGGGCCAGGGCCAATCCGGGCTCCCCAGCCGGCACTTCACGGCGGCCTCCCACCCACCCCACTGCCGCCGCACTCAATTTCGGCTTTCGAAGGCGGTGACAAACGCCAAGCGAAGAACTCTGTTGTTTGTCACTCTCGCCCAGCGGAGGCGTTGTCACCTCGCCCTCCTCTCCGGCGAAATTGAGTGCGGCGGCAGGGGAGGCCGCCGTGAAGTGCGGCTGGGGGCCGGGATTGGCTCCCGGGCTCCCCAGCCGGCACTTCACGGCGGCCTCCCACCCACCCCACTGCCGCCGCACTCAATTTCGGCTTTCGAAGGCGGTGACAACGCCTCCGCCTCCGAGGGCGAGTGACAAACAAATAAAGAGTTCTTCTGCCCTTGGCGTTGTCACCCTCGCCCTCCTCTCCGGCGAAATTGAGTGCGGGCGGCGGTGGGGGTGGGGAGGCCGCCGTGAAGTGCCGGCTGGGGGCCGGGATTGGCTCCCGGGCTCCCCAGCCGGCACTTCACGGCGGCCTCCCACCCACCCCACTGCCGCCGCACTCAATTTCGGCTTTCGAAGGCGGTGACAAACGCCAAGGCGAAGAACTCTGTTGTTGTCACCCTCGCCCTCCTCTCCGGCGAAATTGAGTGCGGCGGCAGGAGGCCGCCGTGAAGTGCGGCTGGGGGCCGGGATTGGCTCCCGGGCTCCCCAGCCGGCACTTCACGGCGGCCTCCCACCCACCCCACTGCCGCCGCACTCAATTTCGGCTTTCGAAGGCGGTGACAACGCCCCTCCGCCCCACCGCGGGCAGAGGAGGGCGAGTGAGAGGGCGAAAATGTCGACGCCCCTCCGCCCCGCCCCTCCGCCGACCACCGCCGCCGCCGCCATCAAAAGCGGCGGAAGCGCCGAGGCCAGCCGCCGCCCCAAAACGAGCCGGCCGAGCTGGCAAAGCATGCCGGCAGCATTTGGGCTCGTCCTGCCGGCCCAGCTGTTCCCGAGGGCAAAAAACCCTCTCCCTGGGTCGGCTCTGCAAGGGTAGACTCGAGTATAAGCCGAGGGGGCGTTTTTCAGCACAAAAAACGTGCCGAAAAACTCGGCTTATACTCGAGTATATACGGTATACTTTATTCAAACTGCATTCAGGGTTTTTCCAAACTTATGGGAGGTCCCATTTTTGTTCAGCTGAATAAACACTTATTTTTGAAAGAGAGATAACCTAGTCTCTGTCTCTGCACTCTGATTTGTGCTTGACAACACCATGCTAGCTGTAAGTATGAGGGCTGGCTGTAACTGCTACTCATTTGGCATTGTCATAAGTTGAACACTTGCTGAACAAATATTCATTAAACAAGGACCACCTGTAAACTATTTTCACAATACTTTTGGATATGTCTATGTGTGTATGTCTTTACTGTGCCAGTTGTTCCTGAAATCACCAAGAATCAATCCTGACTCAAAGGAGAGTTTACAATTTCAGTCATATTGACACTATCAATGAAAGAGACTGTATAAATATAATTTGTAGACATGAATGCACAAATACTAAAATAGTATAGTAAAATAGTAAATAGTTTACTATTTTTACAAATAGTAAAAAGATTTGCGTGTGTGTATGCCTATAGTTTTATGGCCACATGAATTACACTAAGAGCTACTGATAATCAGCAAATCTTATTCTGAATTAACCATGTTTGGTATTTCTGTAGACATATATGTAATTTTTTTGCTTTTATTATATGCTATTAATTGGTAGCTATTATTAATATTTCAAAGAAAGTTATTCATGACTTTCCAAATTCCATTGCAGTAGTGACATAACAGTAATGACAGTTTATGAAAACCACCTGATTCCTTTTACTCTAATAATATAGCACAGCTTGTATGACTGACATGCCCAAAATAAAGTTCTAGCCCTTAAATATTTTTCAGACATATTTTTAGACATGGCACCGCCGTATAATAAAAGCTATGGAATCTTTCAGTAAAAGCAATTCTATAGGACCCTTGTCTTTGATTTTATTAATAATAATGTTTATTCTCTTCCCAGTAAAAGAAATAATCTTGGTAACCAACAAGATTTAAAATTAATGAATATCATTCATTAAATAAATGGGAGAGAAAGTTTGTTTTCTATTTACTAAAACAGCATTTTGAGTAAATTAAAATGGATACTATCCTGAGAAAAATTAGAAAATTATGGAATCCAAGTTGCCATAGAGTTATCAAAAAGGAGCTAATCTTTTTCTCCTCTTTTGTTTTCCTCTTTGAGCGATTGATATTCTCCATGGAAATCTATAACTTTTAAATGAAAGCCACCACTAAAGAATAATTGAATTCATCATTGAAAATATCTACAAATTTGATTCAGACAAATCTATAGCTTAAGATGTTTAAGAAGTAGCATTTTAAATTGTTTTAAAAATAGAGTATTAAACATAAAATACAAAAAGTGTTTTTATAAAAGATTTTAATAATAGCTGATTATTGTATGTGAAATAATTCTTTAGCTGTCTATTCTTTGTATGTTTAATAATAGTGTACTGATGATTTAGTGTTCATATGTTTTAATTAATATTGTTGATGGAAGATTATTGCAAAACAAGAACAGGAATATGATATCGAATCATTGTTTTTACTACTGCTAACTGAGTCTTACTTTTGTTAAGAAATTAAAACACTGGAACTCATTAGTGGAATCTGCATTTGACAGGCTGCCTAGGAAACAGTTTATTTTTGCTATCTCTGGGTTTTAATTAAGATGTGTTCAATTATAGTCTCCTCACACATACACTTCCCCTGCTTGCTATGTCACAGATGGGTGATCAGGGTGCTTTCAGATGGTCCAGCCCATGACTTTGACCTTCTGCGCAGTCCAGTGTTCCCTGGGGAACCGTTCAGCTCATGAGGTCTGATTTCACACTTCCAGGATGCCTCAGCTCTCTTAACAATGACAGGGAGACAAAGCCCTTTAGAACATGCCGCACAGGGACTTGTTTAAATTGGAAACTAGAGAGGAGTCAAGGAACGAGGTTATGGACTACAGAATAGTGCTTTTAATAAAGAGCTCACAGCTCTGGTTCAGCTCAAAGAGGGTTACTTCTGTACAATTAATTGAGCCATTTATCTAAACCATCTTAGGTGTCTGATTTCTCACAGAAAGATGCAGATGAGATATGCCCTGAATGAATTTTAACACTGATTGCTTTGGGAGTTTTACTTTGCATTAAACCATGTATTTGTTTTCCCCTCATGGTCTTAATTGTATATGATTTTTTTAAAAATTAAAACTATTATTGGCATTAGGGAAAAAGAAATACAGCTTGAAAGATATATCCATTCTCAATGCAAGCAAAATTTCTAGAAAATAGTGTTTTTTTGCTAATGTTTAGCAATAATACTCTTATTCATCATGCTATACTCCTGAAGTTTGCAACTACATAATGTATCTCAGGCAATCTCCATTCACACCCCAACTTTAGTTAATAGATAGCATCATGTCTAGCCAAGTCAGAGGAGTAGAAGGTTTCGTGTAAAGTGCTGGAAGTAACCTATAAAAGCTTGTAGGCAGGTTGTCAACAAAGTAAGTCAGCCAGCTTGATGGCCTTGAAGACATTCAGATAACTCCATGAAAAATACACCTATTACTGCAACAAAATTCAAAACCTTTATTTGAATCCAGTGCAGATCTGATTATTTGTGTAATCTGGCTGGCTGGAATTTGGAATGAAGGTAATTAAAAATAAGTCATAACTGAGTAATTGATTTTGGCTGCCTCTTCTGTCAAGTTTTTAAGAGAGACCTACTTTTGGTCTTCTAGATCAGGGGGGTCAAACTCAAGGCCCGCAGACCTGATCCAGCCTGCGGGGTGCTTAGATCTGGCCTGTGTGGCCACCCTCGAAACAGTGAAGGACTGGCCTGCGATGGCTCTGCCAGCAAAAATGGAGCTGCCGAGCTCCGTTTTTGTTGGCAGAGGGTTGCAGGAGGTTGTCGCAGCTGAAAATGGAGTTTGGGAGCCCATTTTCTCTGGCAGAGCGCTTGGGCCACCACAGGCACCCCACACACGAGTGATGTCGAGCTGGCCATGCCCATTTTAGCCACACCCACCCTGGCCCCCTGGGGTCAAATACAACCCTGATATGGCCCTCAACGGATTGACTTTGACACCCCTGTTCTAGATGATTCTGAATCTTCAGGGGAATAATATAATAGTGAATTCTTTGTTTGAAACTGCCATACTTACATCTTAGGGAGATCTTTGAGGTATTCTGTGTAGAGACATACAGTCCACTTTTAACAACAGCTTCTGTAACCTTGAAAGGGTCTATCCTGTGCTGGACAAATCCAGAAATGATCCATTTCATCTTGTTCCTGGTTTTAGAGTATGATTTGAACAAATAAAACTGAATCGGAGTGGGGAGGGAAATTGTATCACATTTTTAAAAAACCTCCTTTAGGGATATATTTTTTAAAAGAGTTTTGTTGCTGTGATGCTACCAACCCTTACACCCCATTTTATTAATCGCTGTCTCCAGGAGTTTTCAGTATAGATCCAAATAAAACATTCTGGGTACCCTTAGAGCAAAATTGTATGCATGCTTCATCTCAACATCATGCAAGTCCATAACTCCCTAGAGAATGAGAATATTATGGTCATAGGCATTGGGAGTAAAGGAGGAATAGTATAGTCCTCTCCCTCCCATTCTCTACTAGCAAATTGCTGAGAGTCTGTTGTTGTATACAAAATAAATATTTTATTTATTTATTTATTTATTTTGTCACAACATCATACAAAAAGGTTATATAGTATATAAACATATATATGAGTAAATGTTAGGAGGTATAAGCATATATATATATATAGGAAGAAGAAAAGAAAAACAATAGGACAGGAACGGTAGGCACGTTTGTGCGCTTATGCACGCCCCTTATGGTCCTCTTAGGAATGGGGTGAGGTCCATAGTTGAAAGTTTTTGGTTAAAGCTTTTAGGATTATGGGAAGAGACCACAGAGTCAGGTAAAGTATTCCAAGCACTGATGATTCTGTTACAGAAGTCATATTTTCTGCAATCTAGATTAAAGCGGTTAATATTAAGTTTAAATCTATTGGTTGCCCTTGTATTATTGCAATTAAAGCTGAAGTAGTCTTTGACAGGAAGGACATTACAATAGATGATTCTGTGAGTTAAACTTAGGTCTTGTCGAAGGCGACGGAGTTCCAAGTTTTCTAAGCCCAGGATTTCAAGTCTGGTGGGATAAGGTATTTTGTTGTTTTCAGAGGAATGGAGAACTCTTCTTGTAAAATATTTCTGGACACGTTCAATTGTATTGATGTCAGAGATGTGGTGAGGGTTCCAAACAGGCTGTATTCTAGAATTGGTCTAGCAAATGTTTTATATGCTCTGTGTGGTGTTTTTGGAAAAGAAGCTACGCAAAATTAGGTTTACAACTCTTAGAGCTTTTTTTGCTATGTAGTTGCAGTGGGCTTTGGTACTTAGATCATTTGACATGAAAGATCTCACACCCTATATCTCAAGGCTTTATTGCAACTCATTGGATCTGGGAATACTCTTCAGAGGTTAATCATGGCTGCTTCGGTTTTTGTCTCCAGACCTTCTCACCTGCTTTCTTTTGTAAAAAGGTTTTTTGTTTTTTTAAACAAACAAACATACAAACAATACATCCTTAATCATTCAGTTTTTCATCTGAGTATATATTTTGTGTCTTCTACTGTCTCCTCCATCATTTTCATAATATATTTCTATCATATCTTTATATTTTCATTTAGATAGTTACATCATTTTTCCCAAATTTCTTATGTATATTAATTCATCAATTATCTAAATTTTTATATACATTTATTCTCTAACCATTGATATAATTGCCCCCATACTTAAAAATACTCCAATTCTTCCTTTTCTTTAATTACCAATGTTAATCTATTCATTTCTGCACATTCCAATATTTTCTTAATTACTTCTCCCTCTAAAGGGATTTTCTCTGCTTTACAATTTTGCGCAAATACAATTCTTGCTGCAGTTATAATATGTATAATCAAATAAGTATTCTCTTTACTATATTTCTCTGATAAGATACCCAATTTTTTTAAATTTGCATTTATATCCCACCCTTCTCCGAAGACACAGGGCAGTTTACACTATGTTAAGCAATAGTCTTCATCCATTTGTATATTATATACAAAGTCAACTTATTGCCCCCAACAATCTGGGTCCTCATTTTACCTACCTTATAAAGGATGGAAGGCTGAACAGTTCAGGTTTTAAATCAATATGTTGTTGTATCATTTCCTCTAGCCATGTTCTAATTTTAATCCAGTAGTTCCTCGCTTCTGGACACGTCCACCACATATGATAATACGATCCTGGTATCTGATGGCATTTCCAGCATTTAGCTGATTTATCTTTAAATATTTTTGCCAATTTTTCAGGTGCCATGTGCCATCTATAGAACATTTTGTATAGGTTTTCTTTATATGCTGGGGACATGGTTAATTTATAATTTCTTTCACATATTTGCTGCCATTTGAGTAACTCAATTGTATATCCAAAATTCTTAGCCCATGCTATCATTGTTTCTTTTACCTGTTCTTCTAGCTTAAAACTCAATAAGTAATTGTATAGTTTTTAAATCATTTTTTCATTTGTTCTTCTATCTCATCCAGCTCTGTCATTTCCAAGTAAAAAACCATATAGTTTAGCATCTTTATCATATCTTGTTTGTATTTGTAACTGTGTATACCAATCCATTTCAATCCCTTGTTCTTCTATTTCTTGTTTCTTTTTCAAATCCCCCTTATCTGTTAATATATCTTTATATCTAAGAATAGTCCCCATATTAATAATATTTGGATGTATTAACGCTTCCATTCAGGGGTGAAATCTAAATTTTTTTGCCACCGGTTCTGGGGGTGTGGCTTGGTGGGCATGTGACTGGGTGGGCGTGGCCAACATAACGTCACTCATGTCACTCTTTCTTTCTTCTTTCTTCTTTCTTCTTTTTCTGTCTCTCTCACACACACACACAAACACACACACACACACCTGGTCTGAGCAGCGGCTGCTGAGGGACAAGAAAGAAAGTGTCCCCCGTCATGGACTGGATGCAAGCAGTGGGACCCGAGGCGGAGGGGAAGGCAAGGGGCCTGGGGGACTGCTGGGAAGCCCCCGTGGAAGGCATGCAAGCATGGCAGGGCTTCGGGGAAGAAAGTAAGCAGCCCCACCACCACTTTGCCACTCCATCTCTTCTTCCTTGCCAGCAGCATCTGCTCGGCCAATCTCCCTGCAAACTCAGCCGACGCTTCCACACCTCCACGCACTTCCTTTCCTTCCCCCCACATGATTTCCCCACACCCGCGCAGCATCTGGTTCTGCAGTAAGGCAACCGCGGGAATTGCCAACCCATCGATGGGCACCAGGAGCCCAAGAGGCGAAAGCCGCACTTACAAGAAGGGGGACGGTCCTCTCTTCTTTATGGAGCTTGACTTTGCCAGACTCTTCTCTTCTCTGCTTACTCTTAACGCCACTGACACCGATGCTGCTGGGAAAGTGGCTGGATGAGGCCAAATGAGGCTTGCTGTCCTGCCACAATTACTAGAAAGTGCCTAGGATCCAGGCTACGGTCAGGATTGCAAAGGCATTAGCCCGGATCCACCTCATTGTAGGACCTCCGGGCTGCCTGGGAGCTCCGAGTCAGCTGAAAAAAGGTTCAGTTCTTGGGGAGACACTCTCTTTTCTCATCATTTGGCTGCGTCCAGCTGGTTTCCCAGCAGCATCGGTGTCGTTTTAATGTTTGCATTAAAAACATTACTCCCAAAGTCTCTCTTTTTCTTTAACATCTATTTTTTATCATGTCAGCCTTATTTTTTTTCTTCAATTTAAAGTCTTTTCTCTTATGCCACCAGATGGTGTTGCAGTTTTAATTTCAGTTAGCAAAAATGGAAAAAGTTATTTTTCAAAATACTCAGTTCAGTTCCAATTTATTTAAATTCATTTAAATACAAAATATTTAATATTAAATACAATGCAAAAAAATAATAATCAGGTTGTCTATCTTCTCTTGTTTTCAAATCAAATCCTTTCTTTCAGTCCATTTTGTAATTCATTATTTTCTTTAGATTTACTTGCTTTCCTCGCCGCTCTAATACTGGAAGTGGAGAACTGTCATAGACCCCTCCTCCCCTCCTTGCTCCGTTTCACTTTTTCACTTTCTATTTATTCCAAGTGGGTATGGAAAGAAACGTTAGTATAAAGAGCCAATTTCTCACCCAGATGATGCACTTTGTCTTTGTCCTCACTCCAGTTGCAGCTGTCACAGCATCTTAGTGACACAGTATTGCTGCTTTCTCAGTCGCTTGGTGTGCGAGGCTGTATCCGACTAACCAGGGACTTTGTGGAATCCCTGTGTTAATCTGTCCGTGCGTCTCTTGTTCGCTGACCCTACGAGTTGGTTTAGGTTCAATGAAGATCCCCAAACAGCTGAGATATCAACGATTCCTCCAGGAATGGAGGAACTTTTGTCTCGCTGTGACGCTGGCCACAACCCCTCCTCTCACCTGCTTTCTTACTTCACTTCTGCAGCATTCCCAAACTCCTAATAATCTTTCAAATTCAGTTTGAATGTCTACTATTGACCTCACCCCGTTCCTAGGAGGACTATAAGGGGCGTGCATAAGAGCACAAAAGTGCCTACTGTTCCTGTCCTATTGTTTCCTTTCATTATATCAAATTAATATAGTTATTGTATACTTTTGCTTATATATATGCTTATATGATGTGTTGTTGTTTTATGTTGATGCTTGTGTATACTGTTGTGACAAAATAAAAAAAAAAAACAGCTTTACATCTTCTCACTTTCTCTGCCATCCAGCCAAAGCTCAAAAGGTCACCATCTATCCAATATAGATGGCCTTCTCTGTGGGGGCTCCCACCCTCTGGAATGAACTGCCCCCAGGACTTCGTCAGCTTCCGGACCTTCGGACCTTCCGCCGCGAGCTTAAAACATACTTATTTAATTGCGCAGGACTGAGCTAGATTTTAATTTATGGGTTTTAACTTGGGTTTTATTTTTTATATTTTTAATTATTAGGCTTTGAATAAGTTTTTTAATTGTTTTTAGATTGTATTTATTTGCTTTTAAATGCCTGTAAACCGCCCTGAGTCCTTTGGGAGATAGGGCGGTATATAAATATAAAATATAAATATAAACAAAATATAAACAATAATATTATAAGATATTGTGATTGATAGAATGCCCTTAAGGATCACTTTGGAGTGATTGATGGGGCTGATCTTTCTTTACTGCAACTTGCTTCTACAGAAGTTTTAGCTATGTTCTTAGTTTTATATATTCTAAGCTATATTGGGAGCATGGTGACTCACCTGAGTAGAATGCTGGGTTGAGGATTGGCAAGCCCACTTTCGAAACCTGAGTGCTGCTGTGTGGCGGGGCAAGTTCCCTTCATTTGCTTCAGCTTCTTTTCACTTAGCAGCTCAAAAACATGCAAACGCAAGTAGATAAATAGGTACCACTTCGATGGGCATATTAATGGGGACATGAAAGTAGCCACCAACCAGGCATCACTTAGGCAATGGTGATGTCATCAACTAATCTGATGACACAAAAGCAGTAGCAGTTCCTATATTCGTATGATTAAGCAGCATTCAAATGTGTATTAAAAAAATAAACATTGGTAATTTGGGATCTGACAGAATTTTTAATGCAATTCTTTACTCAAAAATGTGCACAGCACATGAATAAATGAAGTAATTTAATGCAAACATGCATTTTTAGAAAATATGTACAATTATTGAATTATGAGCACATGCAAATAGGGATGAGCACATGGAATTATGTGCACATGCAAAACTTGACTGATTTACTCATCTCTTCTGATGACATTCGATTCTACCTCTCTGCTTCAAAACAGCTTACAGGATATTCTCATGTGGACTTTTTTTTTCTTTGAAGCTCAACCTGTTCAAAACCAACTGATCTTTTCTTTAAAGGCTTTTTCTCTTGTGCACTTCCCATCTGCTTTGTATAGCAAGTGCAGAGCTTTCTTCTTTGCTTTTTATATTCAATCTGTAAATATTCTGTTGCTCCTTTCATTTTAATATTGAAAAAATGAATCCTTTTATCCAGCTGAAAACTCACTGATATCCTGATACCGTCTCTTCTCTTGTTCTATTGCTTAACCTAGGTCATTTTTCACTTTATCCCTATCCACAACTAACGGGTAGTGGGGGAAATCTTTTATTACTTTGGCAATGTAAACTCAATAAATTCCAACATTATCCAGTAACATGAGATGTTGGTCTTCACTACCAAAGTTCTTAAGAGCATTATCCCCTTATCTCTTTGCTTTAGTATTGCAATGATTCCTGATCTTGATCGACGTTCTTCAAATATCATCAAATGCTTTTTCAGTAGTCTATATTTCTGTCCATTGTGTAGATTCTGCAAAATGTTGTATATGGTGATGCCTCATATTAACATGAAACTTTTGGAAAAAATTCATTGCTGTTAGGACCAAATCGTATGGTTGTATTAAAATAATGCTTTTCTAGCTGCTTTGCTCATTAAGTATTTCTGGCCTTAGTTTAAAATTATACTTTTCATACAACTTTTCATGCTTTGTTCTGCATCTACATGTGGATCTCCACATAGTGTCTTCATCTGAATCTATTTCACAGATGATTCTTAAATTTAGAGCTTAGGTCGCTATTTGTCATTAGATAAAAAAATTCTCTAGAAGAATGAAAGGACAGGAGGCATTTCTGGGAATCTTTGGGTAAATCAGCTTAATCAGTTTTTCCCCTTTGAGTTCCTTGATTTTATGCATTCTTTCTATAACCATTTATATTAATTCATTTTTTTATCCTTGTGAAATTTTCCACAGAAATGGTGCTAACATGTCAAACTATATTCTGAAACCCTCTAACCCAAGCTTATAATTTTCATTTTCTAACATAACTAAAAGTGATAATGAAATCTGGGAATATCTATATAGTATGACACTTCCTAAAAATATGTTTCGAATAGCAATGTTTATGTATGAATTGTTATGTGCCTTGATCAGTTAGCTTCCAATCATCTGTGTTGATATTGAAAATACTTGTGTTATGGGGAAAAATGTTTTGAGGGGAAAAATAGGAAAGAACTAAGATCATCAGTGCTGACATTAAAGGGAGGTAAGGAAAGGAAGACACTGTGGAAATTAGGGTGGCCCAGTTGTATATCTATCACCCATGTTCTTGTCTTCAAGCGCAGCACATTCAACCAGTATTGCTGCTGCTGATTTTACTAGGACCTCATAGATTCTTTCTGTATTGTGTCCTTGGCTTCCAGCTCTGTCAGAAGGTGAAAAAGGAAGAGGAATGACTTCATGCACAAAGAGCCACTGTACTTCTCTCAACCAGAGTGACTTTTATTCTTACGGTGCAATAATTTCTGCTTATATTTCTAAAATACAGTGTTATGCATAAAATAATATGCACGTATATAGAGGGCTTTTTGCAATTTTGCAGCAGTTTCAATTGGTGTCTGCTTTGTTATGTTAACTCCTTTAGGTCTCTGGGCAGTACTTTCCCTTCTTACCCTTAGCTTTGAGAGGAGGAGAGAAAGAGGAAAATATTTCTTTCCTGAGCCTCTTAGGAAGCTGGGATCTTGGTTAAGTTTCTTCATGCAGTTGTTTGTGGTCAGTCCTTTTCCAGTGCAATTCCATTCTTTTGATCAACCAGGTTAATTATCGGATAAGACTTTCCAATTCTGCTTGCTCTTTCTGAATTCTGAGTCATGCACTCTTCCTTTTTCCAGGGCATTCAGCCAGTAAACGTTGAGCCCTATCCAGCCACCCCAACTTTATCCCAAATTAAGAGATTACAGGGGTGATTTTGCCTATATTGTTCAAGGCAACTTCCAAAAAGATAAAATATCCAGTAAAAGCAATGTTTATTAGCTAATGCTTAAACACACCAAGCAGAAAAAATAGCAGATACATTTGCCAGAAAACCATTCATAAAAATCCATACCAACTAAATACATTTTCAAAATCTGTTCAGATATATGAAGGGAAAAGCTTTGAAATCCCTATGAAAGGAATGTGAATAGTGGGCCAGATCTTACCATTTATAAAAACCCTATTTGTACAGCATTCATAGACGGAGTAGGGAGGGTGTTGTTTCAAACTATAGCCTAATCAAATAAGCTGCAAAACTGACCTAGTTTTGTTTGAAGCAACTTAATTTCATCCAATTAATAATGTTGTATGGATAGGTTTTAATAGGGACGTGGTGGCTCAGTGGCTAAGACGCTGAGCTTGTCGATCGAAAGGTTGGCAGTTCGAATCCCTAGTGCCTCATAATGGGGTGAGCTCCCGTTACTTGTCCCAGCTTCTACCAACCTAGTAGTTTGAAAGCACGTAAAAAAATGCAAGTAGAAAAATAGGGACCATCTTTGGTGGGAAGGTAACAGCGTTCCGTGCGCCTTTGGCGTTTAGTCATGCTGGCCACATGACTACGGAGACGTCTTTGGACAGTGCTGGCTCTTCGGCTTTGAAATGGAGATAAGCACCGCCCCCTAGAGTCAGGAACGATTAGCACATATGTGTGAGGGGAAACTTTACCTTTACTATGGATAGGTTTGTTGGGATTATGACTTCCCCTCTTGTTTCCAAAACATAGATAAGGTGTGTGAAATTATTCTCATGAAAATAACTAGGAAAACAGGTATTTTTTGTGTTATATTTATGTCTTTAAACATCTGTCATATATCTCTCAATTATACTGTAGTAGTAGTAATATTTGGAAGCTGAATTGATTTGCTTATATTTTGGATTTTGAGGGTTGCTAATGTAAGCCCACTGTGACAGCACTGACAAGGAAACTAGTATTTTCCTTTTAGCACACCTACAGTCAAGTAATATTTTTTAAAAAAATTCTTACTGAATTTATTCATCTATTTAAATTATATGTATTTTCTTGTTATCTTAAGGTCTGATCATACAGTATTAGTTTCCAAAAGTTGCTTATGCAAAAGAACAGTTGTTTAGATTAAGAAACTAAAATTTTGGATATCAGTCTAAGGAATATCCAGTTAAAATTTATTAGTGAAATATCTAGATGGTTTTTCTTTAAAAGATATGGGAAATGGTGATAGCTGACTGTTGCCTCTGGAAATAACAGCACTTGCAGTAATTCTAGTTGATGTTATCTGATGTGTAGACTTTGAAAAAGGAGCAAATTGGCTGAATTGCATCTTGTTGCTTAAAAAAATTCTGGAGTCTGGAAATTTAATAACCAATTTTGCAATAGGGTGATGATAAAAGGAACCATATGATATAATTATATGGGAATACCTTGCAAAACAGAAAGTTCAGATAGTTCAGTGGCAGAATGTGGCCTTTGCATTTATTTAAGTTTATACTTTGCTTTTCTATTCATAGATAGTCCAAATAGTTTTCAATTTAAATTAAATGTAATATTATTAAATATGCAAATCCAATGCTACCTCAAAATTTTAATGTTACTTTCTTTTAAAAATGAAGTAATGAAGCGAGCTGTATTGATTTTGTTTTAATTGTATATTAATAATTGGAAATATATATTTGTGATGTGTTGAACTTTTGTTTGAAACATTCTTGCTTTTTAAAAAAGTAATTTTTATCCAAAATTTGTCAGTTATTGTTAGTTGCGAAGTCGTGTCCGACCCATCGCGACCCCATGGACAACGTTCCTCCAGGCCTTCCTGTCCTCTACCATCCTCTGGAGTCCATTTAACTCATGCCTACTGCTTCAGTGACTCCATCCAGCCACCTCATTCTCTGTCGTCCCCTTCTTCTTTTGCCCTCAATCTTTCCCAGCATTAGTCTCTTCTCCAGTGAGTCCTTCCTTCTCATTAGGTGGCCAAAGTATTTCAGTTTCATCTTCAGGATCTGGCCTTTTAAAGAATAGTCAGGGTTGATCTCCTCTAGGACTGACCGGTTTGATCACCTTGCAGTCCAAGGGACTCACAGAAGTCTTCTCCAGCACCATAGTTCAAAGGCCTTAATTCTTTGGCGCTCAGCCTTTCTTATGGTCCAACTTTCACAGTCATACGTTGCAGCTGGGAAAATCATAGCCTTGACTATACACACTTTTGTTGGCAGGGTGATGTCTCTGCTTTTTAGTACGCTGTCTAGATTTGCCATAGCTTTCCTCCCCAGGAGCAAGCGTCTTTTAATTTCTTGGCTGCAGTCCCCATCTGCGGTGATCTTGGAGCCCAGGAAAATAAAATCTGTCACTATCTCCATTTCTTCACCATCTATCTGCCAGGAATTGAGAGGGCCAGATGCCATGATTTTAGTTTTCTTAATGTTGAGTTTCAAGC